>NC_135187.1:11938483-12276697 GCF_041146795.1 Maylandia zebra
AGTGGTCAAGTGGAGTCCGTGCCTCAGTGGGTCCGGGCCGTTTTGGCACCGAAAAGGAGACCAACAGAATATTAGCCTCATAATATTACACCTGATAGGCGTTTGTAGTCCATCCATCTATAAGTAAGCCTTGTTAGTTAATGTGGCATATTTTAGAGCAACTTGCCTTTTGTCCTATTAGAAAACGAAGAAAGCTGGTTAAAGATGTCACACAAAGAGTCGGTCAGTGTGTTAACCAAGTGTAGAGTGATCCTTAAACAATCAGTAGACTGCCTCACACTTTGAGTACAGGTATCAAAAAACACAAGTAAGAAAAGAGGCATGTGGGAGAGGAATAGTTCATATATAGTTATATATTAAAAGCTTTGCTTAAACAAAATTTAAATCATAAAAGTAGCAGAGGTAGTTAACGGTGACGTATCACAGCACGCGTACTATTTTAAGGCTATTTAAGGCATGGTTCATCTTGCTTTAGAATAGGTAACTCACTCCAATGATTCCTAATGTAGGGATTAAATCACAAATTAAAGATTTTAATTATTTTAATTACAGGTGGTTGGTATAGCAAAATGATATCACAACATTTCAAGAAAATCTCCAATAATTATTTTTCGGTCGATATAAGGAAAAACAAATACTAAATAACATCCAGTCAGACATTGCAGCTTGCAGGCAGGAGCATTTACTTATTGGTGCAAACAACATGAGCGACCTTTTTCCTTTTCCTTCTTTTCCAATGAACTAGTGTCACTGATGACAGACTGCCTAATTCACAGTGTGAATCCATTACCACAAGGTGCAGCAGCATTACATCAAATGCAAACCCAAAAGCAGCTTAGTCAGTGTTTTCCAAATGTCAAACATTTAAGTAAGTAATAATAACAATAATATTAATAAGTAAAGTGATGTAACCTTGAAACTCTTATAGAGCCTGCACATTACTATCAAATAATAGAACTTGGATTGATTAATATCTTCCACCTGAGATGTTATATCTTGGCTCAGACCTTTTAAGCAGTTGATTAAAGCCATGTAACTGCATCACTAATTTCCATCCACCACTTGGTCCTCCTGTCATGTAGAGTCTAACTAGTGAGATGCTCGGTTGATTACTTTTTGGTTTCACTTCAGCCGCCATGTCTCCTCTTTGTACTGGTGGTTTTGCCTCAAGTTGGGGTTTTTTCCCACCTTTAGCTGTAACAACTTTCTAGCAGTCTGGATTTGTGCACTAGCAACATAAATGCAGATTATATATATCATCAGTATCATGATAGGACACTTTTATATTGCGTACAAATTCACTTTTTAGAAGTAACGCCTCCAGCATGGCACCCTTTATTTTAACATTACAACAAATTATCATCAGGCTCATCACAACAGCTATATAATGGATTCAATGTATTGAGCATAATCATCTGTAAGCTGCTTTGCAAACCACCCCTGCCCCAGTTTTTTCTTTCCATTCTGTGTACAGCTCAATAAATATTAGATCTGTTGTTAGCTGTGGTATCAGCTTTGTTCTTTGCATCTCTGGCTCTAGCTTTTCTTCTGTTGCACATAAAGAGAGCTATACTGCCAAATATAAGTTACTTAAATTATTAATAAGAATCTTATTGTGACTTCATAGGTCCTCAAAAAGATTGTAATATTTTAAAAGCAAGTAAAGCACTAAGTGGTCTTTGTATTCTGGCATTTGGACAGGGTAACAGTAATCTGAACAAAATCTGAGTCATTCAGGCAACTTTTGTATTAGCTCAAGTGCTCTGTGACTATATAGAATAGAATAGACTTTATTGTCATTGCACATGTCACAAGTACAAGGCAACGAAATGCAGTTTGCATCCACCCAGAAGTGCTTTAGCCATGAGATCTATCTATCTATGGTGTGATTCTAGGTCAGATATTTGAACAAATGTAGTGCACTCTCTCCCTTATTTTAAATGTGTTCACACTCTATTTCCCAGACGTATAGCATGTTGCAGTATGAGGAGGAACTATAGAAGTGAAATCTACTGTAGGTGGCCCCGCTGGTATGTTGAATGGCAGCACGGATATTGTTGCTGTTTTGTTTCAGTCCAGTCTGAACTGTGTCAGACTTGTAATTGCTCTCTGACAGTGGTCTCAAATAAGTCGCTAATTGGCAATTTTCCTGGCCGTGCTTGTCTGCCAACAAGCAGACTGGCATTTTTGTTTGGCCAGTAGAATAGAATAGAATAGAATAGAATTCAACTTTATTGTCATTGCACATGCACAGGTACAGGGCAACGAAATGCAGTTTGCATCCATCCAGAAGTGCTTTAGTGATATAGATATATTACAATATATATTAGCAATAATATAGATATGTAAGTATATTACAGAAATGGGTCTATTATGTTATAATGTACACGGTATGAAGTATGTTGTGAATATTCTATAACTATAAGTATGTACAGGCTGTAGTGAGTACAAGCTATGTACAGGATATGGACAGGATATAAATATGAAAAACTATACAGAATATGAAATAAATAACTTTACAGGAATCTGAGATATACAGCTATACAGAAATGGGAACTATGCAAGTTGTAAACAGTTGTAGGGTTAAAAATTATCGTATGTACAGAATGATTGTTTACACAGGGCTATACAGTAGTGCAGTTAAGGTAAGTGAGGGTGTGGATAATTTCTACAGAGGCTATATAAAGTGCTAGTGGTTGTGAGTGGTGGTTCACTCCATGTTATTATTGTGTGTTTGAGGGTACAGTTGTCCATTGTGTGTGTGTGTGTATGTTCAGTCCATGAGTTAACGTGGGTCAGATGTCAGGAGGCAGAGTTCAGGAGTCTGACAGCTGTGGGGAAGAAGCTGTTCCGGTACCTGGTGGTCTTAGTCCGGAGGCTCCTGTAGCGCCTCCAGACGGCAGGAGGGTGAAGAGTCCATGTGATGGGTGACTGGGGTCTCTGATGATTTTCCCAGCCCTTTTCAGACACCGCTTCCTGTAGATGTCTTTTATGGCAGGAAGTGGTGCTCCGGCGATGCGCTGGGCAGTTTTCACGACCCTCTGCAACGCCTTCCGGTCCGAGGTAGAGCAGTTCCCGTACCAGACTGTTATACAGTTGGTCAGGATGCTCTCGATGGTGCAGCGATAGAAGTTCACCAGGATGTCTGAGGACAGGTGGTTCTTCCTCAGAGTCCTCAAGAAGAAGAGGCGCTGGTGAGCCTTCTTGACCAGCTTGGAGCAGTTGGTCGTCCAGGTGAGATCCTCGGAGATGTGGACTCCCAGGAACTTGAAGCTGCTCACACGCTCCACAGCCGTCCCCTTAATGTGGATGGGTGGATGTGGGTCAGCATTCCTCCTGTAGTCTACGATGAGCTCCTTGGTCTTCTCGGTGTTAAGCAGCAGGTTGTTTGTGTCGCACCACTCAGCCAGACGATCCACCTCCTCCCTGTAGGCGGCCTCATCGTTGTCACTGATGAGGCCAATCACCGTGGTGTCATCTGCAAACTTAATGATGGTGTTGGAACCATCAGCAGGTCTGCAGTCGTGGGTAGTAGATAGCTGTCGTCCTTTTATACCCTCCCCAAAGCCTATGTGTCTATCCAAGATATCAAGGACATTCAAATATGTATTTATTGCAGGCAATTATATGAGACACATTGCACGGTTGTGCTTTTTTTTCCCCTCCTTTTTTCAAGTTCATTCGGTTACTCTTTTTAGACCTTTAAGTAAAGCCGAATGTGCGGCTTTCGAAAAACATGTTTTTTGACCTTTTATCCAAGCAGACTTCAGGTGTGATGAAAAGGGTTTTTGACTTCCATTCCACATGAATGAGACGCTGGTGTTTTTAGAACAAGTGCTCAGGTTTTATGATGACAAATGGCCTATTTTAGTGACACCTAACAAGTCACTGCTAGCTGTCACTTCTGCTCCTGCATCACTGCCTGATGAGACTAAAATAGTGTTCGAGTCTGACACCTCCTGAAAAACACAACTAAAAATAAGCCCTTCATGGAGGAAATGGTACGATACGGTTTTACACAGAGTAATACAAGCCTTCTGCCAATATGTGACTATTATCATTCATCTCTTACATGCATGCAAATTGATTCACAGGAATTGCTTTTGCTGTTTTCTTTTTTAAGTCATCTGCCTGAGACATGTCCTTGAATGCCAATTTGTGGCAGTCATAACACAAGTTTTTACACAGATTTCCAGTTGTTTTTTTTATCAAGGCAATCAACTGTGCAGGATTTTTGAGGGGGAAAAAAACAGAAGAAAAAAGGCTTTTGTGGCTATAGATAAACTCTCCTGCTGTAGTGCTCAGCCAGTCTTGGGTTATGCTGAGAATGTCGTCAATTTACAATGCAATATTTTTCCATAAAAACTGAAAGTCTTAGGCAAGTGTAACATGGAAAAAAATTTAGTGTGGTCCACTGAAGTCCAAAGAAAATGTTTCTTTCCGTCTGGAGTAATTTGTATTTCGTGGCATGGCAACAAAATGATCTAGCACAGCTGGCATCAGTGACAACAGAGTCGACATGAAGTCAGGTGGGTTGCTGAGCGGCTTGCAGTTGTTACAGAAACTGTTGGCAGGTTACAGAATATTCAATAGCACACACGTAATGAGATGTGCCAGTTTGCTGAGAGACTAGCTGATCTGTGCTGGCACTGATATCATCTGATCTGCCAGGCCGGCAGCTGAGCTCGACTTTGTAGCCTGCCTGAACTTGTTGGAATTTTCAACTTATGGATGCCTGAACGCTGGCTTTGCTGGTAGTTCCACACTAACAAAATTCTCTTTGTCTTCTTTACTTTTAAGAGCATGAGATTCATAGAAGGGTCATTACATTAAGGATAGAAAAACTAAATTTCTGATGTATGAGACAACTCCTTTGCTGTTGTGCTTTTTCACAGTTTTCAGTTAAGTTGTCTTTTTGGAGAACTTGTCATGGTTCTTCTGTGGATGTTTGCCTGTTTATGTAAATTCCAGATTATCTCCGTGGGGGCATATCATCTCCTGCATAACTTGCTCATCTTCTTGTTTGCAGAAGATATTTTTGTGCCTTACATTTGGGTTGTTCTCATCATGTAGAATCATTCTGGGACTTGTCTCTCTGATGTTAGTGAATAATAGATAACACTTAGCTTTTTCCTGAAACTTTGCTGTTATTATTTATGCTCTAATACAGATTTTGGATAACTGTCTGCAAACAGTCCACTGTATTAAGAACTGTCTGGTAGTAGGAGACAGGTTGCATTACAATGAACTACTGAGACTTTCACTGGCTTACTCACCATAAGTCACTCTCTGCTGCCATCTTGTGGAATTTCTGAAGTGTAGCGTTCAGTGTGTGAGGACTGGGTTATTCAACATGTGTTGCTCACAGTTTGGAATTTCACCAGGAAATTTAATAATCTAACATTTAAGAGAACTGTAAAAAGAGACCATTAAAAAAAGATGTTATACTATTACAGAAACGATGTAGTACTCTTGTGTACTACACAAGCATTGAAAGGCCCATTTATAGAAAACTGCAATCTTAATTTATTAGCTAGTAGCTAGTACATACCTTAGCTAGTACATACCTGAACCTAAGTGATTCAAATGTAATGCAAAGCACCTCCAGTTAAAATTGCAATACTACACTTTCGTCCTATTTATGGCAAATGTCTGCTGTTACCCTTTGCTAATCACTTGGAAATGTTTGCCTCTGACACACTCAGCTGTTCACTGCAACCTGAGCCAGAATGGCATCGACCACCAGATGTGCCAGGAGAATATGACGTCACAGCTGGAGGAGGAAGAAGAGTCTGTGGACGTGGGGTCTGTCCTGCTGGATGACGACAGCCCAAGCTATCAGGATGTCAGCCCTCCTAGGTACCAGCGGCGCTCCCCGCCACACCGATCTGTCTCAGAGTCTGAGCTGACCCGGGTAAGACTATCTATCATAGCATAGCATATATTGTTTTTGTTTTTCAATTTTTAATTTTTCAATTATTAATTATTTAATCTCCTGTTATTTCAAGCATATAACAACTCCAACTCCTCTTTTTCTTTGCAAATCTGTACTCTGTCTCTCCATAGTGCCATATGGCAGCGGTCCCCAACCTTTTTTGTGCCACCGACCGGTTTAATGTCAGACAATATTTTCACAGACCTGCCTTTAGGGTGGCGCAGATAAATACAACAAAATAAAATGATACGAGCAAGACACAAACTGGGGTATTTTTCAAATATAATAATAAATGCGAATTCACTGTGTAATTGCCTAACTTTATTGGCAGCATCCTCCTACAATGACCAACAAATTGAGTGTAACATCCTTCTCTCTGTCCCTTAATACTCTCTGGTCACTATGGTAACGTGTAAATATTTCTTTGAAAACACACAACTACAACACGGGAAAAGACCCAGTCCGTGTCCCGGGGGTTGGGGACCGCTGCCATAGTGTCTTCATAGTGTTTTCTATCATACTGCAGCTAAGGGGCGCCAGAGTCAGCAGTTTTCAGACTCATGGTAACTGTAAGAGAAGCTTGGATTAATAAAAGAAAACAGGTGACTGATGGCTAATATTTATATTACATGTTTGTCCATTAAGTCTGTGAGTTAGACACGTGAGTTTAGAATTGAAATAGTCAGGGGGAGTGTGTTCTCACTACTGGGATGATTTGGGTGACGGTGCTGTGTGAGTATTGCAGGTGGCAGCATGCTGAATGACCAGTTGCTAGCAAATGCTAAATACACTGAACTGTTACATGTATTATCTTTTATATTATTTGGGGGGTACAGACTGTTTAATGTCTTTTGATGCGTAGTGTTTTGAAAAATTCAGGGCTGCTAGGTACATTTTAAAAAAGAATGTCTCTTTGCATTTGTTGAGGGAGTTGTAGTTTGATCTTTAACTGTGAAATTTTCAAAAGGTTTTTAATGCCTTTGAAAAATCCATCAAGTCCACAGACTGTGCGTAAAAGTTGGATATAAGCTCTCAGTGTGTCATAAATATATATTTATTTTAAAAGCCAGAATGGGCAGAATGAAAGTGTGGCTGTATAGAAGTCTATGAGAAAAAGGACCTTAATCCTCATTTGACTAAAACATTTTGCCCAGTTATGGTCTCAGCTGCTATTTTCTGATCTTTTTTCCTTTCAGCATAATGTTGTAAATCAATCAAATCTAGAGTAAAATAAACAATAAACCTGGAAATAAAACCTGCTTTGGGGGTGACTGTTATTTCAGTTTTTATTGCTTTATGGCTGATTAGCTGCAAACGTGTTTGCTCTACATTCTGGCTTGACAGCAAGCTTCAGGTTGTCCAATTTTTTGTGTCCAAATTCCCAAAATAAATATAGGCCACCTCGAGAGCACTAAAAACTGAAATGATGAAAGTCTTAGTATTAGATTTACACTTGTGACCCCTCAAATTAGCTGCTTTGTTTTGGATAAAAGTGTAATTACTGTGTTTTCTTAAGCGCTAATTAGCAAATGCTGGAATGCTAACAGGCTAAACCAAGTTAATGAAATGCTCCACTGTATCTAAACAAAAGTATAGCACTTGAAACACTGTAGCACAAGTTCTCAGATCTCACAAGGAATTCACATAGCATGCTTAACTGCACTGTGGTGATATAACTGCACTTATTACTCTTATTTGATGATACATTGATGGTATTTGTTGTCACATTATGTGGACGGCACACATCCTTTTGCTTTCCACGCACAAAATAGTATGCCAGTCATGTAGATAAAGTAACCCCTTATGTTTCTGTCCACCTTGTAAGCACCAACAATAACTTTAATGTGGAATAAGCAGTGACAGACAAGCTGTTGTTTTCCTTGGTGTCCCTGATAATAGATGAAAGGACCCATCAACAGCAGTGAAGACTCATAAGTTGTTTCCTCTCCAGAAATAGACGGATTGGGAGAGTAGTGTTTACTTCCAACGTATGCAAACTGCCATATGCTCTCCGTTTCTTTCCTGATCAACAGTTACGACAATGAAAGAAGATTAAAGTACTTTGAGTCAGACACCAGCTTCTGTGTAAACCTCTTTGAAATACCAGACCTGCAGCCTGGCCTGGTTGAATTAGTGCAAACAGAAAGTTGCAGAAATTATTTGACAACTTTCAGCCTCAATGTCACATGTCCCTGTGCGATAGATTTAATATCTCCTATCTTTGGAAAAATCTAAGTAGACTAGTCTAGAAAGAGTTTAATTATGTCTCATAGTAATCTGTACTATCAAGCTTTGGAGACACAGGACAGATAGTATTTATTAGTACTTACAGGATTTGAGGTTAATTAAATGGTGTTCAACTTCAATTAGTATTACATATGTGTGCTATTATATGACCACATTCTTTCACATTCTGTATGGCTCGGCATATTATTTTTGATTTCATAAATATGCATGCACTACCAAGTCTAAATCACGGTGATGCTTCAAAACCTCCCGTTCCCTCATATCAAAGTCCTCATAAGTGAAACTCTCACCACTCGGCTGTCATCTAGGGAATGCCTCCTGGCAGTTATATGTGCAGTAGGTGATAATCTTAAAAAGCACAGAGCATAGAAACTGCAACCAAATCCTGTACTGTGATACTTAAAAAATTTGATGTTTATTTGCTGCAAAATAAGGTTTGAGCACCTTAGTGTCAATGTCTTTACCTGATCCTGCCAGAGTGTTTTACTAATGCTATAATTAATAATATTATGGGTGAAAAGCCAAGAAAAGTACACTTTCCTACATCTTTACAACAATCTTAACAACAACATTTGTGCTGCGAGCAGGCGTCAGTGGCTCATATGTTCCCAGGTTACACTGTTGTTTGGTTCCTTGCCTCCTCTGTTACAGTATTTTCCCCTTAGATTTCTCTTCAGCACTCCCTGATTGTCATGTCCCCTCATTACAATGTCTCAACTCATTTGCTTGTTGGTCTTTGTGTGGTGCCAAGTCAATGGACCCATCAAGGCAAGACCATTGAAGGTGCCGTGTGGAGTGTTGCACCATCAAATGTTGCTGCCCGGGGTGCATCAAGCCTCTCAAGTTTAACTGGGAACAGTTAAAACATCTTGCCATCAGTTCATGCCTTGTCTCTCCTCAGACCACTGCGGGTTTGTACTCAACAGTGCCAAACTGGGCCACTTGATAAGTGTTGCTCTTTCAGATATGTTCCCGTCCAGTCATCTGGCTGCAACTTCACCCTTGCCAGTCACTTAGTTCTTTACTGCTGCCCATTTGCGCAGCTTTAACAGCCAAATGTTCAGTTATAGTCTAATTAATCCCAGACCTTGAAATGCATCATTGTATAATCAATGTTATTCACTACATCTGTGAGCAGTCGTAATGTTTTGGCTTGTCCGTGTATATGCATATGAGTCCAGGGACTATATATCTTGCAAATAGAAATTCTAATCAAATGTTGTTGGCTGTTAAATAACAGCAGCCACGCAGATGAAACTGAGAGTCTGTATTAATTCTAGAGTCAACACAGCACTCGTGATTGATACCTCGCCCCGAGAAATCTAAATCCTGTTTAACTGAAACTTTCCGGTGCCACATTCGAGTGCTTTCTCAGCCCTACAAACACATTTCAGTTGATAGAAGAGAAACGTTACCAAGCTTCATCGGCTTTTCCGGTGAGAAACTCAACATTTTGTCAGGATTGCTGACTAAGAGGGAGAGTTTGATGCTAGGGCTCATTCATCTCATTTTTCATGTGGAGTGTAAGTACCTGTTTTAACGATCCATCAATTAGCACTGAATAAATGTGAAGACATAATAAATCCAGACCTTTGTGCCATTCTGTGGAACAGCATACAGCAGGTCATTTCAGTTCATCACATCAGCGGCGTTAATTTTTAAATATTGGATTAAAGTTTAATCATGCGCCTGCTCGGATTTATAATCGAGTCAAGGCTCAGCCATAGATTAAACATGAAGCATAAAACAGCCATTTAGACTCTGTGGATAGCTATAACATCCATAGCAAATAACCTCATCTCAGTCGTAATCAATATGAAGCCCAAGGTGAATATATCTTGTTTGGTGTTAACACGCCCTGCTATGCTTTATGGACCCCGCTGAATCCCAAGGTCAGGTGCTCTGAAGGGATCTGGTGTACTTTCTTTGATGTGCCTGAGTAAAGTTGGCATCGCCTGTAAATCCAATTTCAAACAGAGGCTCCTTATTAAGGCTTATTAATTTTTCCAGCACAGCGTGTTATTCTGTCAGCTATCCACAGCTCTCTGGACTCCTCTCTACCCTGTCCACTCACACATACACGCACCCGTATCACGGTTTCATCCCAATTCCTGTATGTAACAGATTAATTAATACAGGGAATTTTCATCTCCTGCCAGCTCTTGCCAAGAGAAATGGAGCGAGGCAGAAAGAAAAGAAAGCGAGAGAGAACATGCCAGAGCTGTTAATTAGCTGTGCAGTGGAGATAGGGCAGGCGACACAGGGCTCCGTGTCTCAGACACCCATTCACTCAGTCAACATGACATTAATGGCAGCTGCCTTGCTCTTCTTAGTGCTTCTCCGTCAGTCTGCAGTTAAACGTGGAGGCAGTGTTTAGTGGTGACACTAGAGGGTAGTATATAACAGGGAATGTGACTCGTGTAACATAAGGAAGTTCAGGGTGGAGGAAGAAGGAAGCGTCTAATACAACCTTTCAGTTTTCCCGCTGCTGTTGAGAACTGAGGGATGGAATTAAAAGGTAAAATCAAGATTAGATTTAGGGTCTAGAATTATAACTTATACAAAGAATGAGATATAATGTGGTAGCACTTTGTTTTAAGACCTTATGTAAATACAGGATTGCATTTTTGAGAAGCTGTGAGTATATTGGTATATTTAGCTATAACAGTGTTTCCAAATAAGCTGTAATGTTGTCTAGAATAAAAACCAAAATACAATTTTGCAAATTTGCAGTTGATTTAATTGAAAGTAAAAATAAAAAAACAATCGAAATGTTGAAACTAATGAGTTTTTTTCTTTTAATATACACTGATTAGCCATGTGACTAACACCAATAATTTTATTACAATGCAATTTTCTGCTTGGGAAATTCAATTTCTGGCATTCATTTGGTTTTTACTCGGACCACTTGTTGTTGCTGAGATGCAAACTACCCCTGGCAGGGCAGTTTAAAAAAAAAAAAAAAATACTGCACACAGTATTATAGACAGTGGTTTTAATGTTGACTTGTTTACACTCACATTGAAATTTATGTCAGCAGCACATTTAAGAGAACCACTGTCTTGCATCCTGATCCATTTTTAACACTTTAAGCATTTCAGTAGTTTTGATAATTATATTTTCAAATGATACATTTTCCCGTCCTTTACTGATGTACAATCAGCATTGTTTAACATTTTAGGACCTAGTTTATCATATATTTAGCTTAATTCATCCACCCATCTATTGTCCAGTTGGGGGTTAAAGGGTATCCTATCCCAGTTGTCGTAGGTTTCCATCATCTTGCTAAAATAAGCAAAGCCTTTTCCTGAAAAAAAGATGTCTGGATAGCATTAATGGTGTTTTCACAGTAGTTCAAGGTTTCCGTGTGCACTCATGCACCACCATGAATGGTTCAGGAGTTAATCATCCACCAATTGAAAGATCACTCTCTGGCTCCTCCAGTCTGCATGTTGCATGTCCTTGGGCAAAATACTGAACACTAAATTCAGTATTTTGCTGATACTGTGCGATCAAACATCAAGAGTTTGTGAGTCTGGTATAATAGTTAGAAAGCTCTTAAAGGCATAGAATAAACCTCTGTTTGAATGAGTGTGTGAAGGTGTGACTGTGGCGTGTTGGTGACTTTTGAAATGAGCACTGATAATAGGCTCTCTTCTTTCTACTTGAGGCATCCATAATTTTATGAAAATAAGTTCAGATTGGCTGTCAGGACCTTGTATTGTCTATGAAAGTTTATGAGCCAGTGTGGGAATTGTTTTTCAATCTTCTAGTCTTCATAGTTATTTATTTGAAGTGAATTGCTAGCACATTAAATAAGCATTTATACAAAACAAAGCAACTGAAAAACTCTCTAAAATTACATGATTCTGTTTTTGCCGAGGCGAGCCGTGTGGAGTTGGAAAAAGGACCCAAGAGCAAGCAGTGTATGAAAAGATTAGTGGAGTTTATTTACAAGGTGTCAGTGGCAGGAACAGAAAACGAATAATGAGACAAACTAACGGAAACCTAAACTGGGAAAACTAAAGAGCAACTGAATGAACAAAAGCATAAGGAAACACAAAACACTGAGTCCTCAGACTCAGGACCATGACAGTACCCCCCCCCCCCCTCAAGGGCTGGCACCAGACAGCCCAACAGAAACACAAAAACGGACCAAAACCAAAAAACCCCCCCACGAACCAAAAAACAGAAAACGACCCGACCAGGGCCCGCCCTGGTGGGGGTCCAGGACGGAGGGACACAGTCCGAAAAGGCCCAGACGGACAAGGTCAGGGGGCCGACCCGGAGGCCAAAACAGTTCGGTTCCGGGGGCCGACCGTGTGAAAGGCAGCGGCAGTGGGGCAGGTCCGGAGGCCGGCCACGTGGAAGGTAGTGGCGGCGTTCAGGAGGGCGTTCAGGAGGGCGTCCACGGTGGCGGAGATGCCCAACAAGCGGCCTGGCAGATGACCGACGATGTGGAGGTGGTAGTAGGGGACCTGAAGGCTGCGTGGCCCCTGCAGCCCCAGGCGAAGCGGAGGCTGGACCAGACGAGGCGGAGGCTGGACCAGACGAAGCTGATGAGGACGCTGAAGCAGAAGCCGGACCAGACGAAGCTGATGAGGACGCTGAAGCAGAAGCCGGACCAGGCGAGGATGATGAGGATGCTGAAGCCGGACCAGGCGAGGATGATGAGGATGCTGAAGCCGGACCAGGCGAGGATGATGAAGACGCTGAAGCCGGACCAGACGACGAGGATGATGAAGACGCTGGAGCCGGACCAGACGACGAGGATGATGAAGACGCTGGAGCCGGACCAGACGACGAGGATGATGAAGACGCTGGAGCCGGACCAGACGACGAAGATGAAGAGGAGGCTGGACCAGACGAGGATGAAGCAGTGGCTGGACCAGACGAGGATGAAGCAGTGGCTGGACCAGACGAGGATGAAGCAGTGGCTGGACCAGATGAGGATGAAGCAGTGGCTGGACCAGACGAGGATGATGAGGATGCAGAGGCTGGACCGGATGAAGCCAAAGCAGACGCTGGACCAGGCGACGAGGATGAAGCCAAAGCAGATGCTGAAACCGGACCAGGCGAGGCCGAAGACTCTGAGGCCGCAGCAGGCGAGGGTGATGAGACTGCAGCTGGTGATGAGACTGCAGCTGGTGATGAGACTGCAGCTGGTGGCTGGACGGGCTCCTCGGGCCCCCCAGCTGACGAGGCAGATGGCTGGACGGGCTCCTCGGGCCCCCCAGCTGACGAGGCAGATGGCTGGACGGGCTCCTCGGGCCCCCCAGCAAAAACAGTCTCAGAACCAGTGGGCACTGGAGCCCCTGGCAGGAACGCAACAGGACCAGCAGGCACACGGGCCTCTGGCAGGAACGCAACAGGACCAGCAGGCACACGGGCCTCTGGCAGGAACGCAACAGGACCAGCAGGCGCGGGGACCTCTGGCAGAAACAGAACAGAACCAGCAGGCACAGTGGCCCCTGGCAAACACATAGCAGACTTCAGCTGCCCAGAGCGTTGACTCTGCTCAGGCAGTGACAGCTGGGTGCAGTCCTCAGCTGGCTTCTTGACCTCCAGGGATCCAGAATCAGCTGGGGGCTGAACCCCGGCCTCTGGGGAGGCCCTGGAGTGTGTCGCAGTCTCAGAACTGGCCAGCTTTTGAGGACTGTTGACAGTATTGTTAGATTTGTCTCTCTGCTTGTAGTGGATGGGCGAGGAGCAGTGTCTTTCGGGTAGAATTGACTTGTATGGTTTTACAGGTGGAACAACTGACACAGGATGCAGGGCTGGTGGCTGCTGAACAGGAGGCTGAACTGAGGGTGACTGACATAGTGGTTGTGATGACAACGGTGGTGGAATTAGAGACTGAGCTTGAGGCCGCGCGGCTAACTGAGCTTGAGGCCGCGCGGCCTCAAGCTCAGTTAGCCGCGCGGCCTCAAGCTCAGTTAGCCGCGCGGCCTCAAGCTCAGTTAGCCGCGCGGCCTCAAGCTCAGTCTCTAATTCCACCACCGTTGTCATCACAACCACTATGTCAGTCACCCTAACTGAGCTTGAGGCCGCGCGGCTAACTGAGCTTGAGGCCGCGCGGCTAACTGAGCTTGAGGCCGCGCGGCTAACTGAGCTTGAGGCCGCGCGGCTAACTGAGCTTGAGGCCGCGCGGCTAACTGAGCTTGAGGCCGCGCGGCTAACTGAGCTTGAGGCCGCGCGGCTAACTGAGCTTGAGGCCGCGCGGCTAACTGAGCTTGAGGCCGCGCGGCTAACTGAGCTTGAGGCCGCGCGGCTAACTGAGCTTGAGGCCGCGCGGCTAACTGAGCTTGAGGCCGCGCGGCTAACTGAGCTTGAGGCCGCGGTTCAAATGAATAAACAGTCCTAGTATCATCAGAGCTGGTGTTAATGGTCTCTGGGTTATATGTCACAGTTTTAGCAGACCCTGGGTTGGCTGACACGGGTTTAACAGTTTCAGAAGAACAACAGCCCTTTGCTTTCACTGAAGTCTTAAAAATGCCAACCTGGGAGAGATCGGTTACCACGAAGGTAGGTAGGCTTAGCGAATTAGCTCCCACTGACACACCCCGAACAATCCCGGAAGAAAAAGTCTTAAGGTCCGAATTGGAACTGTTATCCTTCCTACTCACCTCAGTCGGCCGCTCTGATATCCTGGGGTCCGACTGTGGCGAGGGGCGTCGACGGCGTGAGTGCTGATCCCCATTTGAAGGCTGGACCGACGGGCCGGGCAGGACACTCTCCGTCGGGTCGGGGAGTGAAGCATGAGTTGCAGGGTGGGTGGTAGCAAGGGGGAGAAGATGAAGCTCGTTCAGAACAAAATTCTGTGTGAGCGGGTGAAGTGAGCTGAGCAACCAGGGGAGACCAGAAAGTAAGCGCTGTAGCCGAACAGCTATGCTTTGGCGGAATTCTCTCCCCTCATGCTCCAGCCATAGGTTAATTAATTTGTCCACTGAGTACATAATGTCCTCCCGGAGCTCCTCGGGCGGGTTGACTGCTGCTGGATCCATAGTGGCCGGTTCGTACTGTCACGGCTGCCGAGGCGAGCCGTGTGGAGTTGGAAAAAGGACCCAAGAGCAAGCAGTGTATGAAAAGATTAGTGGAGTTTATTTACAAGGTGTCAGTGGCAGGAACAGAAAACGAATAATGAGACAAACTAACGGAAACCTAAACTGGGAAAACTAAAGAGCAACTAGAAATCCACAGGACACGGGGTGAAAGGCAGAGAGACGCAGACTGACGGAGGATACAAAAACGCAGAGAGACACAGATGAATGCAGAAAAGCGCGGACTTACATGGAGTAATACAGACGAACCGGCAACAGGCAGGAGAACACACAGGGCTTAAATACACACACCAGTAATCAGGGGATAAGAGACAGGAGGGCAACACAGCTGGGAGAAATCAGAGCTGACGGGACAGGGGAAATGTAAACTGAACACACTCACATCAGACATGAACCTTCAGAATAAAACAGGAAATTAACAGACAGAGAACCAGACAGGACACTGAACTTGACAGGCAGACTCATGAGCAGACACAATAACACCATGGACAGACAGAGGGAACACAGAGAAGTGGGAGCAGGCAGGCAAAGAACAGAAACCTAACAAATGGCAAAATAACAACAGAATACACACTCGGAATGAACAAAAGCATAAGGAAACACAAAACACTGAGTCCTCAGACTCAGGACCATGACAGTTTTTGCATCCTACATTTATAGTAATGTGCAAAAGGACACAACTTTCAGATACTGTTTACCTAGGCCAGTCACTTCACATACAAAAAAACCCAATAGCTCTTTGGGAATTGTTATCATGAATTCAATATGCCTGTCAGAAATTATGTTTTGGTTTTTTGTTTTTTGTCTGCTGTTACAATAGTTAAAATTGTGTTTTTGCTTAGTTGTCTTATCTGTTTTGTGTCAACACTGGTTCATCCCTTGAGTAAAGTGCCATTTTTATGCCTGAGTGATTCATAGGTCAGTGCTGTTAAGTGGCTTAGCAAAGAAAAGAGAAAACCATTCCTTTAAAAATGATCAAGTACCAAGGCTGGAAAATCGGTGCAAAAGCAATGTCCAAAAAAATACTTTGAAAGACCTTCAGAAAGCCTAAAGACAACAAAACAACAAAGTCTGGTTGTTTAGAAGCAAAATATTAAGAAACGCTGACTTTTACACGCAACTTTTGGTACTGTGTGAACATTACTTCCATTTTTTTTTTTCATACCTGTTTAGGACAAAAAGGGAATCAGCTACGATTTATTCAACAAACACCGCTGCACCTAATGAAGGCTACTAGACAACGGTTTTAAATAAAAGGAACAGCACTTTGCTATCAAATAGCTATCGAGTATTTGTTCTGCCCTTGTGTGCATTTGCTCAATAAATGAACTCTGCCACTTTATATTGTCCAGGGAAATATCCAGAGCCGAGGTTGAATTTGAGTTATTTCTGGTAACTAAGCAAAACTCAGACGAACTAATAAATCTGTTTCACTTCATAAGCTCCTTGTGGTCAGTTTAGCACTAAATTCAAATTATTGACAAGACAATGTCCTTACATGAGCTAATTGCTGCTGTAGTTAACATTTTTAATTGAGTGAAAAGCCATTTGACCCTGCAATCAGCCCGACAATCTTGGAGGCAAAATGAAAACCGCGGCACGGGGATGAGGGGGGTTTGCAGTTCTCCTAAGAAACAATTATTGCCGTACAACACCACTGCCAAATTCACTCTCTCAGTCACATGGTGTTTGTCTCTGGAATGCTTTTCAGCGCTTTTTAATTCCCAGCTCTTTTTTGTATTCCAATACTGTCCTCACAAAGGGGCCATGTGATTGCCTCTTGATTAATTTAGCTGAGTGCATTCATATTGGATCTTTAAATGCTTATCAGCGTTAGTGGGATTACATGCTTCATTATGTATGTAATAGTTGTTTTTTTCCAGTGTGACTGGAAATGTATGTTTATCGCAGACTCTGGTTCATCTTAGGGTTGTGCGTTTTCCCCCCAAAAGGCTTTATTTCTCATCTTTTAATTTTTGAGGTTGTCCTTGCTCTGTTGCTAAGGTAACGTGAAGAATACTGGAAGCTCTACTGGGCTTTCAGATATCAATTAAATCCAAGGACATCACAACACTGTACGCATATCGGCACAGATGGCGGTCATATAAATGTGCCGCGTGCGCGCGTATGCATTGCATTTATGCGCATTCCTTCCAGTGTGAACGCATTTGTGCGAACGGGCTGCACATGTGGATAAATGCGTGCGTCTTTGTGTGCTCGTTCCCAGACGTATTCCACTTAGAAATAAAGCGGGCTTCCTCTCTCACCCCTGCGCTGTCACTCAGAACTCTAATTGGCCTGGAGTCTCTTGAACACGGCTCTTTGAGCATGATTGTACTCTTGTTTTCTTCTCTGTTCTGTTTTCTCTCCGCCCTTTGGCTCTGCAGGCTGGCTGGCAGGCAGAAAGGCACCGGCTCACCTATTGTACAGGCCCAGGGAACACAGCTATGGGCTAAATCAGTGCAGAATGTAAAACACAGATGGCCATTGACTCACAAATGGGTTCATGGAAAATGAGAGAGTCTCCTGTGTCAAACTCTGCTGAGTCTACCATGGAGCACCAGGCTTTTTGCTTTTCATTCCTCTGGATCATCTGTCAGTCCGGCCATCCTTCACACTCCCAGCCTCCTCTCTTTTTTCTTTTTCCTCCTTTTCTACACTCTACTTTCTCACATGCTTTCATAACACACACACACACACACACACTCACACTCCTCTCTCTCTCTCTTCTTTTCTTCTCCATCCTTCACTCTTACGACATCCTGGCCTCCCTCTCTCTTTTGTCGCCTCAGGCTTATAGTCGGGGTTAATTAGCATTGAGTTGAGCTGTGTTTAATGGTTAATGTGGTTTCTTCCTGTAATACCACACCCTCCCCTCTCTGCAGTTTCTACACCTATCCTTTGCAGGCTGCCAAGCAATCGTATTAAGAGAGGCGGCCTCGCCTTTCTGCGTACATAGCTACCTGCTTTCTTTGGCTGTCTGTCACTTCGCCTACCTACACGGGATACAGACCATATGCCCAAATCAGCATGTACACATCCCTCAATTTCTCTTTCTCTCAGGGATGCCGCGTGATGAGTGGGAAGGAGCGGTGAAAAGACACCGAAAAGGCAAGAGTGAGGTAGCACCATATAATAAGAAACAGGTGAGAGAAGGGCGATGGGAGAGATGAGGGCTACAATATGCGGGGAGAAGAAGTGAGAAAGACAACGCGATAGATCTGACAGGGCCTGCGTGAGATTGAACGTTGGGGAGAGATGAGACGGGATAGAAAGGAGGAGCGAGAAGGCACAAGCCGGGAGAAATGCTGCCAGTACCTGCTGCTCTGCTTTCTTTGGGTGGAGGAAAGAGGGGGCTTCCATTGCTATGCCGCACCACACGGCAGCCAGAGAGCAGGCTGAAGTGGAGGGGAGTGGATGTGAAATTTTAATCACCTCTCTGTGTTTGTAATTTTAGTAGCCCCCTCAATCAAAATCAAATCCATTGCCAGCACTTTCAAGAGCAATCCGCTGGCAGTCTACTGCATAGCCTGCTGTTGAAGTAGTGCGTTTAAATAAGAAAGGTGTCTTGCAGCAAGACTGCAATGCAAAACAGAGAAGTGTATGCATGCACTCGTTCATAGTTCTCTGTCAAAACTGGCTACAGCTACAATGTTATAGGTTTTGGATACTATTGGCCCTGGATAGCAGTAAGTGTTGGTCCTCTTGTGCTTTTACAGTATGATATCTGTCTTTCTTATGGTCTAGTTTATTCTTTTTTTATTTCAGATGCCCATACAGAAAGAATAAAACACTGCAAGACTTCCCAGCATACAGCAAAAGTCAGTCAACAAGAAAACTAACAGGACACTTGAAGGGGCATACTTTTAATTTCCCTCAGAAGTGCACTAATAGTTTAACTCTTCATTGCCATTACACGTAGTACAATGAAAGTGTGGTACTGTCCCACATCGGCGCTTAAAGAAAGCCTAGCAAATCACAATAAATAATAAGATATACAGAGAATAACATATGTTCAATATGTGCAGAGACATTTGGTGGTGTTGATGTTGGCTGGTCTACTGCTTGTGTGGAAATATTCTTATACTGGTTTGGTGCATTTGCAGCGCTCAGAGCTTGCATGCATTCTTGACATCTGTAATTTTGATTAACGTGCTTATCAGGCGTTAAAGCAAATAATCAAAATAGAAAACTTAAAGTTATCCTCTAAGCTTCGTGTTATAATTCAGGGGCCAAATTTCCGCACATGTAAAGAGACGACAGCACAAGGTGTTCATCTTCTAGCTGCTTATTTCGAGTCCATGTTTTTGATCCCTTTGTGTTTCTCACTTTTCTCCTCACAGAATTGATTTGCACAAATTAACACCACCTTTCTCTCAGTCATCATTTTTTTTGTGTGTGTTTAGATACAGATTTTTTTTGTTGTTGAGGAAAAATGAGCCATTTAGTGTTTAACTTTAACGCAAGCGATACGTTTCTCTGAGCTGTACAATGTGAACATATGTTGAGAACATATGTTTAATTCATACATAACAGTGTGTGTAATTCAAAATTTAATATTTTACTTTGTGCTGAGCTCCCAGCTGTAGATTTCATGACTGTCTTTTTAAACATTTTTCTGGAGTTATAGTGTAAAAAAATCACTTACTAGCCATTGATCACTGATGCAGAAGGGAAAATGTCACAAAGCAGCCTGTAAAAATTCAGATACACTAAAATACAGTTAAGAAGTGAAAGTGGCATGATCCCACCAGGTCAAAACGGAAAACACTGACACATAACAGTATTTTACCTGCATCTTCTAGATCAAACGATTTGACCAAAAAGAGGAAGCGGTAGTCCATAAACGTCATAATCAGGGTTTATTAATGGTTATAAATGGTGACTGTGTAAAAAGATTTTAAAATAAGGAGTTCTTATTTTTTTTATTATTATGTTTGTATCTTATACAGACAGGATATGTGAAGCTGTCCAAGCCAGTGGCCCTGTGGACCCAACAGGACGTGTGCAAATGGCTGAAGAAACACTGTCCCAATCAGCACCAGATCTACAGCGATTCGTTCAAACAGCACGACATCACAGGTAGTTTTTGGCACCTGTACAGTGGCTTCATTTGAGGAGGTTTATGGCTTATTATCCACGGGTTTCTAGTAGCTCGTTGCTCTTTTAAAACCTGGTTGATTTTTTTTCCATTCACATTCATGATCAATAGGATAAGACGAAATGGATGTATAGATACTGAACTGCTATATCCGCTATATGGACAGTTTAGTAGAACTCATAGTGGCGGCTTTTAACGTAACGTAACATTACAAACATGTTTCCATTTGATATCAGTAATTAAATAAGTGCACTTCTGAGATACTCACTTCCTGAGAGCTCTGTGCAATCACAGAGGTTAAGCTAACTGTAGAATTTAAAGATTTAGCATTTCCTGCCTGGTAAACTCCAATTTTTTATTACCGGCTTATTTAGAAAAGGTGCAACATGCATGTGTGAAGAGTTTAAATATATTTGCAGCCACCTTTGTCAGACCTCTGCTAACTAATTAAAGAAAGTAAGAAAAAACAAAGCAAATCTGTTTTGCTCCTGAAAAAGTGCTAAAGTGCAAGTAACATGATATGCAGCAAATATCACAACGTTAAATCACTGAATATCTCTCTTTAAATGAGGTTTGGAGTCAAGTTCATGAAACTGGTACATTTATCACATCTGCTCTTGACAAAACCAGATCTCATTCATAACATCCCAGGTGCTCTCTGCACCCACTGTCTGCCACCTGCCACCCGGCCTACATCCCTCGCTTCCCACTTTCAGCGTTCCCGCCGAAAACAGCCGGCCATGTCAATCATCTTCCTAACGAGGCTACTCAAGGTCACTCTGACCTAACGA
The DNA here is from genome assembly GCF_041146795.1 of Maylandia zebra. Classification (NCBI taxonomy): domain Eukaryota; kingdom Metazoa; phylum Chordata; class Actinopteri; order Cichliformes; family Cichlidae; genus Maylandia; species Maylandia zebra. The sequence goes on from NC_135187.1 coordinate 11,959,619, forward strand.
CACTCCAGCCCGCGTGGCAACAGACGAGCGCTAATTGCCGCACTCTCTACCTCTCAGAGCACGAATGATCGCATTAATATGTTTATTTGTTGCTGTCGAGGACCTCCTCGACTCAGTGACTGGCTGGCAGGATAAATCACTTGGTGGTCATGATGAGTGGTGTAATGACTCACGCTCCCATTTCACCCGTTGATGCATTTGTTCTGTTATACGTCTGCATAGAGGATTTTGAGATTTAGCATCTCCTGTTTAATGGCCTGAAAATATGAATCTCGCCGCTTTGCAGCTCAAGTTGCAGATATATCTCATCACCAGCATAGAGGTCTGAGAGAGGAGTTCATTGCACGCTTGCTGAACCACTGCTGCGTTTTTGTTTTTTGTTTTTAAATCCGTTTTCAAGCGAAGGCATTTCAGCAGATTTTATTTTGTTTTCTTTTCACTCAAGGTAAAAGCTAAAAGTGATGTATTGACGAGTCACTTGTGAAACATTAGCTTCTGGTTTCTGTGGACTGATTCGGAGCTCGTGTGCTAAATAAAATATTTGCCGATTCAGATGACTTACAAGGCAAATATAAAAGGATGATTTAAAGGGCCTGCCTCTGAAAACACTCTTAATCACGCAGTTAGAGCGCTTATCCATCCACTCATTTGAAATTTCTCATGAGGTCCATATCTGAATACGGAAAAATTAATCTAACTTTAAGATTAAACACCTCTGTGTGCCTAACAATTCTAGTGCATCCAGTTAGTCTGTAAATTAATTACACTTTTAGTCTCCCAGTTAATAAAACCCTGGAACCTAGCTTCCTAATAGTGTATTAACTTAATGACCTGTGATTGTTATTAAGGTGTAATAATGTTTGCGGGCTCTAACAGGTGTGGAAAGGGTTAACCAAATGAAAACTCATGCTCATATTGTACACACACGCACACACATACACATTCACGCTGGCACAATTAGGAGATAATGACATGCACAAAACCTGCAAGTAATTCAGTTTGTCTTCACATTGAGCATTAATTAACAGAGCCCAATTAAAACAGGCCAAGCCACACCAATTGGGCTCACGAGGCAATTTGCATCCCAATCAATCTTTGAAATATTATGCAGATATTTTTCTGTTCCTACACTCTATTAGAATAAACAAGGGGGAAACAAATGATGGAATATTGTTGTGGAAAACAATCATGCGTAGACAAACAAACAGTGAGTATGAATACATTTATAAGAGCATGCAGGCGTGCGTCTGAGAATATCTATTTGTTCAGTGTGCTTGTCAGCCATGAGCTGTGACCCTTGAAAATCAGAACCATGCGTGCATGTGTGTGTGCGTGTGCGTGCACATGTGTATGCATGAATAGATTTTTGGCTTTTTAGCATCGGAGTCTCCAGACCGTAGCAATTCTTGACTGTATTTTCTGACAGAAAAGTCAGCCCTCTTTTTGGCTGCCAGCGGTACTCAATCTCACTTGTCTTGGCAACGTAGTCGTCCCTTCATAAAGTAGCAAATCAATAAACGGTCTCTATTTCAGATCATAATTCAAACAGGCATTTGTGTCCTCCCGCTCCTGACATAAAACAGCGGCGAGGGAAATGCATTTTACTGCGGATCAGGACTGGTGCAACATTTTAACGTTGAGCGACTTCAGTATGCAGCAGCTGGCTTCCTTCTAGGCTCCTCTAACCTCTGCCAAAGAAATCAATGTTTCCTATCCTCCCTCCAGCCTCTGCTGCCAAGAAACCCTTTCCCTTCCTCAATCTTCACCTCCCACCCCCAACAGAGACGGCAGCGAATTTGACTTTAACACTCAGCTGCCATTAAAAATGCATTAAAGCATATTAAGGCATAATTAGATATTAGTCCCTAATCCGTTGTAATTACAAAGACAAAGCTCTTTTGGTTGAGAGAATAGCTTGGCATGGTAAATTAGTTAAACACACCGTTTCCGATACTTTAGATGTAATCAGCATAAAAGGTGCGATGACATAGGTAATCAGAAGCAAAGAGGATGAAGGAGGAAAAATGGGCGAGTCGCTATTAACTTATATTTTCTGTCAGAGGAGACCATTACATCACAGTGTGGAAATTCAGAGTGTCTCTAAGGGCGTACAGTGACTGAATTAGAAGCAGCTGTGGAGGCTGGCTGCAGGGGCTGGTTTTAGAAAACTGTCGAAGATGGGGGTCCAGATTTGAGTGCAGTGTTTTGTTTTGTTTTTAGGATGAACCACATTTATACAACAGTTTTCAAGTTAGGATTGGATGAGATGGTAAAAACTTCCAACCGGTTGCTGTCACACTAGCATATGCCAGGGTATTTGTGGTGGTGTTTGTGTGCCTCAGGGTTACTCACAGGGTGCTTTTTAAAAAAAAAAGAAAAAAAAAGTTACCATCTGTTTATATTTATAGTTTCATAGTTTTAAAAAATGTGAATGTGTCTTGCAGTGAAAAGCACTTTGAATCGTCATCAGGACAAAAAAACACTATATAAATGTAACTCATAATCTAAAGAGCTTTTGTTTCATGAATGCAGTGATTTCTACAGACTGCTTCCAGGTAATAGATGAGAATGCAAACAGCAAATGAGTCAAAGGGACTAACGTGGCTCCAAATCAAGTGGCGAGCCACATAAAAGATCCATCGGTGGTTGTTGTTTGAGTGATTGAGTTGTGCAGTGAGCTGATGAGCTCTTAGGGGGACAATCTGATCCACAGGCAGAAGGAATCATGGTTAATGAAACCATTAGCAAGGCGATTACATGTCAGTGTGTTACATGTTATTAATTACTGTCCTGCCAATTGCATGTTTAGAAAATGGCGTTCAGGGATAGCTCAGTAGGTAAAGTGGTCGCCCCATGATCGGAAGGTCGGCGGTTCGAATCCACTTAACGGCTACCCTGAGGTACCCCTGAGCAAGGTACCGTCCCTACACACTGCTCCCCGGGCGCCTGCTTAGTGGGCTGCCCACTGCTTCACTGAGTGAATGGGTCAAATGCAGAGAAAAACAAGTAATTTCCCCATGGGGATCAATAAAGTATCCATTATTATTATTATTATTATATAGAGAATTAAAAATTAATCTGTAGAGACCGTGAATGACTTGTCGTTAAATAGTGATATAATAATAAACTGAAAAGAGATATCCGTTTATTGATGAAAAGAGGGAAAAAAATAATGTCTCGGCCCAAAAGAGAAGCGCAGATATCCAAGTGATTGCAGCTCGTGTACCAGTGAGGCTTTTGTAACGATTTTGAGAAAATAGGACATTTATTCAAAGGCAACTTATCTCATTGCCACTATGTGTTCATATGATTACAGTCTCAAGCACAGTAATCGTGTCACACTGTTCTGCTTATGTCTCCCAAGTATTTTACTAGTGTGATTCAGCAATGGAAGCAAAGCCTGAAAGCAGGCAGTGCCTTAGAGAAGCCTGAAGGCATGTGCATGGCTTTTTTTCATTTTTTTTAAATGTTCTTATTTTATTTTTATTTTTTCTTTAATTTTTGTCTTTTTTTAAATGACATGCATTAATTATATACACGAATTAGGAACCCTGGTTCCAAATTGCTTCCACTGCTTTAGCCTACCTGTGAGTTATGATGAGGAGTAGGCAACGTGATTGGAATTCATATCAATTTACTTCTCTTGAATAATGTTAACTTGGGTTTATAGGGGTGTATACTGAGCTCACTCCTGTCCTCACTCTACACCTACGCCTGCACGCCCACTAGCATCTACAATTTCATTGTGAAGTTTGCGGATGACACAACAATGGTGGGTGACAGTTTACAAGGAGGATGTCAGTGCCTTTAAACTCCAGTGCTAAGACTACCATCTCACCCTAAATGTTACAAAACCAGAAGAGATGATAGTGGACCTCTGGAGGTGTAGAAGAGCACATCACCATCACCATCAAGAGTGAACAGTGGAAAGAGTGAACAGCTTCCGTTTCCTAGCTGTACATCTGGCAGACCATCTGGTCAGTTCATACAAACAGCATACACCTTCATAGTCAGCACAGTGTTACATCACGCAGCGCAGCATGGTGGCTGCGGTGACACCGGTGTGACAGCAGCGCGGTGTGACCTGTGTGACGTCACGCAGCTTTCGCAGAGGTCAGCGCGTTGTTACGTCATACAGCCATCGCGGACAGCAGCTCGGTGTTACGTCAGGGGTGTATACTGAGTGTTAGAGTCAAATTGTTAAATGTTGTCATTGTGTTACTTAAATTTGCAAGTCTTGGTTCAAACTATATGGTCAAAGACATTCTCCTGTTTCTATTGCCCTCCCCAGGCTGTTGAATGGTGGAGGAGGCTATAGTGTTTTATTATAGGGACACATCCTATGTGAAGGTTCTGTTTTAAACTTCCTGCCTTTATGACCCTTTGGTGAGCAGGAGGTCAGACAAACGCACCCCCAAACACACACACACTCACATGCATACACATACACGCACATGCTCGCACATACATGCACGCACACGCACACACGCGCACGCGCACGCGCGCACACACACACACACACACACACACACACACACACACACACACACACAAAGACACAGTGTTTTAACCTTTTATAGCCATGGGGTTTTTTACAGTGGGTGTTTGTGTAAACTGTGTGTCACAGAAATAAAAGGCTGCAGGGGGAGATGGTTCTTCAAAGTGGTCTGACACCGAGGGCAGAAGGGCTGCTCTGAGATCCTTCCCTTGCTAGCATGTGAAAACCCGGCTGAGCTGTTCGTCTTGCTTCGTTAATGGGAATAAGTCTCTAAACCAGCGGGCCCTGTGGAAGCACAGACCCAACACTGAGCTCTCTCCTGTCCTCACTCTACACCTACGACTGCACAGCCACTAGCATCTCCAATTTCATTGTGAAGTTTGCCAACAATTCAACAGTGGTGGGTCTTATCACCGGTGTCGCGCGGTGTGACGTCATGCAGCCTTCATAGACGGCAGCGTGGTGTTACGTCAGGGGTGTATACTGAACTCTCATGTACTCACGCTACATCTACAACTGCACGGCCACTAGTATCTACAATTTCATTGTGAAGTTTGCTGATGACACAACAGTGGTGGGTGACGGTTACAAGGACGATCTCAGTGCCTTTAAACTTTATTGCTAAGAGAACCATCTTACCATCTTACTCCAATGTCTTAAGAAATAGTCCTCCAGGCTATCTGAAGCCATTCAGGAAGAAGAGGCTGAGGTATGCCAGAGAAAGAGAACCGAACCCAAAATCTGTGGCAATGTGTCTGATGGTGTGATGAATCCAAAGATCTGGTTCAAGTTGTTATCAGTAAAGAAGAGGTCAGGAGCAAGGTACAACAGTGTTTACAGTTATCTGTTTAGGTTCTGTCTTGATTTGCGCTGTATTTCAGCCCCAATATATATATTTCATGCTTATTGTCTGTGTGTATATGTGAAGATGTTTGTCGCTTAGCTATGATTTCAAGGGGTTACCCTGAGGATGGGGTCTCTCATAGGTAGTTCAGCAGACCAACTAACCAATCACATCTTCCTACCATCCTCCATCTTTATGGCTTCACTAGAAAAACCTTGAATAGTTTACAAGTTTTCCCTTCCAAGTAACACCTGCCCCATATATAATATCTCATTCACAAAGTGGTGTATGGAGAGCAATGTGCAATACTTGTGAATGGCTTGTTTTTGTGTAGGGTAAAATATGGGCTGTTATCATAATGGCCACTTAAGTGGATGGTGGCTTTTTTACGTGTCAGCCTGAATTGCTGTGATCTATTCAGCAGGACCAAGCTCTCTGCAATAAATATTTTTGTGTAAGACATCTGATTCTCCTAAATGTTTCCTGCATCAGTAAAACTAGTCTCACAAGGTTTCCTTAACGCCATGCACATAGGACTGTATATGTGTTTACATATTTTGCTTGCCACATTTTTAATACCTACTATTTAGAAACTACGAATTCACAGTGCGTTTTAAGTGCAGCATGCCCATGCGCCACATAGAAATAAATGCAATATAGAAACATCAAAGGCCCAGAAAATCTACAGTATTCCACCAAAAAAGTAAATATTACCCAAATATAATTCTAGAATAATAACTTTCTTCTTCCTACTACAGCAATAGATAACTTGATAGTGTAGGTGAATTCAAGGTTGGTATGACAGATTCAAAGCAGGTTTCACCTGGGTCATCACAACCTCTCTGGCTCACAAGTGTATCCAGCAATCTACTTCATCTCGCAGAACGGTAGTTATCTAAAATGACAAGCGATTGTCCTTCCATAATAACCATCGAAAGATGGCTAGTTATTGCCACGGCAAACTTCAAGTCATCTCAGTGATTTAGATGGATTCCACAGTGTTAGAGTCCAAGTGAGCTGTCTGCATGTTGTTAGCTGTGGCTATCCAACAGAGTTGCAGTATAATGATCGGCAAACTTAGAATACATCAGTAATGGTGAAATCAGCATGAGGCTACTACTGATGTGACAAGTGGAGGATTGAGGCGGCTTATTATCTGTCTGGGTGCATGTAATTGTGTGTCTCTCCATCTCTGGTGGGACTGTCTTCATTACTTAGACTGAACCTTGTTCTCTCTAGGATTATAACTGGGCTTTTCTCCTACACTCTGCATTAGCATTAGCATTGGATCACAGGTGCTCAGTAGCTCTAGTAGCCTTTTAGCTCCAGGGCTACAGGCAGCTGCGTGACTGAGACAATCAGTTGCCATTGACTTTAAGGACTTCAAGCTGCGCCACATCACAGTGAATACTAGTGAAGGATATGCCCAGTGCTGCCACAGTTTTGTCACTGCACGCTAGTTGAATCCAATTCTGTTATCTTGGTTTTATTCTTGAGGGGGATCCTATCACATATGGCAGCAAGAAGTGTACTGGATATCCAGCGCTCAACACTTGCATGGCTTGTTATGCTGCGCTTGACAGATTGTCGTGCGGGTTTGGAGTGCAGTTTTCCAGATGCAGCTCGGTGACATTCATCCCCAGAGGACACCCATATGAGCACAGCTGAGAAGGAGATTTGAGATGAGTGACTGGTATGGAAGACTTACCTGAGGAAAAGTCTTAGAATACATTCCTGCTCCGTATCGAAAGCTTTGAGCACAGCTGCCAAAAATTGTCAGGGCTGAAAAGTGCCATTTTGGAAATTGGAGGCAGAGGACTGTTAATTTGCTGCCTTTGTACTCCTGTCCTTACACATGGCTGCCTCACACACAGCCATAATTAGTATGCCATTTTAGCTCCACCTGCAAAATGAAGTGGGCTACTGCAGGATCAGTGTCTGGGTGTGAGTGCGTTGTCTGTATATGTATTTGTGTTTTTGCGTGCGTGTGTGTGTACAGATGCACTTTAAGCTCCCATTCATCACTGACTATGGTCACGCTATAGCTGCAGATTAATCTGCAGCCCAACACTGCTGCTCACCCACCACTCATTAATCTAATTCCCAGGGACAATGTGTTTGTGTGTACGTCGGTGTGTTTTTAGGAAGTATGTGTGCACAACATGTGTACCCATATTTGGTTTGTGTGTTAAAATACACAGAGTATAATGAAAATAGAGCACCTCATCTCCCTGCTGTTCAACACTTGAAATTCAGACATTTGTGTTGCAGGTAGAACATGTGCAGCAACACATATACACCCTTTCCTTTTAACATCCTACAGACACAACTGATAGACACATTTTCAAATTGCGTGTAAAAACACTAGAGTAGAACAAACTCTGCCTCTGTTTCTGTGGAAAATAGTTCAGTGACAAGGGTATCATCTCAATCCTCTCAACATTCAATTCACTACATGGTTGACCTGAATGAGTTGGGTGGTTGTTTATATTTGTATTTATTTTTTTGGATGGTGGTGGGTTGGGTCTCTCCTTATAGGCCTCAGGCAACTAGTTTAATGGCTTAGTTACACCAAAGTAAAAATAAGATGGCAACCTCCAGTTGCCCGGTGATTTACAGCAACCAGCTCATTGCCCACAGGTTGCCTGATGGGAGACAGCCTGTCTCCGAATAAATGAGGTCTGTCTCACACTCACTGCATTCACTCCCAGACAGATGAGGCAAATTTCTAATTGCAGACAGCTGATTGCCAACAGTTTGCAATCGTTGCCGGTATCAATTGGTTGTTTTTTTGTTGTTGTTGTTATATTCCTATATAAAAGCAAAGTTGCCAAGGGCCTTTGTCCTTTTTCAGTTAAATCGCCCTCCTGCTGCGACTTAACTGCTATTTGTGGAGCAGCTTCTGAATTTCTGTTTCAGATCTATGACTTTCTTATTGGACACTTAAAGTAGATTACCATATTTTCCTCACTATAAGGCGCAATTAAAATCCTTTAATTTTCTCAAAAATGGACAGTGTGCCTTATAATCTGGTGCACCTTATGTATGAATTCTAGTTGTGATTATTGACCTCTAACTGATTTTATGTGGTACACGGTGCTGAAAAATCTGTCAAAAATGTTTTGGTATGACTTTGGTAAGCTACAAAGCCGCACTGCTTGATGGATTGTCGGAGCATTAGTCGGGAGCCTCGCTTACCCAAAGTCAGGTCCCAAAGTCAAACAAACACTGCAGCATCACTGAGATTTTAAAACTGTCTAAATTCTTTCATCTTTAATAAACTGATCAGCGTTGCTGCTTTACCAGGTGTAACAATTAATTTTAACATCCAGGCATCCATGAAAACAGAATTTATTAACTTTAATGGAGTTAGCAGGCGTTAGCTCGCTAGTTTCCACCTAAACATGATATAGCATGTTCTTACTGAGAGATTTCTGAAAAAATTAAAACATACAGCTCTGCTATCACTTCCAACATAAATGACGACAGAAAACTAAACAGCAGTGACTTTTGTAGGGTTACTGAAGTTGGACTAGCTGGTATATAATGATGTGCTACGTTACAGCGACACAGCTATGTTAGCATAACAAACAGTGAAGCTGGAGGATGAATGCTAACTTTTTTCCACTCAATAAAAGTTAACGTGAGGGTTCCCGATGGTTAGGGACCAGTGTTGCCAACTTAGCGACTTTGTCACTATATTTATCAAGTTTTCAGACCCCCTTAGCGACTTTCTTTCTAAAAAGCGACTAGCAACAAATCTGGTGACTTTTTCTGGTGTTATTGGAGACTTCGTCATAAATAAATCTCTTCTTTATGTCTCTTCCCCGATGTTATTTCTCTCTCGTAGGTTACAATTACATTAGCATGGCCAATTATGCAAATTAGGCAATGACGTCATTTAGCGACTTCTAGCGACTTTTAGGACAGCCAATAGCGATTTTCCTTACTGAGGAGTTGGCAACACTGTTAGGGATAAATGCGATCGCATGGCAGGATGCTGTAAACGGACCAAATTTCAGTCAGGAGAACAACTTAGATAATCCATCAACAATACGAGGTTAGTCATTAATATACTGCAACAACACGGGAATAGAGCAGCTGTGATGGAATTCAACATAAATGAAGCAATGGTACGGAAGTGGAGGAAGCAAGAAGAATGAGTTGAGTAAAGTTTGACTTGATTTGTTTCACTTAATGCGCCTTATAACACGGTGCGCCTTATGGCCCGAAAAATACGGTAAATGTCCAACACTCATAGTTGAAACAGGGGTGTGTGTGATGTCCCCAGCTTTGTCCAGATCACCACAGCCTACAAATGAATTAACTGGATAAACACCAACGGCGCGTCTGCAACAATGACTTGCCACAATTCATCAGTTTTTGCTGCTTGATTAATGAGGACAGGAAAATACTAGAGCTTTAACACCTCAACGGCCAAAATTGGAAAGTCGAAGGGTTGTCATCTTTGCCTAAATTTCATAAATAAAAACTCTGAAGTAGCATTTAAATGGAATGAGCGAGAAAGGGGAATGAATGGAAAAGAATGATAGTGAAAAAAAGAAAGAGAGTAAACCCTTTCGGTTTTCAGAGATGGATGAAATTTCTTGTCTAATCAATATTCTGAAAGAGAACGAGCTGTGGTGACTGGATCATAGCCAGCATTTTTCTTTCTTGCCTACAGTAACAGGACAGTCATTATGCACATGTTGAGAACTAGATTCATGACCAAACGGTACGCTTTTAGGTCGGGAAAGGATGACAGTGTCACAGTGTGAGTGTGTAAACTATATGTTTTAAGTAAATGATAACTTAATGGTTTTCTGTCATGTTGTCTTTTTGCCATGATCTTTATGTGTTGGCATGTTAAATGAACTAAGGCCATGCTATATCATAGTGCTATAACTGTCTTGGCCAAGCAGCAGAACACCAGGCCGACATAATATTTCGTTCGCACCACTGTCCACACAGCCCAGGCCCTATCTCATTTTTCTTCTCACCTCTGCATTTCTGGGGCCTTTTACTGCTGATTCACTGTTTTTCTTTCGCTTCCTTACGTTCAGCCTTTCTTAAATCTTCTCCTCCCCTTACCTCATTTATTTCCTCTTGACCAATTTCCTCTGCTGTCCACCTCCTCCTTCTCCTCCTCTTCCTCTCCTCACAACCACGCTACAGTGCACAGTGTATTAATTGTGGTATGAAAAACTCCCAGCTGAGTCTTGGTGGGATTGTCAAAGCAAATGGCTCAGAACTGCGGGAAAGCAGAGTGAAAGCCTGGATGCCTTACAGAAGCTGTTCCACCCCGCTAATGCTGCCTCACTGACCGGAAGAAGCGGCGCGTTGGCATTCACCGCTGAGAACTGGCAGCTTGTTCATGATAATTGCAGAGCTTGTCATGTTGCAGGCATTCACAATATTCCACTAGACTTGTGAGATTAAAAAAGCTAGACTTTTACTCAAATTGCAACTGTGCAGCTTATGGTTGAATTTAAACTTTAAGTTTCTAGAAGGAGGGGAGCTCATATCCGCCGAAGGGATGTTCGACTAATGCCACTCTCCAGTGACATGCGGCGAGTGCTACGCTGTGGGCTCTTGCTGAATGAAGCTAGGACAGCCACTGATGTTTCTTCATTAGTGACAGTTTTCTTGCGTCCACATTTTGGCAAATCCAACACTGAACCAGTTTCACAAAACTTAGCAAGCAGTTTGCTAACTGTAGCATGGGAGACGGGTGGTCTCGTAGGGTGTCTTGCATTGAAATCTACTGCAATGACCCGGTTATTGCGTTCACCAAATATCAACACAATTTCGATCCACTCACGTGTTAACCTCTTCGACATGTCAATGGCTGTGAACAAAGAGAAACTTGTAAATAACTCATGAAAGAATAAAGTTACGTTGAAACCAAGCACACCATTGTTTTTCTTGTGACATTAACAATAAGTTTGATGTGTCACATGGCCCTCTTCCTATTGAAAAAACAAAAGTTGTATCCAAGATGGCCGACTTCTAAATGGCCGCCATGGTCACCACCCATCTTGAGGAGTTTGCCCCCTCACATATACTAATGTGCCACAAACAGGACTTTAATATCACCAACCATTCCCACGTTATTACGGTGTATCAATTAGAGATGGACTGATCCGATATTACGTATCGGTATCGGTCCGATACTGACCTAAATTACTGGATCGGATATCGGAGAAAAATAAAAAATGTAATCCGATCCATTAAATCTCACGAAAGCACCTCACAAAACTTGCAACACGCCGTAACTCACCTCAGAACGTTAGCACGTCGGAGCAGTATGCATCACGTGATAGAGCGGCTGTGGCATGCGGGACCTGTCGGTGGTCTGGATAGCATGTGGAGCTTCGCTAGCAACCCGGCATTTCATCTCCGACAAAGTTATCCCCGAGAGAAGTAAAGCAAGTGTGTAAGTCCATCTCTGAATGTTTGTAAAGCATTCCTGCGTTAAGCTTACCAAACGATATATGGAGCGACTGCTTCTTCTGGCTGCTACTTCAATCATGAAACTGCTTAACGATCAGCTGATCGGCTTTTCTGTCGCGAGTCCGTCTCTCTGGTTTGTTTTTGGCCCACTTTGCACCAGAAAGAGGAAACCATCGGCTGAACAACAGCAGCACGTTTAAGCTTGATAAGCTGTTGTTAGAATTTATTTATTATTACTTTCTACTCGAGGATCTTTTTCTACGTAGCTGACGGCTGGTAACTGTGCAGGGGCGGATCTAGCAAAGTTTAGCCAGGGGGGCCGATAGGGCATGAACAGGGAAAAGGGGGCACAAAGACATACTTTTCTTTCTTATTCTCATTTAAAATGTCTAGCTTTTAATAAATAATTATCCGAATCTTACACCCAAAGTTTTAATTTGATGTAAAATGAATAGAAGTCCATTACTGTATATAGTAACTATTAAGTCTAATATATATACCCTAGTAAGCTATAGTACTTTTTCCTTTGGGAAGGTACCATCTGTGCAGTCTGCAATTTTGTTGAAGAAAGATGTTGAATCTATTTAATATTTCTTGAAAAATAATTGATTTCTGTGCATTTTTTTTCACACTGCATCAAATTAAGGTTGATTACGTTGATTAAGCATCATGAGGTGGAGCGTGAGGGGTGGTTCCCTATTTTTTATTTATTTATTTTTGTTGTTGCTGGGAGTTGGAACCCTATTAGTTAGGTTGCTTAATATTTATGCTAAGTACTCTTTAAAATACCAGAATAGGGAGGATGGTGTAGGTTTAAGTTTATTAGATTGATCAGTATTGCTGAACTATGAAATTTTTTTTTTTTTTGCGTATAGGTATAACAGAATAGCTTTAGTGTAGTTGTTGTTTTAAACTTGAGTATGAACTTATACAAAATGCAGCAAGATATTTAAAAAAACAGTTTTGTTGATTAAAAAACATTATATCGGATTCATATCGGTATCGGCAGATATCCAAATTTATGATATCGGTATCGGTATCGGACATAAAAAAGTGGTATCGTGCCATCTCTAGTATCAATATAAATGGCCCACCCTGTACATTAGAGAGTTACCTAGGCAACCGAAGCAACAGGCATATGCAAGTGACAGGCTATCGGCTTCAAAGTGACACACTACAAATCGCTATATTCAAAAGTTTGAAAGTAGAATCAATTTAGGAGTTCTGAGTTCTACAAAGAACAATGGGGGAAATATCTGCATACAATACAGTGCATGTTGTTGTCATGCCTCATGATAAAAATCTGTTAAAATTACAATCACATAATAATTTTAAAAAAAATCTGGGAGTAAAGATAAAAAAGGGTTGAAGCTGTCCTTAGGATAAGCAAACAGGGAAAGTCTGGGTGGAAGAGATCAAAACCAATTATCACGTAACTGTTCAGCTTATATGTTGGACTGGCTTCAGCGGGGGAATCATTCACCCGTGATGGTGACATTGTAGAGAAAGAAGAGGGAAAAGACATTTAAAAACATCATGCCAAGGTCCACTTACTACGCCATATGAGTCACAAGCCATCTACAAACAAAGTAATGTCAGGGTCCAATGAGAGCAGTTTCAGCACATAATAATGGCAACAGAGGAAAAGACTGTAAGCCTGCCCTTCAGATTGTACACCAAGAGCCTCAGCAGGCACACAAACAGGTGAAAGCAAGGGAATGTTACAAAGTAAGAACATATGGTTGAATGAAAGTTCTTCCTTAAACTTATTGACCTGAAATAAGATATATGAGGTTTAGCTTACCTTGATTCTTTTAAGTATCCCAATCTTCTGTCTGTGGTGATCACACAATGTGTGGGCAAATAAATAATGACGGGTGGGTATTAAAGTTGCGGAGAACGTAGTTATTATACTTCTATTTTTCTTTATTAGTTTTATTTTTGTTGTTTGTTTGTTTTGACTTTTTGTTCTTAATTAAAAAAAATTTCCAGAGTGTTTCCAGTTTTTATTGTTTGAAAAATGTTTCATTGTAGTTTAGTTTTTATTAGTTTCACTGCTAGTTTCAGTCTTTTTAAGTATTGCCAGTATTGCTTTAGGAAACATTAGTGTCGGTATTACAGTAAGTAACACAGTGTTTTTAAAGCAGTCTTGTAGATATCCTGAGTCTCAATAAAGATGCCCATTAAAGCTTCAATAGGCAAGTTGTGATAATAAATTTTAGTAAAGTAATAAATACTAAGGGGAGTTTCTCTAAAGCAGGGGTGTCAAACTCCAGTCCTCGAGAGCCGGTGTCCTGAAACTTTTAAATGGTAAATGGCCTGCATTTGTATAGCGCTTTACTAGTCCCTAAGGACCCCAAAGCGCTTTACACTACATTCAGTCATTCACCCATTCACACACACATTCACACACTGGCAATGGCAAGCTACATTGTAGCCACAGCTGCCCTGGGGCGCACTGACAGAGGTGAGGCTGCCGGACACTGGCGCCACCGGGCCCTCTGACCACCACCAGTAGGCAAACATGGGGTTAGTATCTTGCCCAAGGATATTTGGCATGCAGCCAGGAGGCAGCCTGGGATCGAACCACCGACCTTCTGATTAGTGGCTGACCTGCTCTGCCACCTGAGCTACAGCCACCTTTTAAGCTGAGGTGGCATTCAACAATTTGATTCATGTTGCAATGAAGCGAAGCGAATGAAGATGGTCCAATAAAAGTACATTTTTCCAAACACTTGCATTTACTTCCATTTATTTACATTTACTTCAGTAGGCTTAGGGGTTGCCACCTCAGCATGCAGTCTATAGAGTCTTGCTAATGGCCTACTAATCTTATTCATGTGTGTGTGTTGCAGCAGGGACACATTTAAAAGTTGACTGGAGTTTGACACAAGTGCTCTATAGTTTTATTTTAATTTTCCAAATTCATAATATCAAGATGATAATAATAACATATAAAGATTCTAAGCATGCATTATTATCCATTATGTAAAGTATGCCGTGTTTTCTTTGTTGTTTCTGCTGTTGTTTAAGGTAGACTTTACAGAAGCACAGAAAAAGCAAACCTCTGTTGCCATGCCAATCTATCTTGAGTTACAAGATCAGGTGCCAAGTGATGGCTGGTCAATATTTATAGACTCATAACAGCATGCTTTATGTGTGCATCCTTCTTTTTTTTTTCATTCTGTCAGTTTGTACGTCTCACTCTTCTTTCCCGACTTTCCACTCTCAGCCTCCGATTCCACTCTCTTTTTTCACATCAGTAGTCTTCGTCTTTCCATCTTCCCATTTAATATGCTCCTCTTACTTCTGAGTCTTTATGACTCTACTTAGTTCCCCAGTGTTTTTGTAATGTCTACAGTCTTTCAGTGCGACTTCAAGTTGAGGCGTCTTAACTATATTAGGCATTTTACCCCCATCTGGCCGTAGGGCAGAGTCAAGAGCTTCTTTTGTTAGAAAGAAGAAAATTGGCCAAACACAGTCAACATTTTACCGATAACACTTAAGGGTACTTAGCTTTCCAAGCAAACTCCCTTTTGTGCTGTGGTAGCAAAGTGGTAGCATGGGGCTCAGCATGCCCAAACAATCTACAACAGATAGTCCAAGAAAGTCAAGAGACATGAAATTGTAAAGTCTGCCTTTTTTTTGCAGGCAGGCTGGATTTGAACAAAAGGAAACATTTTTATATTAAATCTTTATTATTGAGCCTTCGCATTTGATTGTTGTTGATCAAACCACAAATAGTCGTGGAACAGAGGAAACTAGAACAAAAAGAAGATGGGGACGAATATGAGAAACCAGCATCCATGAGGCTTTCAGGACCGAGCTACTCTCTTGGCAGTCAAACCAATCAGATTTTCTTGTCCAGACAGCCATCAGGGCGAAAGAGGAAAGGGAGCTGCTGGGGACGAACTTTAATGCCTAGTAATTGCTCTGCAGTATTATCCTATCTGCTTACCATCCCACATGTTACAAAGGCACTCATAAGAAGCGTTAATAATTACACCATATTCTGCATGGCTTTTTATCAGCAGCCTAAATCCCCTTCATACAAACTGATTGCATGATTAAATTATGAATTTTTATACAAGGATTTGCAATTAAGGAAAGAGCTGTGAGGGATCCTTGCTCAAGGGATACACAGTACTGATATTTATGCAGAGACGAAACTGCTTTGCAGTGAGTTGCACTGGGCTTAATTGGAAATTTCAGGCTAAGTGACGGTCACATAAAAAAGAAAGAGTCGTAAAACAGTTTCTCTTTATGCTTTTATAAAAGAAAATATTGCGTCCTTGAACAGCTTTAGGAATTTGCACTTGAATGCCGTTGACACTCTGCTCTTCCACAGGCACGAATACGTTATCGGTAGCCCTTTTTGGAGTGTCTCCAGCTGTGCATGTTAAATTTCACCCAGGCGTCTCACCTTTAACCTTCAGATTCATTTTGCGTGTTTTGTTCAGGGCGGGCTCTGATGAGATTGACGGACAGAAAGCTGGAAAGAATGGGCATCATGCAGGAAGCGCAGAGGCAGCACATCCTGCAGCAGGTCCTGCAGCTTCGTGTCCGGGAGGAAGTCCGGACTCTTCAACTTCTCACACAAGGTAACTTTTAGGCAGAACATGTTCTTCTTCATCTGCCTGTATTTTATTCCATCCCTAGCATCCTCTCGAACATCAACCCTCTGCATATCCTCCTTCACTACATCCATGAATCTTTCAACCCAAGCCGTCCCCTTTATCCAGGCTTGGTTCTGGCACTAGGATTTCACTGGCCTCCCTGTGGCTGGGTCTTCTAAGCAGAACCCTTTGCACACAGTATATACGCTGGACCATAATGCTGTCAATCTTCATCAGCATCTAGGTTTTAAGCGCACATATTTTATCTGCCTGTCAGCAATGTAAAATTCTTCTCAATAAACCCAGCATGTCACATTTTGATAAATATTCAAATCATTTAATGTGCAGCATTTATGCACATGCCATCTGTAGTCATGGCAATCACTGCATGTTTTAAAGCCTGCAGGAAGTGGTGAATCATAAATGATTATGCAACTGAGAGAGTCATGAACAAATTGTTTCTTTTGGTATCTTTTGGTGTACTGTGATCACAGACAGCTCAGAGTGGTAAACATGATAACTTGTTGATGTTAAAGGCGTAGTTTAGAGCTATCCTGCTCCACATTTACCTGGTGGAGCATGATAAGTGTATATATCTCTTTAAGGCCAGATGCAACATCAGCGTGTAAAACCCTTTAAGACGGTGCCCTTTTTGCAAGCTTCTCTGGAACGTTATATATGCTTTGCATTTTAAAAAATATATTAACTACGCTTACAGCATGTACGGCTCTAAAGAGAGATGCGCACAGAAGTCGCTGCCTTTTAAGATTTACGACTTTACCTGCCTACACAGGTCAGGCTGTGATAACTTATATGGTTACACTGTAAGGTTGTTTGACAAAACATTTCAGAATAGCTATAAAGAGTCTACCTGTATGCCAGACATTCATCTCAGCAATATGTGTGGGTGCTGCTACACTCCAACGCAAGCACAGGCATAGGATCAATGCTCGTGTGCTGACAGAAGAACAAAATACCTTCAGTTTTGCAAGCAATATGTTGAGTTTATTAACACTAAAGGAAAAGGAATGATTTTAATTGTAAGTGGACAGTTTATCTGCATACTGTAGAGCTGTCTGAATTCAGAATATGTTCTTAAGAAGTAACATTGCAGTATTAACTTAGACTGTTTTAACTACTAAACATATTGCTTTCTCTAATAATTTTGACAGCCAAGGTTTAACTGTTTTTGTCTTACTTTCCCTGCGTTAGCTTACTCTCAATGCATGTAGCAGTAAATGTACTGTTAACAAACACACTTTAGAAATATGCAGTATAGGAGCAATACAGCGGGTATAAAAATGACGACTCTGTATTTAGGTCATGCCAAAGCAGCTCAGAGGGATTTAAGTTTAGATTTTGTTTTGGCTACTCCAAAAGTTTCATTTTGTTTTTGTTTTTTGTTCTTTTTGGAGCCATTCAGAGGTGGACTCCCTGACCTGTTTCAGATCATTGTTCCGCTGCATAATCCAAGTGTGCTTGAGCTTTAGGGCACAAACTGATGGCTGGACGTTCACCTTCAGGATTTTCTCGCAGAAAGCAGATTTCATGGTTTCATCAATTATAGCTAGTCATTCAGGTCCAGAAGCAGCAAAACAGTGTCAGACTATCACACTAGCACCACTATATTTGACGGTTGCTATAATGTTCATTATATGAACTGCTGTATTAGTTTTACACCAGATGCAACAGCACACAAAAAGTCCATCTTTTGTCCTGTCAGTCCACAGAATATTTTCCCAAAAGTCTTGGGAATCATCAGGATGCTTTTTTTGGCAAATGTGAGACAAGCTTATTGTTCTTATTAGTCAGTGTTTTCTCCTTGGATCTCTCATGTGGATGCCATTTTTGCCCATTGTCTATCTTATTCTTGAATCATGAACTCTGACTTTAATTGAGACAAGTGAGGCTCGCAGTCCTTTACATGTCGTTCTGGTTTAATCTGTGTCCTTGTTGATGCACTCTTGAAGTGGATAATGGTGCATGTCATCCACAAATGCATAATTTGAATGCAGTTATATGACAAATAATACAGCTCATTGTGCAGTTAATTGCTGATTACTTAGCACTCCATCTGGCTTCAAAAATGCTAATGTTGGCACATCAAAGCTCAGACCAGTGGCTCTTCATGGTGGTTATGGCTTTCTTTTATATACAGTCTCTGGGGATTACATGAAACAGACGGAAGAAACTGAGAAGTGTAAACAGCCTTACAAAAAGCTCACCATTTTCCTCCATTTATGTTCATGCACAAGGATACGTAAATGCAGTTTGTCCTTCAGTCTCATTTTTTGCTTTTGACAGACCATTCATCTGACTTTCCACAATACATTCTTCAATACATTCTAAAGTGATCCAAAATTAATGAGCTTGTCTGTTGCTCCAACCCCACCTTTTTAACAAGTTTCATCAAATTCGGCTCAGTAGTTTTTACTGAATCCTGCAGACAAACAAACATACAGAGAAACAAATAAACATCACTGGAAACATACATCCGCCTCCACTCTATCCTTGGCGAAGGCATAACAGCCAGCCAGGTGCTGTTGTTTTCCATCTTCTCCCCTCTCGCTCTCTCCTCCTCACCCTGTGAATTCTCAGCATCCCTCGTCTCTTTCTCAGCAATTCTAGCTTCCCTCCACCAGCTACCAGCAGCACTCCTCATCACCACTGTTTCCATCAGCACCCATCTGCACAGACTCTCAAGCAGAGCTTCGCCTCAGGGGCCAAGAAACAAATTCTAGGGATCTTTGTCACTTCGCAAAATTCTTGGAAAACATTTGGAATGTGATAAAGCTGGCACTGTCCCCCGCTTCTGTTTTGGTCCCTTAGCACGTAGAAAACATAAAGACAGAGTGGAAAGGATGGAGATTGTCTGAGTGATGACACTTTGCTAAGGGCTACTCTTAGCTTCTTTGTCACAATTTGTGTCTCATCTTCCCCAGTCTTCTTCTTTTTTTTCACTCTCTCATTCCTCTCTGTTTTGTATTGATGATATGGGGAATGACAGCCCACCAGCCTCAGCAGCATTAGGCCACTGGCCTCAGCAGGGAGCAGCCTGTTAGAGAAGCCTATCTGGGCCTCAGGGAGAAAAAACAGAACGACCAAAAATACTAATTTGATAACTGTAGGAAATCTGGAAACAGAAAGAAGAAGTAGAGGATGAAAGGGGATGTAGAAAATGTCTTTTTGTGTATGGCAGTGTGATAAGAAATTAATAAGAATAGGGTCTTTTAAGGTCTACTAAGCATAAATTAGCAATTTTCTAAAGTATGCATAAGCACTTTTTATTCACAGTAATATCAAGAACACCGGTCATGCTTCAACTTCTATTCAGCAGTCATAGGTGGTGCATCCAAGGCACTTTATATCACTGAACTTTGGTGGGAAGTGAGAGGTACTCTTAAGCTGTTGCTTCTGGACATACTTTTGGTAGTAAAAGGGAAAAAAGTGGAAGGAGAAGAGATGGTGCAGTATTTCTAGGCCCAGGGCGAAGTTCCTTCAGCTGTTGCTAAAGTGAGATACAGCTGTACACAGTTAAAGCCGAGCCAGTGACAGAGAGAAATTAGGTGAGAAAGAGACGGTGGTTGAGTGCTGTTGAGATAATGAAGAGGAAGAAAGGAGGAGGAAGAGAAGCGTTGAGAGTAGTGGGGAGAGAGTGAGACAGAAGGTGACGAGAAGGTAGGATGAGAGAGAAAAGGCGGTGAGAAGAAAGAATGAGTGAGGAATGTGAGAAAGAGAGGGGGTGAGAAAAGGAAACCCTCCTCACTTAGAGATGTGATGCAAGATATGAATACATCTCTCTTTCTGTACCTATATAAACACATCTCTCTATCCACGTCAGTTCAGTGTCACGGTTGGGCTGCAGCTTATCCTAGCTGTCATAGGATGCGAGGCGGAGTAAAGCCCCAACAGTTCGCCAGTCTGTCACAGGACTAACACATAGAGACAGGCAATTCATGCTCACATTCACACCTACGGTCAATTTAGACTCACCATTTAACCTAACCCCGTGTATATATTTGGACTGCAGGAGGAAGCCGGGAGTACCTGGAAAGAAACCAAGTGACAAAATGCAAAGAGAAAGGCCCCAGCTGGGGAGCGGTTTCAGACCCAGGATGTTCAGGAGGCGACTGTGTTAACCACCATGCCGCTTTCTATCGGTTTATGTCTGTCAAATATATACTTCATTCGACTGAGATATTAAGAGGTTGGAAGCCGGGTCACCACCTGAGGCTGTTTGTCCTGTTGCCTGAGCTTTTTTTGTTGTGCTGTAAGAAGTGTTGTCTTGAACTTGACACGTCTGTGGTTTAATCATATCTTAATTGCCTAATTTGAAGTCCACTGTAGTGGTGTACAGACGCCAAATTAGAACAGTTATGCCCTTGTCTAAATACTGACACAGACAGAGACACAGACAGACACACAGATAGACAAACAGACAGAATAAGGCATTAGAGGAAGCAGGAGAGGGAGAGCGAGAGACAGGTGTTGTAATTACTGCAGTGTACCCAGACAGAATTAGCTCAACGGACAGTGATTAACCTTTAAGGCTTGCTGGGCCATGGGAGAGAAATAATTAGATTTCTCCCCTCTCTTTGTCTCTCCCTTTCTCTCTTTGCCACGAGGACAGCGGAAGCTCACGACCACTTATTCCCTACAGTCATCAGAGATGGGCTGAAGTCCTCCAAATGGAAAGTGATATCCAGTGGTATATCCAGCCTTTTAATAGCAGCCTTAGAGATGCTTTGGAATAAGAGCAGGGTTCAGAATAACACTGATCTAAAGTGGTGTGGTGCACGATACCAGTGGTAGCATAAAAGCAAAGCAGGGGTGTGCACTGTATGTTCAGACTGAGAAATGTGGAGCAGCACTGGAGCTGAAGGAATCTGATTAATGTTGTGCAACATCGTGTCTTTTACATTGGCAAGATTATTCCAGCACTTGTGTAGAGAGTAAACAAAAGAATAATTTGTGTTGCTGTTTCTGATGCTTGAAGGGTGAGCATGCTGAAAGAGGTGAGAAAAGAACTTTTCCTCCTTTAGCTGAAGTAAAACTACTACTAAACTAGTATAACAGTATGGAAGCCCTCAATATATCACCTCAAAAATGAATGAATGAATGAATGAATAAATAAATAAGGCTTTTTTTTTTTTTGTCAGTTTGAGAACACCTGTCAAATACAGCTGCTAATATTTCCGCTTCAGCAGGGAGGAAATGAATAAAAGATAAAATCAACAAATGACAGCTTTTCTACAGTGTCTAAACATATGAAAGGGTCAGATATGGAATAGGAAGGACATTAAGGTGAATCCATGACCGAAAACCAATAAAACTGAATATCATAAGGTGATTCAGTACACCATATTGTCACAACTAGATGAAGCATCATTTCAGCATTACTTTTACCAGTCGCTTTTCTGTTTTCCAAGGATGTCCACACTTCTTGGTGCCAAGCTAGCATGAATTAGCATTTTGACCTGTCCTGTTTTTATGTGCATTTGTGCTGTGTCAGATTTAACATAAAACAAAAATAACCTGTAATGCAAGTTTTGTAAGAATTTTTATATAAATTGAACCAACTGTTTATCCAATGCATTGATGACAAAGGTCGGAGTTGTGCCACGCTTTAGCAGTAACCACTGTTACAAAGTGGCCTGATAACTTGAGGCGAGTCTCCAACATCTCTATGGTGGAATTTCCACCATGCCTTCTTTCCTGTTTTAATGTCCCAAGCCAATTTCAGTGCATTTCAGATGTGTTCGTTGACTTGGCCACTGCAAAGTCGTTTTTTTCTCCTTTCAAAGGTAGATTTAGTCTTATGCTAGGTTGCTGTCCTGCTGCATAACTTCATTTGAGTTTTCAACTTAAAGACTGATGTTCTTCCTCTGAATTTTCTAGCAGTGGGAATTCTAGTAATGATGTTGGCCAGGTTGTTGAGAGTGTCTCCTTCTTCAAGCACTTCCTAGGCACCACTATACACCAGTCTATCGTGGGAATTAAACACCAGTGAGTAAAGCCCACCAGAGAATTCTTCCAGTAGCTGAGAAAATACAGGGTCAGTCGGGAAGGTATGACCCAATTTTACACAGCTGTTACAGATAGTCCTTATTTTCTCCATCCTGACTAGAACAGCCAGTCACAACAAACAAAAGCTTGAACAAAGTAGTATATAGAGGCTCCAGGATCGTTGGTTGGGTTTTGCTTTCCATACCTTCATACTATGCCACCAGGAAAGCTAGTCACCTTCAGTCTTCTCCCATCAGGCAAAAGATACAAGAGTATTACTAACAGAACGTCATGATTGGGGTACCTACCTTCCAGATATTAAGCGCTTTTATACCCACTGAAACGCTTATAAATAACAGTTTAACCTACATCAGGTTGTGATCAGAGAATCCGAATATATTATGCACTGAAACGTATATGTTTGTATCATGCATTTGTAAAATTAACTGAACGTCTTGCAGTAAAAACTGGCCCAAGAACCATCTCACCTCTTTTTTGGTCACTGGGAAGCATGCAGGATGCAATGGCTGCCGTTTTCTCCATCTTTCATCACCACAAGAACTATGGGGCTACATCACACATTGTGTGACTTTTCTATTAGTGCCATTTGCGGGCAGGGATATTACTGTGGGCAGGGATAGCTCAGTAGGTAGAGTGGTGGTCCTATGATCGGAAGGTCGGGGTTTAAATCCACTGAAAGACTACCCTGAGGTACCCCTGAGCAAGGTACAATCCCTATCCACTGCTCACTGCTTTACTGACTGAATGAGTTAAATACAGAGAGGAATTTCCCCTCGGGATCAATAAAGTATACATTATTTATTTATAATTATTATTATTAGCTTTTCATTCAGCCTAGAATTTCCGGGGATGTCTTGTAATCATTTGACAACAAGTGTTTCTGATTAAGTTTACAGCTGTCATCAGTGTCATGCTCTTTCTATCCACAGTAGTGACATCTGTAGTGACATCCACTGTGGTCATCTGTAGAAAAAACAAAAAAATACCACATACACAGCCAAAGATATATTTATTGCTATAGTTAATTTCAACAGTAGTTAAAAAGGAAATATTAGGATTGTATGAAAATCGAATGGTGATGTGTTACATATGTGTATTAAGAAGGAGAGCGGTGGCAGTTTGCAGCCTGTGTTTGTTTATGGCTTCTCTTGACAATAGGACAGATATTGTCCCTTTTAAAAAATATATATATTTTCTACCCAAAATGTAAATGGTATATTAATTGAAAAATAGCATTTTTCATACTCATATCTTTTCAGATGGATGGTTGGATAGATGGATATATGAAGGTTATGAGGATTAGGACACATACTTACAGCGAACTCTACACGATGTAGCATCCACTTATTTGGGATGTTTCACTGTATCGCAAGTCCACCTGGAGAGGTTGCAAGCCTTTCTTCACACAAATGCCCTGGAAACCAATTGTAATTGACCAAACGTGTGGAACTAATAAAGGTTTATCTCTCTCTCTCTAATGAATAGATTAGGTAATTTAATCTTTGTCTGGTACCAGTGTCAACTCAGATGTATCAAAATCAATCCATTAAAATCTACAAAAGTTCTCCTCGATATCTGTGTGAATTATCAAATTTAGTTCCATTTTAAACATCTAAAGCACTGTTGTTGTTAGTAGTTTGTCACTGAGCAATTTTGTGGTTCTCACATCTAGCCCTCATCTGTGATGTAGACGAGCGGTCCCCAACCCCCGGGCCTCGGACCGGTACCGGTCCGTGAGTCGTTTGGTACCGGACCTTAACAACAGTGTAGATTCTGCCTGTGCCGCATTGTCTTTTGTGAAAGAACCATCAGACACAGACATGAGGGTAGAAATAAACACAAAGAAAAACAGGGACAGGTATTTTAAAAGCTATAAAGAATACCCATACCATTGTTGTTGTTGTTTTTTTTTTAAACTATACAAAAATGAAACTTTTGTGGGTCCAGATTTTAGAATTATACACATTGTTTCATATTAACAAAATAATACAATTAATACCATAAATATATTTTTTAAATATTCGTATAAGAAGGGATAATGGAATAACATTTGGGCAGTTTTCCTTGCCTTGTTGTTTCTAGACATCTCTGAATGTCCTGTTTTGTCTCTTCTAATGGATCCAGTTACAGAGACTTGTTTTGTTGTGGCTGTATGACCTCAAAGTCTAGTGAAGAAGAACAAATGATAAAGAAATGTTTCCCTTAAAAATCCATGTATCCACAAGCATTTGTCTTGGTTAAATGATTTAAATGAATATTTAAAATGAATTTGTTATTTACCACTAAGGTCTAGTGATGATGTTCGTTCACTATTCCCACAATGACATCATACTCCATTGGCTTGATCTAATGTGGCATGTTAATAACTACCTTATAACCTGAACACAAAATAATTAGCCAATGGATTTTATATAAATTGGCAGACAGATAGTATTTCTATATAGTGATTATGATTCATATGAAATTTTGCATTTCTCAGCATAGTGTACAGTGCGTCCTTCACATTAGATAAGCAATATATCCAGTAAATGAACAGTAAAAGATAATCATGTGTAATACTTAAAGTAATCACAAGAAAGCCTTTTTAAGAGGTCAGACTATGTCGAGTACTAAAAGTGGTCACACCAAAGGTTTACACTGTAGCTTAATTAATATTTATAGAGAGTTTGTATCTCAGAAAAGGTGCACAGCGCTAGTAAAATATGGATTATGAATTCTTATTGAGATGTATCGTGTTTGATTGTCGAGTAGTTTGTCACAGACAGAAAGATAAAAACAACAACCATATACTGTTTGGGAAATTTGGATGGTTAACAAGCCTCCCTGCCAAAGTGAGTGCTTGGTGGTCATCTGCTTCTTCTTCTTTCTTTCTTTTTTTTTTTTTTTGTTCGAACCCCAAATATCACGGCATCAATATAGTCAACCCATGTTCCTGGGTGGTCACCGACAATTTTAAAGAAGTCTCTGACAGTGTTTGTTTGCAGATGATGGGGCAAACACTGATATTTTTTTTTAATCTAATATATATTCAACATTTCACCGTTTTGCTGAGCTGCAATAATATATAAAATGCACTGGTTTTAGTCTCTTTACAAAAATAAAATTTCAAGCATAGTGCAAATAGAAATGCATTACAGTAAGAGTTAAAACATATACCAGTCATACAAATGTCACACACAGAGTTATCAATACCAGGATGATGGTTCTGTTTGAACTTTAACCTGAAAAACAATATACAGCTCTTTTCAAAAATTATAATCATTAAATCAAAAACTTTGTTTGGACAGGAGATGACATAGCCATCTTTGAAAATATAATAAAAATTATTTATGTCATCAATAATCAATAGAAAAAATGGCATTACAATGATTAAGCCCTTCCTATAACTACTGGTCACCTCCAGGATTCATGTTTTAGCTGAAATTAAGATACTTAAAATACTTTAACCCTTTCATGCATGAATTATGACAAAAAAAATCCTGATTAAGGTTTAATTGAAATGTAATCAGGCAGTTTGTCACTTCTATGGCTGATTTGGACTTCAGCAGATACACCTGTGGTCATTTTGTGATGTAGTCAATAAACATGCAACCATACTGATTTCCAGTTTTGGTTTTTGTTAGCTTTCCAGTAAGATCCATTCCAACCAGTTCAAATGACTGGAAAACCATAAATAGAAATGTCACAGCGAGTGAAGTGAGCCGTGTGGAGATAATGAAGTAGGATCCAAACGCAGGCACTTGTGAAGGTGGTTTATTGAAAGTAAAGTACAAAATAGAAAAACAGCAAACTGGACTGCAGACTATCTGTACTGGGAACAACTAAACTACAAAACACAAACCAGGACACGAACATGAAGAAGGATGGGCGGAGGTAAGTGATGACGGACAGCAGGGAGAACACACGGATGAAATCCGATGGATACACAGACGGACCAGCGACTACAACAACAGAAGACACGACTTAAATACACTCAGAGAAACACAGGGAGATTACACACAGGTGGGGGACACAGCTGGGAGTGATTAACGAGACAAGGGAGGTAAAACTGAACACACTCACATGAGACGCAGACCTACACAATAAAACAGGAAACAAGAAAACACTACACAAAGACGCAGACTTGACACTGAGAGACAGACAGAATATAACACATGGAACTTGAACTATACTGAACATGAGACACAACCGAAGAACAAATCCTTAAACATGAATAAACAGAAACATAGAATTCTAAATAATAATCAACGAGGCACAAAAGTAACAAAACGATCATTCAAAAACAAAACCTAAGAACTCAAAATGCTGTCGAACCGACCCAGAACCGTGACAAGAAAGACATATTAAGTAAATTCATCATATAAAAATTAAAGACAGTGCTCGAACATCCAGGTACGGCTGTCCCATACTGTTCATCTGCATATGGTTAGTAGAAAAATGTTTGGTCAACCATCCAAGTGACTTCTTATGATTTGCTGCCTGCAGGTTCTAACCTCTGACTAGCCTTTATTGGAGTGTACTCTACAGTTTGTTTGTTTTTTATTGTAGTAGCACTTGCCTGACAAACTGTGCACTGGGAAACCTGAGCAATTATTGTGGCAGGGGAATTTCAAATTATTAAATGAACACCTTTGTTAATTAGAAAGTTCTAACAAATGACTTTTAGCCTCGTTTTAAAAAAAAACAGTTATAATATTTGGAGTACCCACCCAGTTATCGATGTCTACTGACATTCGTGGCCAGTACAAACATTTTGAAATGGCTTCACGTGTTTTTGTTTGCCCACAGTGAGCCTCAGTGGGGCTGGCATGAAAACCAGAGAAAGTAGTGTTGGCTTCATTGTTCCCACACACTATCTTTGTCATGATAGACCTGGCAGTGCTTTTGTGATGCTTGTGAAACAGCTGCTCTCCTAAACAGAAGGAAAAAAGTATATAGAACATTTTTATTGTAGGTTTACTAGGGGTGTGTATTGGCAAGAATCTGGCGATACAATATGTATCATAATACAGGGTAGACGATACGATATATTGCAATACTAAAAGCCAGACGATATTTGTGTTTAGTAGGACTAAATTTAATTAGGAAAACTCAAGTAAACAGTCCAAACTGTTTAATGCTTGACATGAAACATCTGAAACAAAAACACTCTAAGTTCAAAATGAATGGAGAAATTAACATCTGCCTTATTAGAAGTCATGTCAAATAAACAAACAAAGACTACTTTACTGAAATATCAAGTATTTTTTAACATGAAAAAAGTAAACATGTAACACTGAAGTCTTTCTAAGTACTATGATTGTAAAATACTTATCCAAAAACTGCTCTATGGAGCATCAAAACAAAGTACTTTTTATGTGACCTTAACATAAACAAATATAAATCAAAAATGAAATTGCTTGAAGAATCCATCCAAGTAAACATTAACAAAAAATGTAAAGTGCTATTACAATTAAGTGTTAATAAAATAAAGTACAGCTCTGCAGTGTCCATCAATGGAACACTTTTAGTACAACCTGAAAAAAGGAATTTACTCATCTAAATAAAAGTGCTTATGAGACTCAACCAAAATGTCAAACATTCTCATATCAGAGATTTTACATGTGTAGTGTTTTCTCAGTGTTTATTTTTCAATTTCCAGATTTTTGTGCAGGAATACAAGCTGATCGACATGGTCAGCTCTCAGGACACTTCTCTGTGCATTTACTATGTCTCCTGCAGAGGAGAAAACTCTCTCTGCAGAGACACTTGTTCCAGGAATGCATAGGAAACTCCTTGCTACTTTGGATAGCTTAGGCAAGTCTAGCCGCGAGAGCCATGTTTGGTGCATTATCGGTAACGACAACAACAAGGTCCTTTGCGTTCAATCCCCATTCAGCCACAGCGTCAGTTAGTAACACTGCAATGTGCTCACCTGTGTGACTGTCATGCATGGCTCGGGTTTGTAGTACATGAGACTGAAGGTTCCACTGGTCCGTTATGTGATGTGCTGTAACAGTTACGTACGATTCAGTGGCTCTCGAAGTCCAAGCGTCGCATGTCAGAGCAACTGTCTCAGCCGAGTTGAGAGAGTCCAGCACTGTCGCTTTGACTTCTTGGTACAACTTTGGCAGAGCGAAGTCCGTGATGTGTTGTCGAGAAGGAACGGTGTAACGGGGCTCCAGCGTTTTAATCATATTACGAAATCCTTTATTCTCCACAACACTCAGAAGGCGCATGTCTTTGCAAATAAAAACAAGTACTGACTGCGGTTTTTTTGTTGCACGAGTTGAAGTTGCTGGTAGTTTCGAAAAGTTAACTTCTTCAATTGTCCGTTGAGAGGGATCACCTCGTTTCGTTTTAAAATTAGCATTTGACGCTACGTCGCTATGGTGTCTAGACACGTGTGTTCGTAAATTTGTTGTGTTACCGGAATATTTGACTCTGGCGGTGCAGATTCTACAGACTGCATAGCTCTTGTCATAGTCTTTACTGCCTTCTTTTGTCCTAAATCCAAAATAAGTCCACACATCAGCTTTGAAAGCTGCGGGGGCCGGCTGTATCCTCTCCTCTTCAGTCATCAGTTAGCTAGTATCACACACGTCCACTGACTGTTCTACTTCGTTCTTTTGGCAAACTAGAGGCTTCTACAGTTATCGCGAGACCTCGTTTTTACGTCATAGTAAAGGTGGTAAACTGCAAACCAGTGGCCGGAGTTTGAATTCCAACATACAAAAGAAATAAACAGTAAATGCATGTCATTTTTCAATAAAAAAAATCGATAACAGTGATTTTAAATATCGATTCAGTATCATTGCGCGAAATATCGCGATATTTCGTTGTATCGATATTTTCTTACATCCCTAAGGTTTACCCTGATAATGGTAATATGTGGTAATGAAATCTTTCCTTAGTATAAAATATGCACAAATTAGTAACTTGGGGAGAAATTTTCACTGATTGTCTCATATTTTTATGAGCTGCCCCCCTCAGAAGCCAAATAACTGATGCCAGATACACCAGAATAGTATGAACAAGACCTCCAGAAAAACTGTCATGCTGAATGCATTTAATAGTAATTCTGAAGTTTTATATTTATATTTCTGGTTATATTTTTCCTGCAAATATTCACTGAAATTAATTTCATGATATATTTAAGGCTGTCACTCTTGTCACACACATTTAATGTATAACTATGCTGTATAAATATGCTTCCACGACCAGATTTATAATTTCTGACAGTTAACAAAAGGTTATATAAACTGCAGATAAATACATAAAGGCCTTCATGTGGTTTTTGTCCCTTTTTGGTAATGTAATAACAATTTAATCTTAAATTAATCAAGGCATAAACTGTAAATAACAATTCACATTAAATTATAAATGAAGTAAATATGTGTTAATACTGCCACCTTTAAGAAAGTAATATTGCTTGCTTTGTCAGTGCTGTGTACTTAATAGCAAATTATGCTCAGAGCCTAAAAACATGTAGAGTAGAATAGAATAGAATAGAATAATCCTTTGTCCCACAAGGGGAAATTTGGTTGTAACAGCAGCAAGAAAAAAAACTATAGTAACTAAATCTAGATCTGCTTAAGTTAAAAATAATATGGTAACATTCATCTTTCACTGTTTCATAAAAGCAAAACATTACTACTTGAGAACTAGTGAGCATAAATGAATTTACTCTGAATTATAATTATAAATTGCTCGATTGTGTTCTTTCTGTTTAGCTGTCCCCAGTTTACACTATCTGACTAGCACAGAGTTCAATATTCAACGTATCAGTTTGTACACCATTTTGCCAAAAAGTTGTGGTGACTTGATGCCGTTCATCTTCTTGTGGTTTACCAACTGTTTCCATGGATGCTTTTTTAAAAGGGATTTTTCAGATGTTGTAGTCATGAAAACTTTGAGGTGTAATTTCTTGGATGTTTTGCGTAGAACTTATTGCAACATTGTTGGAGGATTTGTGGAATTCCAGCCACTTCTGAGAGATGAACTGTTGTTCCCCATTTTCAGCAGCTCAAAAGTAACTTTGCTCATGAAAGCAGTGGGATGAATTGTAGTCTCATCAATAAACACTAGCAGGGAAACAATCCCATTGCATAACATTGGCTCTACCATGTTTGATGCATTTCTGTTGCATTTCTTGCATTGTGTCATTCTGGTGAGACTTTGTAGCCAACTTTGTTCTTCTGAGAAAGATCTACTGAATAAATGATTTGACTTTGCAGGACTGTTTGCAATCAGAGTTGTTTCTAGTCCAGCTGCAAGCACTTATCAGTGCACCAGACTTACCAACCAAGAGGGCAGATATGTTTTTGTGTTAACAGAGGTTGCTTTTCCTTTTATGTGTCACATTTTATTTGAGGGTTTATTAAATGTTCGTGTTGGATCTACACAAAAACAACCGAACAACTCCCATCTATTCATGTTAACGTAAATGTCTTCATCTAAGGTATAAATCCTTGATATTTTCCCCTGACATACTTTGGGCATTAAGAGAGAATCAAAAGATCTGTCCATGTCTGAGGCAAAGTAAGGAGGACTGGATGAAAAATAAAAATATCTGCCCTTCTCTAGCAAATTAAAGTGAGTTATGGCTTCACATTAACTCTTCTGACACCTTAAAAAGTCAAACTCTGAGACAATGGAAGAGGGAATGAGATTGTTATGATTAATTAGGTTGTTTTCTTTATAATGCCATTTAGCCATTCAGATAGTTGTGTGTAAAACCCTCTAGTGAGTGCACTGAATCTCCACGAATTAACTCCAAATACAAAGATTGGAAGCTGTTAAGCCATCGTCTTTCTCCTCTTAAAAAAAAATCTCATTTTACTCTTCTTCTGTATTCAATTTCATGCTTATAACCATTTCAGAGTTTTCAATAACAGCCTTATGCCAGTAAATATGCTATTACTGGCTTGTGAAATCATCGCTCTTAAAAGAAACTTGAATTACACAGCTGACAGAGCTCTATGAAAGTGGTTTTCTGAGTACATAGTGCTAATCTGTGAATGTAGACACAGGCTCACTGCTTATGCTTCATTTACTGTAACAGAGACTCATTTAAAGGAGAAGATGAGGACACCTTTGAAGAAATTGGACATAGCTGCTTGACAGTTTCACTTTCTTTCACTTTGTGCACTTGTGCCTGTTATTGTCCACTGGATTCGTGGCATTTGTTCTTCGGTTGTTGACACGTTTGTTTGCTTGAATCAACAGTATAAAACACTTTTTAAAAAGATGTTAAATGTAGTTTCAGCTCCCATACTTTATCAGTGACATAATATATGCACGCGAACATTCAAAAGTAAGTAAACAAATAAATCTTAGACATCCCTTAATGTTAGTGCTGTTTTTGATTCCTTCCAGATAACAAGAGCTACTGTCTCTTTTCTTTGCTTAAATCTCTGAAACTATGGCCTGAATTTCTTATTCCTTTCCCAGTCTGACAGCTTTTGTAAAGTACTATGGCCCGGGGGCAGTAAATGAAGAAAGTTTTTCTGTTGGGATTTAGTAGACCTATGTTTCCTTTGCTTCAGGCCCCTTAATGAATGATCTCCCCCTGCTTCATGGATTTATAGAGGAAATCTCTTCAGTAACAGGATACCCTCTCCAGCTTTTTTTCCATGTTTTTTTAACTTGTTCGACACACACACTGTGCCGAAATGAAGATTCCAAGTAACTAGAGACACTTTACTAACCATAAATAAAACAAATTTCACATATTCCC
Organism: Maylandia zebra; assembly: GCF_041146795.1. Lineage (NCBI taxonomy): Eukaryota > Metazoa > Chordata > Actinopteri > Cichliformes > Cichlidae > Maylandia > Maylandia zebra. Next base: position 11,991,775 of record NC_135187.1, read on the forward strand.
CCTCTAGTAAATTACTGCATCATTTTACAGTCCAGTGATTGTGGGATAACAAGCAGTCAAATCAATAACATTAATGCTTACAACCACAAAGTGGGAACACTGTGAGGTTGGCTCAGAAGTGGTAAGACACTGTGATCATGTACAAGATTAAGAGATCTTTTAGATTTTTTGCTTCCAAGCTGTACCCCTGGACCTGTGTGCTAATTTCCAGGTCCATTTGTTTTTCTTGACTCTATGTGAGTCACAGTTCAAAATAATCCTTCTTTACCTTATACTGTCCTTTATAGTTCCCTTTGTCCTATTGCCCTCCTTCACGATGATTTCAGCAGGTGGTTGTGGCTGCTGTGCTCAATACTAGTGCTGTGAGCCTAAGATCAGAGGTGGCAAAAAGTACAGACTTTCTTTACTAAAGTAGAAGTACAGATGCCTGAGTTAAAAAAAAAAAACCTAAAGTACTGAAGCAACTTTTTTACTCAAGTAAAAGTGAAAAAGTACAAACTCAGAAATGTACTCAAAGTAAAAAGGAATTCCTTGAGGGACAATTCTACTAACCGTTTTTGTACAAAGGTAGCTGAAGAGTTTGCTGTATTAATATAATAAAATGATATTAGTACACAAGAGCACAAAAATTATGATTTATTCCCCCAACACTGACACTGCTTAACCGGACAGCTTAACCTTTAGCTGGCAACAGCACGTGTGTGCTTGCTGTTTGTTGAGCTGATAGAAACATTTCATTTTAAATACCAGTCACTCCCTTCACCCTTCCTCCTCTTGACCCGTTAAATGAACCAAAAGTAACGAGTCCGTTTTCAAAATGTAAGGAGTAGAAAGTACTTATATTTGTTTAAAAATGTAGGGAGTAAAAGTAAAAAGTTGTCCAAAAAACTCAAGAAAAGTACAAATATATATAAAATTTCGGCTTAAGTACAGAGGAAAGAACTCCACACACGCTTGCAAGACATCTGCCTAAGATGACCACATTAAACCAGCGGTCCCCAACCTTTTTTGCGCCACGGAGCGGTTTATGTCCAACACAGACCCGGCCTTTAAGGTGTCGCGGATAAATACAACAAAATAAAACCCGTACCAATACCAAAAAGAAAAAGATTTATTCATAACACACGGGAAAAGACCCAGGGAAACTGAGTTAACGATGAAAAAATAAAGATATTAGAGCAGCAAAAACTGTCAATTAGAATGAAATCAGGAATTACTTGTACATGGGCTAACCTTAATATTTAATACATGAAGTCTAGGCTTTGTATCATCACCATGCAGTTACGAACAACTCTAAAAGTGCAGTTATAAACATTTGGACATATTTTTGTTGCCAGTTATGTTCAAATAGAACTACTGACATTTATGCTTTTAACTCTTAAAGTCACAGAGCAGTGTCCATCTTTTTATGATACTTGCATTTTTCAAAGTCTGCTGCATTTAACTCTGGATGTTTTGCACATTTTCATAGGTGAAACTGTGTACAAATGTAAACATTTTTAATTAAAAACTGAACAAAACGTCTTTATTCTGCGACCTTGATCTGCCAAATTCAGCACATCCAGGGCTTTTGGTGAAGGATGGCCAGCAGCGTAGGTTATCTGTGTGTCCCGTTGGCCATCATAAGTGAACAAAATATCCTTGCTCCAAAGACTTTATTGAAACCACTCACTCTGAAGAGTTAAGGAGCTCAGGGTGACTACTGTCCTTCCTTTGGGCTTTTTAGCAAATCAGATGTCTTGCAAGAGTGTGTGGAGAGCTGAGAGCTCTCATTATACAAGTTCTCTCCTCAGGCTTCTGCCCTCTGTGGAGGCGCTTCCTCCTTAAACCTCTCTTGATGCCATTTCTTTCTTTCTTCTTGCTTTCTATCTATCTATCTTGCTTTCTCACTTGCTTGCTTGCCTTTTCTCCCTTTCTTTTTCCTGCCACAAGCGAAGGTCAAATTAATTATTTTCCTTAATTTCCTGTCACCCAGATTCCTCCCTCAGAGACTCCATCTATGGTGCGGTGCCTGAAAGATGTGATTAAAATGCAGACAAAGTGAATACCTATGTCTGACAAAGTGAGCCATGTTTTTTCCTTTTTCATATAGATATATGGAGCGTATGGCAATATCGCTCTTAATAAAGTCTCGCAGACTCATTTTTACTCTTCTCTGAATATTAATTCGATGCCTTGGGTGACTCCACATTAAAAGCCATTTTGAGCTCATACAAGGGAAATGTCAGTTAGGAGCAAATGGTTTCACCATTCAGACAGCAACCTAACCTTGGCCATTAATGGCAGTGGTCTCAGGGATGCAAAGCCCAGCGGCAGACATCCACTGTATAGCAATACACCTCAGAGAGTAAATGCCTCCCCTGTTAGGAAAGCAACCGGGCTGTTGTGTAATCAAGGTATAGCAGAGATCTCACAGCAAGTAGTGCCCAGTTGTATTTTGATAGGAATAAGCAAAGAAGAAGAAAGAAAAAAATAAATAAAAAGAGAACCAGTGCAGCCTATTTTCCTCAGAGTATTTCTTATAACCTCAAGCTATAATTCTCTTTGGCATGCAGTGAAATCTTCCTTTTCAGGGCCCCAATTACATACTTTCCCTTTTCACCTCCCTCGAAGCGCTTCAAACTGGACTGCTAGTTGGCTATTTTCTTCTTTTTTTTCTTCTTCTTTTTTTGGGGGGTGAGGAAAAAAGCACAGATAGCTGAGCAGAATCAAGGTTAGGCAAAACTCATTTCATCTAGTTTTACTCTCGGTGAAGCAAGAGATGCATAAATGCACCAAGCCCGCTCTTACCTCCAACTCCGGCTCACAAGGACACCAGAGCAGGATGCAGCCAAGTATGAACAACATGTGCAGATCTCTTAATGAAGCTAAAGGAAAGAGGGCACTGCTGGAATTCCAAATTATGTGAGGAAACGGATGAAACCAAGAGAAAATGAAAAGGAATAAAGAGAGATAATAAAGAAAGATGTACCCAGAACCAAAGGAAGACAGAGAATGGGTGGAAAAGGTGGAATAGCCCGAGGAACAGCATCAGCAATTGTCAAATGTGGTGTGTGCACTTGTCTGTGTCTCAGTGTCCTGCCATCTGACCCATGGCAGAGGGAAACAGATTGCTTTGACAGGTCCACTGACATCATATGATATGATCTGCACTTTTGACAGAGTCTCCAGAGAGTCCTGGGCTGCCGAAGGTCCAGTAAGGCTTGAAAGCATTATGGTAGTTTTTGCCCCGTAACGTGACTGCTGTAAGGGAAAATTTACAGAGTTAATCCATCATTATATCATTTGTATAGATGTGGCCTTGCACCACAAAGGCCAAATGTTGTCAGAGTCTGGATGCCAGCAGTTATGAAAACTTAATGAAGTTGGTGCATCATGCAGAAGTACTCTGTAAACTGTACGATGGTGGGAAATCACAACCTGAACTCTATATAAAATGACCTCCACAGATGATGAATCCCAAGCACTCAATAGTTTGCTTTTATATGCCTTTTTAAACCAGAAGTAGCGGGTAAGATTTCACTGTGCACAGCCGCAGTCATTAGTTTAAAGCAAAATGAGAAGCCATTAGGAAGTCATCGTACTGGTCGCCTGGCAGCATTGGCTGGTTCCACTTAGTCTGCAGCTGCCTCCAGCCTCACTGACCACCTCCGGACATCCAGGAGCCCAGACAGCGTGGACAGACCAGACTCCTGAGCACACGCCTTCAGCTTCCCAGCATTTGCTCATGATCTTAGTAACCTGGATCAATAGCTATAGGACACGTACTTTACTCAGAGACTAGCCATTACCCATAAACATGCCCAAGTACTGGCTCCAGACTTACTGTGCGTATGTGTAATGGAGAAGAGGAAAATGGCACTCAAGAAGCTGTTTTGCCCACTGTTTGTCAAGGCAACCATTATGCAGCTTTGAGGTAGTGTGGCGTTAAGCCCATTGGTTAATGCCTTATAAGAACAGACACCACAATGTGTTAATGTATTTCTGTTCCATGGTACTTTAATTGTGATAATTTATTAATAAGATGGATCTGCAGTGTTGAAAGTCTCCAGCCTACTTAGAGGATAGCGCATAATGCATTAGAACAATGCTTGAATTAAAATTATGTAGCATAAATGGCTGTTTGGGTTAATGGGTCCATTAGCAGCAGCTTGGTAGGAAAGGGCTATTTAGGTGTATTCCATTTACCTGTGCTCTGGTTTAAGCACTTTATACTGGTAGGAGAGTAACTTTTTCAAAGTACTGCTGAAATATTTGGAATACTGAAAATGTTTCTAATATGGAGATTTGTATGAACATATGAACTTTATTTGCATAGCACTTTTCAAAACGCAGAGACTTGCAAAATGCTTCACAGTTTGAAAATAAAAGCCAAGATGAGTGAACACGTTCTAGCACACAGACTCACAATCATACAATAATAATATAGTCAGACATTCATAACAACATACAACACTTCAATTCATGCAAACTGAAGCAAACAACAGCCCAACTAATGAAGGAAAAATTATGGGTAAAGCTAAAAAGTCAGTTGCAATGATAAGGTCTCAGTTGCTCTATAAGCAGGGGTCTGACCATCTAGAGCTTTATATGTTCATTTAAAATATTTTAAAGTTGGAGGTTCTCGTGTTGTATTTGCTGGAATCATTGGAAAGCTTGCTACCTTGCATCTCATTGCTTTCCATGTGTTTGAGCACACATGACACCCCCTCTTCTGCTGTAAATTCAATGCACTATTACCTGTGATATTCTCATTAGGGCACAGCTACTGTAAACAGCCCACAGTGTTTGTACTGGGAAACTGGCAGGTTAGACCTCGATCATGCAAGCTAAGAGAACTGTCAGCATCCAGCTGGTCACTATGAAAAAAATCAGTATTCGCCATCAATCAAGGAGTATGTTGGTGCAGTAACTTCCAGAAACTGCTCGCCAACAGGTCATGGAATGAACATTTTTCCCTCAGAAACTGTGGTTGCCAGATGGTTGCTGTCTGGTCTCTAGTGTGTCACTGTGTGACTGGGACCTTAAAGAGTTTTTAATGTCTGCTCCAGCTTTGACGTTTGCATTCCCACATACATCTTCGTCAGGTTTTGTCTAGAACAGTTCAGAGCTGAGGTGCATTTATGAAAACGTCTATAGACAGCAAAGCCGGGGCTGAGACTGAAAGACATGCAAAGAAAAATCATCAGGCATAAAGGAGATCGAGAGAATGGTGTCAAGTGAAAAGGAAGCGAGATACCAAGGACATTTGGAGGGAAATGGGGTGCAACGAGCAGGTACATAAAAGGAAATGATGTATATTACGCCAGTACAGCATCGTGGTTAGTGTATCAAGGATTTATGACGGCGTACTTAGCAAGAGTACAGCATCACAACTGATCATCCATTATTATTGTAACATCTCTCACTCTGGGGGCAGATATGATTGATGGCAAGCTGTTAATGACTTTGGGTTGAAATTGTTATTACAACAAAAGTGACAAAAAGTATTTTAAAAAGGTCTTGTTTGCAATTGGACATTATCTGAAAAGAAGACAGTCATTTATCAAACTATTACTACTAAAATGGGAGGAGGACACGTGGAAGAATAAGCAAACTTTTATAATATGCCCGACTTGACTTTGATCTCTTTTTTTTTTTTTTTTTTTGCATTCTTTGAAATATAAATGCAATCAGAAAATGTGCATTGTGTTGTACCAATTTCTTTAAAAGTATGCATAATGTACAGTACAAATGCCTCGTAGCATGCATGCATGTGATCTGATATGTTTCTGTAGGAACAGATTTTATGCATACTGCTGTTGCACCCATGCTTCACTTGATCTTCTTCTTTTTCCCCACAAAAGTGACAGTAATCCACTTTAAAACGCAGAGTAAAAAAAGTTTAAATCAAACCCTTTAGTAAGAAACAGTGATCAGCCCACCCTACATCACTTTTAATTGGTGCCATTAGTCTTTTCATGCTTGATTGCGTGCCAAAATGTCAGCCTATCTATTTCCCTCTTGTCATTTTTTTTGTTCTGAGCAGAGTAATTAAAAGTAATTGTGTACTCGTTTCAGTGGAAACTTTAAAACTTAAAAATATATAGTTTTCATTTTACCTGTTGATGGAAGGTCTAGAAAGCTGTACTTCCAAATGCGGAGCACATCATCACATGCACCATCCTGTGCACTGCACATTTTCTGCACTTTGGGTCATGATGAAAGCAATTGCCACAGGCAACAATCAGCAGCATCCCAACAGAATGCAGGAATTGGAACTATTAGCATTTGATGATCTTAGTGCACGCTTGAAAGTAAACCACATGCATAAACTGCTGTATTATTAGTGAGAAGGTTTAAACCCTGGGTCTTTGCATCATTTATATCGCCAGAGAAGGTGGTTTACTAACCACGCTATCAGGGAGGCTTGGCTGTCTGCACACCTTTTGATAAACTGAGGCGATGATGTCATATGTTCATTTTTGGGGGTGTCTTTCACAGTTTGATTTTAAACTTTAAAACAGCCTAAGTGTTTCTATTCTAACCAAAGATAAGTTTGGGTGTTAGATATCACACATTCCAATTTGGGACGATGTGATTAAGTTTCATGCTCACAAACACAATGCAAGGACATAAAAGAGAACATAAGGGAGGAGAAGAAGAGAAAGAAAATAAAAAATTACAATAGCTTTGCTGCTTGGACCCTTAAAGACCCATAAGGTCTGCAGCAAATGGTACAGACGAGCAACACTAAGTACAAAACAACTAAAAGGGATATCATCTGATTTTATTCATACAGTGAGTGTGTCACTGTATAAAATATAAACTTTATTTCATCACAGAGTTGCTAATGTTAGTTTGTGCATGTATTTTTTTAAGTGGCATGATTTGCATGAAAGTTGCCTGCAGGGTCCTTTAGCATTTCATCATTTAAACATCTTAATTTGTCCATTATTAAGGTTTATAACAGAAAAGAAACTCCTAAACTATTGATGACTTTATTTATGTACAGTGGAGATGATAATTATTTCACTCGCTGAATTTAGAAGTTTGCTTACTTATAAAGGAACATGTCTGTGAAGGTTCTCAGTTATCCAGGTCATTGTAGTCTAAGGAGCTTGGAGAGAAAAGCATCTGGACTTCTTTAAGTTGCTTGAATCCTTTCACCTTTTATCTGAGAAGCTTCTTCAGTTCTAAGCTCAAATGGTGGACAGTCCCAGATTCAAGCCCTATAAGAGTGTCTCCCAAGAGGGACATGGACCCCTATTAATCCTCTACTTAATCACATAAGCCAATGTGTGAAAACGGATGTAGCAATTGTTTCAGGTGAACTCATTGTGAAACCTAGCCCCACCCTATCATGTGATTTCCTGAGGTCAAAAGGTCCAGGATATGAGTGGGCATTAAGGTGTCTGGGAAGGGATCTAAAAACTGGATTGTAGATGGCAGTCTCAATTTTTATCGTAATTTCTCGTTGAATAATGAAAGACAGAATATCACCAAAAAACCCCAAAAACACATTATAGAAAAGTTATAAATTGATTTTGAGTCATTGAGTGTAATAAGTAATTGTCCCCCTACAACCCAGCCACAATTCTGGGTATATATGTATATATTATATTGGTAGAAGGTGGCCACTGGCACCATTAGCGTTAAAGCAAAGCATTAATTGATCCCATGATAGCTGGCTCCCTTTTTCAGAGTACTTTACTCCTCAGATATGTTTTAGATGGCATTGGTTTAAGCTTAGAATTTTCAAAAGAACTAACTGTAAGTGAGCTTTTTATCCACAACACCACCAGAGGACTTAAAGCTTCAGATGCTTTTAACTTTTATTTTAATTACTTAATAAATATTTAGAGGAAAGGTTGCCTAAGGGATGAAATATAAATGAGGCTTTTTTAGAACTCTCTCATTATGTAATCTTTTTTTCTCTATGTTGATTTCACTTTGGTGTTTTAGGTGCTACATGAGTAATATGAGCCATAAGTGCCCTGCTTATAAATGGTCATGTTCCCACTAAGCTCTCTTTGGAACAGGTAGGGTTTTCTTCTTGCTTTCCCATGCCTCTGCTGTGTTATGTACGTGCAGCGAGAGACGAGTTCTGGGCTGAACTTGCCCTCCGCTGAAGATTTAGCTTGTTCACAGAGGGGAGCTATTAGAAGCGGGGGCCCTCGCGCCCCAGGAAGACGTTTCAAATCAAGACCAGTTTGTTTCATTGTCAGAAGATTAAAGCCAGTTTGTTGAAAGGTCTTTTTGCTATTCCACATGATTGATCTTCCTCCACCCCCCCAACCTTTCACCCCCATTGCTCTTTCATACACCAGCTATGAATCCCAAACTCCTTGTCGCTCACTCTTTTCTCTTCACACTTTGTGTACACATCAGCGTTTCACATCTTTTATCATCTGCCCCACTGGAGGTCTGTGATTTCTTAAAGCTGTTTTCTCTTTACTTTATTCCCTTTTTTCTCTCTATTTATGTATTTTTTGTCTTTCTCAGTGTTTCTGTCAGTGAATCTTCTGCATTTTGTGCCTGATACTGTTCGGTGTTCCTTTGCCTCCTGCCAGTCACCGTGCTTCAGGGGCATTGCTGATACAATCATAGTTTTTGATTATCGTCCAGACTGACCCGAGGATGGCCTGGCCCCAGTGCAGCCAGTCTGCCAGCCGCTGCTACTGCTTCAATTAATGAGGGACACCTAGTATTTCCCACTGCTGGCTGGCACCTTGATTTATTGTTTCAGTCATCTCATACCTGCGGCTGCATTCCTGTGCATTAGGAAACTGTAAATAATAAGTTTACTCTGCGAGTGCTGTACCTTTTTTTTTCTTACTGACAAGCACAATGATGCTAAGCAGCAGCACAACTCGAGCTGTGACGCCGTGCTAGGTGTATACCGTAAACTCTGTCTGCATTAAAACACATAGATCTTTGGAGATCTGTGTCACTCTCCGAAGATGAAAATACATGGCTAAAGTTTGTCAGAGTTAAGCTAAATAATCAGATGACAAATGGTAGCTTCACTGCAGAACTGTGATACATTTACAGGTTCAAACGTTTATATTCAGTTTTTCATATACCATGAAATGGCAATGATAATCATCTCAAGGCAAGTATTATAAGGTAAAGCATAAAACATAAATAGACGACTTGGAGATGAGATGATCCCCTAGGTAACTCGAAGAGGAAAAACTCCTTTTATAACTGGATGAGACCTCTGGCTGAACCAGACTCATGGAGGGGCCAGCCATCAGCCCCACGTATTTGAGGTGAAAGAGAAGCGAGGGAGAAGAGAACATTGCATCTTTTATACAATAGAAAATTGATCCTGTACAAAAAGTATCGCATCACTGGTTTAAGAATTATACCCATTACTATTCATAATCCTGCATTCAAAGTTAACTGGACAAACTAACGTCATTTTAAAAATAAGTATTGGCCATAATACTTGGATGAAGATTCTTCATAGTCTGTGACTGCCAGACTTTTGTTGCAGCAGCTTCTCTCAGCCTTCAGTTCTATCTTCAGTAACTGAAAAGCATGCTTTGTTGGGTTGATATCAGGTGACTATCTTGGCTATGTATCCTATGTCTTTACCTTGAGAAACTGTTGGGTTACTTTTGCAGTTTGCTTCGGGTCATTATCCATTTGCACTAGGAAGCTCAGTTAAACCCGTTTTGCAACATTTGGCTGAATCTGAGCGTTTTAACTGTGTAGACTTAATAACTGCTCCTTCTATCAGCAGTCATGTCGTCAACAAACGCTAGACCCTGGAAGCCATACATGCCCATGTCATAACATTGCCTCTTCCATGTTTGACCGATGATGCGGTATGCTTTTCTCCTCCCATCAGTCGAGTTAACTTTGGTTTCATCTGTCCAAAGAATTTTATTCCAGAGCTGTGCAGCCTCTTTTAGAGGCTAAATCTAATCTGGCCTCTGTCTTCTTGAGTGGTTTGCACCTTGTTGTAAATTGTATTTACACATCTGCTGATTTTAGACCATGATAATAATACACCTGCCTGTTTTGGAGGTTTTTTTACTTCTTCGTTAGATGTTGTGAAGTTTTTTTTTCTTAACCATGTTAATGATTATGTCATTGTTCACTTTAGGTGTCATCCGTGAACTTTCAGCTTTGATGAGTTGGTCAGTGCGTTCCTTCTTTTTTAGAATGTTAAATTTTTTTGTTGTTTCTCTGATAAGTTTATTTAGTTTTTCACTCTAATGATGGTCTCATCTCTTTGGACCTCATTAAGAGTTCCAGTGAACAGCTACCCAATGCAAGTTCTACACTTAGGATCAATATGGATGAGAGTTTTATAACACCAGCTTGTCATGAAAGAACAAGGAAACAGGCCTCAACTAGCCATGAAACTGCTTGTCAGTCAACCATCCAATTAGTTTTAAAACTTTAAAAATAGGGGAGTGTGTACAATAATGGCTGTAATTTCTAAACAGTTTCAATATTTTTGTCAAACCCTTGGAATTAAAGCTGAAAGTCAACATTTAAATCAGATAGAAAAAAATGTGTCTGTTTTCCTGTTTTACCACCTACCTCAAGTTTCTTCCATTACTCTGACACATTGTGACATAGTGGTGAGACATCGTAGTTCAGACGCAGTTCCTGAAACAAGAAACAGCATCATTTTAACTTTAATTCCAATAATTTATTTAAAATGACCTCACCACATTTCTGCGGCATTCAGGGATGAACTAACTAAACTCAGCTTTCCAAAACTTTTGATTAATGACAGTTAATTTGTGGTTTTTCACATCGGGCTTGGTTTGGACAGCTTTTTCTCCCTTAATAAAGGAAATCCAACAAAAAACAGAATAATAACTTTAAAAAGAGAAATCAGGAAGGGGGCAAATACTTTTTCACAGCACTCTGAATCCACATTCATGCATTTATGTAATGATTTTTTTTTTTTTTATTGAGCTGATACAAACCTCTAATTTTAGCACAGGTGTCATTTCTAACTTAAATATCATCATTGTTTTATATTGATTGTGAATCTGTGCGCAGCTGGACGATGAAGGCACTAAACATGAAAGAATGGCTTCCACATCAACTTTCCCTCCTTTGTAATTAAAACAGCTCCTGTGGTGATAATGAAAGGAAACATGCTTGGTGTTCATAACCTTGGCAAATCAAAGGAAACCTCTGTGACCCCTAATGCCTGGTTGAATGTACAAATGTACACACACATGCATACACAAGTGCTTGGTGTCCTAACCGTAATTATGCAGATTGAAGGAAAGCAAGTGGCTAGCGAAAACACTTTAATTTGAATTCCTCCTTTCACCCTCCGTGTTTCACTAATAGTTCCATTTACAGTCATTTGTTCCGCCTCGGGCAGTGAGCTTATAACAAAGGCGTTTGGATGTAAAACAAATGTACAGCACACGTGTATGCATGCATACACATACACACCCTTTGCGCCCGTTCCCTCATTCTTTATACAGTTTTCCTCCCCTCTGTGCTTTGCTCAACCCCATCTCCACCTCCACCTTTTCTACACAGTGTTATAGCGTTTGGCTGCAGAAAGTGCAGAATTATAGCACGTCACTGTTTTAAGTGCTGCCACTATAAAATGGGCGCGGAGAAACCATAAGACGCAGAATGAGGCAGGCCATGCTCTGCTATGCCAGCCATTTACTGCCCTGGCACGGCAATATCATGATACACTGCACACTTGGGGCGCATGACACCAAATCTACCCAGCAGATATTTATGGGGGATATATTATTTTTCATTATGCACACATTAAATCATCAGTTGAAATATTAGGCCGAATACACATTTTTTCCTTTTTTCCCCATCAGTCTGATTTGACCTGGAGGCTGAAAACATTCATAATAACTCTTGGTTTTGCTTTTTCTTTGCCTATTATTAACTATTATAACTTGAAAGTAGTTCTCATCTAAGTTCCTTTAATTTCAGCACTGTCTATTTAACTCTAACAAACACTTTGCAGTAGAAAATATGCAGCTTTTCTCAGGCCATAACTGCTATGTGATCTTTCGGGGGCATTCTGGTTTTTTGTGTTGACTACATCAATAATATGTGAGTTGCACTGACCGCACAAAGAGAGGACATCATCATTATTAAATAGACTACTGTGGAAACCAGAACAGGCTTAGCATTAGCAGTGTGACAGAAGTTACAGGGCATTGCAACTTTGAATTTTTTGCATGGGGGGGAAAACACAAAGAAGGGCATGGTGACTTTCATCCATCTGTTAGACATCACACATTGCTTCCTGGTACCCTGAAGAGATGCTCTATCCAGCTTTTATGGGAATTAGCAGCACAGGCTGAGATTGCATAAACCCGACATCGGTTTGACCTGTGCAAGTTTCATATCGACTGGCACACAAGATGCTCTGTTTGCTAAGTGTTTGACACAAACTTCACTGGTGCAGCATCATCTGTTTTTACACCTACATCACACTCGCTAACCCTTGCAGAGTAAAAGGTTCCTCTGAAGCAACGATGCCGCCCCGTCACATGAACTGCGCGAAGGTAACTGACATGTGGGTGTGAGTGAGTCACCGTTTGCTTTGTTGACTGCATTGTTTATCTGTGCATCGGTTTTTTTTTGTGGGAGGGGGGAAGTGGACCCACAGGAGTAGGCTTTCAGTTTTTCTGAATAAGAATGTTAATCTTAGATTGCTGACCTGGTTTCCTCTCCGTAGGGATGTAACAATTTCACATTTTGTCTAAGTTTATATTTAGTTTTGTATTTTCTGAATAAATAAAAACTGGCTACATTTCATAGCTAATCCTCGTTTTATGTACCCCTCAGCCATAATGAAGCATATTGCATGTTATTTCCAAAATTCTTTTGCAAACCATGTATTTACAACAACAATAATGACAATGAATCTATCATTTGATAGCGGCCCTTAAAGATCGTCAGTGTGGGAGTGGTGCCTGGCTCTAATCCTGTTTTCTCTCAAATTAATGCAAGAACCTGCACATTTGCACAAAGGGTATTTAGCTGTAAAGAAGTAAGTGACATCCATATGCTTCCTCCTGTGAGCTTTAAAAATGGCTTTGAACAGTTCCTGCTGCAGTGCACTTAATATCGTTACCAAGTGGAAACTTCTTAAACAACTGCTACAGAATAACACTGTCATTTTATTTTTGTTCAGATTTTCACAAAAACTATTTTGGTCATATTTTGGTGAAAAACATGAACAAAATACACGTTTTCTTTCCCAGGCTTGGAAACACATTATCTGTGCTCCGTGCTGATCTTCTGTTTCATGCATTTCTAAATGTAACGTGCTTCAAGATTTGTTGCCACAGTGCTGGTTTGAGGCTGTAGTGGTGATGCTCATGAAATTCATACTTATAAATGTCCTGTTCCTAACAGTTGGCTGTAAATTAAATGATATTTACATCAGATAAACAGAGACCCTGCATTCAACCACACGATACTATTCTTACACATTTTAAACACGTCTGCTGAGTCCAATCTAGTGCCTCACAATTACATTTTACATCGTCTGTGAGTGTGTGTGTGTGTGTGTGTGTGTGTGTGTGTGTGTGTGTGTGTGTGTGTGTGTGTGTGCCCTCTGGTAGTGTCTCTGACAGATGATGGAAAAGCAAGGCTGGTGTAATTAAGGTGTTGGACTGAAAAGCTGGTTATGATTCTCTCACTCATAATTTCCCAGGTTATTAAAAGGTGAGACTTACAGGCGGGTTTATTGTAATTCAAAATTAAAATGTGCTGTGTAAGTGCAATTGCTTATCTAATGATTGTGGCTACATGGGATATTATCATTGCCCAGCTGCACCCACATTTGCTGGTCCACTGGAATATGAGCGGTGATGAAGGTCTTGCCCACCCGCCTCACGGATCCTGTAAGCATCGCTAATTCTATACGGATTTATTGTCACAGAATAATTAAACATAAAATAAGTTTTCATATCAACATTGTTAGATTTTCTTTATTCTGAAATATTAATCTGGTTATTTGTCTCAAAAGGAAGGAAAGTAATGTAGGAGAAGAGAGTGGGAGGTGGAGGAAAGCGGTTTGCTTTACTCCCACCTTGTTAAAAGCTCTGGAGAAGAGCAGAAAAAAGAAAAACATAATCCTCTGTAATATCAGACTGAATTTCAAACACTGAAACAATAACTGACGGATGATGTTGTTTCTAATAGCTACATTTCAAACGTTTACATATTAAACAACACAGATGCTCCTCTGTACATTCATCTGCACCACTGGATGGATGTAGACTTGAATGATTGTTTTTAATGAAGCTGTCGGGCTTTAATCATATTTCCTCATTTTCACTTTTTGTCACTGAGTTTTTAATGTTATTGATGACTTGAACTGAACTATTTTTAGTCATTTTTACCAGAATGGGAATGCGATCGTTTGACAAATTGAGCAACGGAAATGCACATCTCTCACACGCCACCGAGAAAGATGGCAGTCATCTGCTGTTATTATGTTCAGCCCTGGATGCTATCCATTCTTGTTTACCATCACATGGGAACGCTGGGAAAATGTCAGACAGATGCTTCAAAGTTCATCGCAGTGAACCATTTTACGACAAGAGGTCCTCATTTATACACACACACACACATATATACATTGTCTTTCTTGGCCTGTGTCAAAATTAAAGTTTCCAACTGCATAGTTTAATTCTGACTAGCAGCCAACAACGCTGCCTTATTCATCACCTCCATATTTGCAGCACAGGCAGTGCAGCGCAGGGACTTAAAGCCAGTCTGTCACACTCTCCCATCTTTACACAACATTTTTCACCTTCTGCGAGAGAACACGAGATGACGTGTCAGACTTCCCACGCATTCCATCTCTTTTTCATAATCCCCTTCCTCGGCTTTCTCCCTCTCGCTGTCACTCGCTGTCCTATTCCCCTCTTGTACTTTTGAACTTTTTCCCCCTTAATCCTATTTCTCAAAATGGCCCTGTGTCTCCAGCCAGCTCGTCCAGGCTGCAGCAGAAGAATTAAGGGCCATCCGTTCGCTCTCCTGCCAAGTGTAAATGAACAGAGTCAGAGAGGGAGAAAAGTAAAGAGGCCAAGACAAGAAGAGAAACCCAGTGGCAAAAAGGCAAAAAGAGGGGAGATATCAAGGTGTGGGAAGTGAGTGATTAAACCGGTTACAGAGCTGTCCATGAACCAGATTACTAAAGTCAAATCAGTACCTTCACATGGTTTCACACTTTTTTTGTTTTGTGCTACTGTCTCTGTTCCTTTTGCTTTGTGACAGAGAGGTGGGACATGCTTTTTTCTCTCCCATGGCGCAGTGGGTGCGACAGCCAGACGGAGGCAGAGAGACAGTTAAATAGAGAGGAGGGGACAGACACATGTGAGCAAGAGAGACCTTGAGAGACTACTTACACTGCATCAGGCTCAAGGGAAATCTAACCAGGCAATATCCAAACCAAGGCGCTGTGCTCCCGCCACCTTAGCCCCACACAATTACAATACTATTGGACAAAGATATTGAGCGCAGGTCCCCTGCTATTTTTCAGGCTGCATGCTAGAGACCGATTTTTTATATATATATTTAAGTAGCAAAAAATGGGATTAACAGTGATTCATTGGAAAGCAAGGCCATGCAACTAGGCAGAGCGGGCTAACATAATTAGAATATGCTGACGTTCCCAAGTGAAGAAGGTGGCCGAAGTACGTACACTTTGCAGAACTTCTGCAGAGCTTGCAGCTGACCTACAGGCACAAACTTATAGAATAAAGAATTATCTGTATGTTTGAAGATTGGATGAGGAATAAAAGAAACAATGCAAGCAAATTATTCCTTGTTATGAGAACAGAAAAGTTCAGTTTTCAGTTTAACCTCAGTTTAAATGTTGTTCCAGAAGATGTTGTTCATTTCTACCTGGTAGTTTCACAAAGTCTGTCGGAAAATTGCCTGACATACAACTACTTTTGCGCACCTTAGGGGTTCACCAGACCACAGAGAGTGAAGAAGATGAAGCATTGAGGAAAATACCTGCAGATACTTTCCCCAGTGGCATCCTGAGTTGCAGAAAGTAGGAATAAAAGGCTCCATGTGGATGTTCGGTATTTTTAAACTATGGTGCCATTTATCTGAGAAGTTGGTTCATAGTTCTAAGTGGAATACTTTCTGTATTCTTCATTTTTGGGAAGGAGAATATTTTTTCTTCTCATTTAAACCTTCTCACTAACCGTTTTTAAATGTATGTCTCTTTGAAGCCAACCTGACACTCTGAAAACAACCTTTTCAGTCTTTGAGTCACATCAGTTGCCTTGTTCTTTTGACATTGCTCTCATTTTAATGAATGTCTGCAGACAATGTTTAATTTTAAAAGTTTCTTAAACCCTCCTGAGGGCTCTTTGAGGCCGCGTAGTCCACTATGGTCCTTATTTTATTTTTCTATGGTCTAAGCAATCAAGTGGAGCAAGGTTAAAGAAAGTTCAGCCTTTGCTTGTGTAACTGCTTTACTGTTCTTTTCCCAATAAGAACTGCTCAAATGATGAAGTAAAGTCAGTGTGCAAAACTGGCACACTAAGCATACAGTATATGTGCATGAAATCACAGATTATATTTATCTTTCTGTCATAAACTCTACTGTCCCTCCTTATTGTTGGAACACATTTCTAACACAGCACATCTTACATTACAACAGACTACAGATGGTCTGAGGGGATAACAGATGCGATTTATCACCAAAAACGTTTTCTTTTTTGGTAAATTTCCATTAACATTAATTAACAAAATTTATTTTCCTTGTCCAAAGACTGCGATTTTATCAGAAGTGCTAACTTACAGCATAGCTACCTAATTAGAATATAAAAGGTTTAGTAAAAAGTGCAGGCGCTTACAGCTCAGTTGTATAAAACTGTGACTTTTGTAAATGAGGTCTTGTCAAAAAGTCTGCTCCAGTTAATGATCAGTGTAGCAGACATGTAATTTAATAATATAAAGAAATTGTTCCTGGTTTTTTTTCCCCATTAAGGAAACTTGTTTCATCTTCCATAAGCCCCAGCTGTTTGAACCTTTAGCTAAAACACGTATTATATGTTCAAAGAGTATGTTTTCACTTCTAACCAAATAACCAGCATCTAGGATGAGGATGACGTCCCAGCTCCTATGGGGCGAGAGGTAGGGTACACCATGGGCTAACAGAGAGAGAAACACCTACCTATAGCCAAACCAGAATCACCAGTTAATCTAACGTTAAGGCTCTTTGTTCGGCAAATGAAACACTCTCAGCTAATGCTGACTGGGGTGATGTGCAACTTTATCAAAAGGCCAAGTCAGAGCTGCTAATTTTGTTCTTATTAGGTTTTCCTAATATAATGTCAGTCACCCAGCTTTGACTGTGAGCAGAGAAACCCCACACACATGTGGTTCGGAGTAGAGATGGCACGATACCACTTTTTTATGTCCGATACCGATACCGATATCATAAATTTGGATATCTGCCGATACCGATATGAATCCGATATAGTGTTTTTTAATCAACAAAACTGTTTTTTTAAATATCTTGCTGCATTTTGTATAAGTTCATACTCAAGTTTAAAACAACAACTACACTAAAGCTATTCTGTTATACCTGTATGCAAAAAAAAATATTTCATAGTTCAGCAATACTGATCAATCTAATAAACTTAAACCTACACCATCCTCCCTATTCTGGAATTTTAAAGAGTACTTAGCATAAATATTAAGCAACCTAACTAATAGGGTTCCAACTCCCAGCAACAACAAAAATAAATAAATAAAAAATAGGGAACCACCCCTCACACTCCACCTCATGATGCTTAATCGACGTAATCAACCTTAATTTGATGCAGTGTGAAAAAAAATGCACAGAAATCAATTATTTTTCAAGAAATATTAAATAGATTCAACATCTTTCTTCAACAAAATTGCAGACTGCACAGATGGTACCTTCCCAAAGGAAAAAGTACTATAGCTTACTAGGGTATATATATATTAGACTTAATAGTCACTATATACAGTAATGGACTTCTATTCATTTTACATCAAATTAAAACTTTGGGTGTAAGATTCGGATAATTATTTATTAAAAGCTCGACATTTTAAACGAGAATAAGAAAGAAAAGTATGTCTTTGTGCCCCCTTTTCTCTGTTAATGCCCTATCGGCCCCCCTGGCTAAACTTTGCTAGATCCGCCCCTGCACAGTTACCAGCAGCTACATAGAAAAAGATCCTCGAGTAGAAAGTAATATTAAATAAATTCTAACAACAGCTGATCAAGCTTAAACGTGCTGCTGTTGTTCAGCCGCTGGTTTCCTCTTTCTGGTGCAAAGTGGGCCAAAAGCAAACTAGAGAGACGGACTCGCACAGAAAAGCCGATCAGCTGATCGTTAAGCAGTTTCATGATTGAAGTAGCAGCAGGAGAGGCAGTCGCTCCATATATCGCTCGTTAAGCTTAACGCAGGAATGCTTTACAAACATTCAGAGATGGACTTACACACTTGCTTTACTTCTCTCGGGATAACTTTGTCGGAGATGAAATGCCGGGTTGCTAGCGAAGCTCCAAATGCTATCCAGACCACGACTGGTCCCGCATGCCACAGCCGCTCTATCACGTGATGCATACTGCTCCGACGTGCTAACGTTCTGAGGTGAGTTACTGCGTGTTGCAAGTTTTGTGAGGTGCTTTCGTGATATTTAATGGATCGGATTACATTTTTTATTTTTCTCCGATATCCGATCCAGAAATATAGGTCAGTATCGGATCGATACCGATACGTAATA
Organism: Maylandia zebra; assembly: GCF_041146795.1. NCBI lineage: Eukaryota > Metazoa > Chordata > Actinopteri > Cichliformes > Cichlidae > Maylandia > Maylandia zebra. The sequence continues at coordinate 12,010,516 of NC_135187.1, forward strand.
TCGGATCGGTCCATCTCTAGTTCGGAGAGGCAGGCAATCAGATAAAAAGTTGACTTAAAGGACATAAACCCCAGGGTGGCTGTGGCTACAATGTAGCTTGCCATCACCAGTGTGTGAATGTGTGCGTGAATGGGTGGATGACTGGATGTGTAAAGCGCTTTGGAGTCCTTAGGGACTAGTAAAAGCTCTGTATAAATACAGGCCATTTACCATAAATAAAAATTGTTTGAACTTTATAGATCACAAAAAGCAAGATTCCGGAATAAAAATATGGAGTTGGAAATTATCTTTAAAAGTTGTCTGTGGTGATTAGTGACCTATTCTAAATATATTGATCTTGCAAAGCAGATAACATTAGTTGATTTGTTAGAAATATCTTGTGCCAGATGTCCAGTCGCCTTAAATAGAAGTCAGTGAATAAAAGTGCTTAGTAGTGGTGCAACGGATCACGGTTGATCCGTAATCCGAACCGATCCCACTCCACGGTTCAGTACGCACGTGATTGGAAGATTCGAAAAAGAAGAAAAAAAGTATGTGTATGGTGCGCGTGGTGGGTCTGTCAAGCGATAGTTATGGCCAGCGCTAGCGGTCCAAGTGGAGGAGCAGAGGAGTTTGCGGTATTTAAGCAGCCCTTTGCTGCCCAGTCCGACCGGGCTAAAGCTATTACAAAAGCTACTGGGGTGTTTAGCTGCAGACGGGAGACGGATATTCCGTTGTGCAAAACAAGGAGTTTAAACTATGATGAACGTGCTTGAGCCACACTATGATATCCCGTTGCGCGTCCACTTTAGTGGCAAGATCGTTCCAAGCATGTATGAGCAGGAAAAGATTTAAGTTATGGCTGAACTGTCCCAGGCATCTTCTGTTGCTCTAACTTCTACAAATGGGTGGACCTCCAGGTCAACGGAAAGCTACGTGACCGTGACAGTTCATTGTATCACAGCGGAGTGCAATATAATGAGCGGTATGTATTATTGTAGGCTCTACCTTACAATATAAAGCGCCTTGAGGCGACTGTTGTTGTGATTTGGCGCTTTATAAATAAAATTGAATTGAGTGGTAGATACAGAGCCCTACACTGCCCTATATTGTATCATCAATTATTTTTAATAATTGCGTGGAATGAGTCTTGAGTTGATTGTTTTTAACAGGCAAAAAATACCTTAACAAGTGAATAAGTAAATGTTACATTTTTGTCTTTTTCTTTTTTTGCTGATCCGAAAATTGATCCAATCCATGACTTAAAACCGTGATCCGATCCGAACCGTGAGATTTTTGATCCGTTGCACCACTAGTGCTTAGTGTACAATAATGTTTTAGATTTCTTTGGCTTATATTTTATAGAAAAATAATTTTCACTCAACACTGTCAGAGTCCAGGGTAACACAGAGAATATAAGCTAGCAGCTGTTAACTGCTTTGCTCAAGGATACTTCAGCAGAGTGAATGCTTACAAACCATGGGGCCTGACCTCAAGAAGAAGAAGTGTGTAGTTTGAAATGTGTAGCTTCAATTGATATACTCTAGCGAAAATATATTTTGAAATAATTAATATCCATTAATAATGGGTGGTTACAATAATATTTTACAGCATAACTGCCTTGAAACGCCTAAAAAAAAAACAGACTGCGTTAACATGTGAACACATCTTTTCAGTTAAAGCACTGGAACTTCATGTTCTCTTAGAGATAATGTTTTCTTTATGAGCCTTATGGATGCACTGCAAGCCTCAGGTCAAATCTTTTTCCACTCAATGGATTCAGAATGTAAAGCTGTTGTATGATCTGCAAATGGGATATGCAAATGTAAGACTAATATATGATTTAGAGAGGAAATGTTCTATGCATTCAGCATTAGTAATTTACAAATGTATGTGCAGCAACAGGTGCTTTTTCTGCATTCATCTAGATTTTGGTCTTTGCCACAGTCATGCTTTTGCATCTCATATTACTTTATATTTAATAAAAGATATAATGGATGCAGTGCCCTCACTATAGGTACTAGATATAATACAAATGAATAGATGAATTGGAAATGCTTAACATACCTCTAAGTATGAATGAACTCTGCTTGGCAACCAGGCATGCAGCTATGAGCAGAATAGGCAAAACACGAAAAAACAGTCATGAAATAGATGAGTGGATTGATGATTAATTGATGAAGACCTCACTGTGTAAATACTGTATATAGACTCAGACAGGAGTCTAGTTAGGGAAATGTAGAAGCTCAGTGTAGAAGCACCCTGTAACGAAAAGAAGAGAAGCATTCTGCTTTGACTGAAGAAATGGATGAAGTAAATACACAAACATATATAGAGTATGTTTAAGCAGCATCTTCATATAGCTGGGGAGGTGATGTTACTCAGTGGCTCTGACAAAAGGAGGCCAAGCTGGACATGGCAAGCAAAGACTTTATTGGGAGCGAGCAGAACTGACGAGATTTAAAATGAAGACGTCAGAGGGACAGCTCGGGTTGAACGTTTTGGAGACAAGGTTCGAGAGACAAGGCTCAGATTGTGTGGGCAAGTGTAGAAGAGGGATCGTGAAGAGGGCTCAGAGCAACACGTTCTCACTCCTAAAGCGTAACATTTTACGCTAGGTGACAAATCGGCAGTATAATCGGCCCAACACGCCACGTTTTTACGAGATCGGAAAAGTGAGGAAACATGAGAACCGTTTGGAATGAATCTACACATGTACGTTTATTTTTGCTTAAATCGCTTTGGAAAACACGTCAGCGTCATTAAAGTGGTGGTTAAGGTTAGGGTTAGGGCGGTAATACATCGCTGGAATCTACACATGTATGTTTATTTTGCTTAAATTAGGGTTAGGACGGTAATACATGGCTGGAACGTCTATTACCGCGGGACCGTCATTCTACTGGACTTCATCCACAACCCGCCGCGTAGCATTGGAACGTGGAAGGTCAGCTTTTGCATTCCCATGGAACGCCTCGGGATGTGACAAATCGTCAGTATATTACATCTCAGGAGTGAGAACAGTCTGCTCAGAGTGTAGTGGTTAACGTTTACCTAACATGCAAAAGATTCTCAATTTGAGGCTGGGAAGAGACACAAATCCCACGAAGAAATCTCAACCAAATCCAATTTGCACCTCCTTCTACTACGGTGACCCCTTGTGACTGAGGGAGCAGTTTATACCGAGTCATTAGTAGTAAATTGTAGTAGCCAACATATTATATAGCTGTGAAATGCATTTAGAAAGACTTAAACACAAACTTTTGAAATGTAGTTAAAATGTGTGCTTAAATCAATAAAAAACACAAGAAACCTCACTGTTGGTAGTTACTCCCATTACACAAATACTGAACTACAGCAAAGTTAGATTTGTGTGTATTGCTGGAAACATTTGCATACGTGTGTGCTTATGCTCTAGTGCCTTCACGAAAGCATCATTAACAGACCAATGACACAATTATGGTTTACCACGACCACATGTGCCCTTCCCCTTCCACTGTAATTTTCCCTTGTCTTGACTTTTGCCATCCACTGTCTCCGATGGGCGAATTCACCTAGTTTCACGACCCCATCAAAGAGTTTCGGCAGTCCTCAGGTGAGCATGTCACTGGAAGGGTTTGTATCTGGAGGTGCACCTTCCTCTCACCCCTAAGAATCTCCCTGAGAGCAGGGAGTTTTTAAGTGAAAGTCATGTTAACCCCCATTACCCTCTGCAGCACTGTACTGGAGGATTAGTAGAATACAAATAGCCCCTCTTGCTCCTCCTGTCCTCTACAGCTCAGCTTCTACACTATCTCTGTAAGAGCTGCTGACGATGAGAAAGAGTGAAATATGATTTGGGGCCAAGCAGGTGTTTACTGCATGCTAAACAGTGTCCTGCTGCTCATTATGCGGTCCTTAATGGTGGGGATGCATTAGCAAACGGTGTGAAATTTTAAATTGGGGAAGGGTGATGAAGTACCCTCTCAAAATGTTGTTGCTGCTTGGTACCATGTGACCCTGCCTTGCAGAAGCTCAGATCATGGTGTGGATCAAGACAACTGGCAAAGGGTTTAGAGGCGAATTAATATTTGATACTTCACTTCTTTTCTTGTTTGTATTGCTCTTTTTTTTTTAGAGAGAGAGAGAGGAATCAAAAAGCATAACAAATCAATGAAAGCTGATCTACGATGAGCAAAACATGCCCACAAATCTGTAACATTCCTACATGTTGTTTAGAAAAGTGGATAACAATGTAGTGAACTCTGCTTTCCTTTTTAACAAAGGAAACATTTACCAAAAGCCATCGTTTATCCACATATTCATCATGATATAAGTCAGCCCACATATTCTAATAGGATTATATTCATGCGCATTTAGCCTTTGCTTCATGACCAATTTTTCAGTCTAAATATAATAAAATTATGGAAAATTTTCATTCAGTTTTTAGCTATGGTGATATGCCGGCTAAGAAACGCACCTTTTTCTTCTCACAAGATCATTGCTACATTACCAGTAGTACAGTACTTGTGATTTCTGCACATTCAAGCCAAACTACACACATCTGTGTTTCGAGATTACAAAGAAACCCCCGTGATGATGAGTGTTCAAGCTAATAGGCAGGGATGAAGGTAGATAGATAGGTAGCCATCCATACACTTCAACTGATGCAGTTGATGTTCATATTCATATCATGATATTCATCATGATATAAGTCAGCCCACATATTCTAATAGGATTATATTCATACGCATTTAGCCTTTGTTTTATGACCAAAAAAAATCTATTATGTGGGGCAGATGACCAATTATTAGGACAAACAAAAGTTTTTCAACTTTTGTTTGTTTGTTATTGAGGTTATCCTCAATAACCGTGACAATTATTTGCAAACACAACAAATAGCCACAGTGTTATCAAAGGTTTCTATTAACAGAGTAGATCTGCAAAGCATGAGTTGTGGCTACATATATGGTAAACGGCCTGTGTTTGTATAGCGCTTTACTTAGTCCCTAAGGACCCCAAAGTGCTTTACACTACATTCAGTCACCCGTTCACACACACTGGTGATGGCAAGCTACAGTTGTAGCCACAGCTGCACTGGGGCGCACTGACAGAGGCGAGGCTGCTGGACACTGGCACCACCGGGCCCTCTGACCACCACCAGTAGGCAACGGGTGAAGTGTCTTGCTCAAGGACACAACGACCGAGACTGTCGGAGCTGGGGCTCGAACTGGCAACCTTCCAATTACAAGACGAACTGCCAACTCTTGAGACACGATCATCCCTATCTGCATATCTGTATATATAATATACATATTCCTGCTACGAGACAGTTAACAACACAGCAAAAATATTTCCTATACACATAATTATCTATATTTCCTGGGCAGCTATGGTAGTTAAAGGTTCTTCTGACATTATTCATTTATTTATTCAGTTACTTATATTGTGTGAGAAATCTGCATCCCATGGTTTCATTAACAGGCTTAAACAGTCATTAGCTCTTAAACTTTAGCCTGAACCCAATTCAAACAAGGAGGCATAGCGAAGCCCAGAAAGAAGGTAACTATTCATTTTCTCTCCACACACCCGCCATCTGTGTACTCGTTTCCCATCTCTGGTCTCCTTTAATGTCGCCTTCTTTCTCTCCTCTGTTTCTGCTCTCTTGTCTCATTCCCATCGCTCACTCTGCTTCAATTCATCCTTCTATTTTCCATCATCTCCTCCTCCGTGTTCTCTTTTGTCCTCCGTGGCAGCTCAGACCAATATAGTGCAGACCAATATGAGATTTCTTGGTTGATAGAGAGCCACAGCCACTCCAGCACACTGTATTTGTGAGTGTGTTTATATGATGGTGTGTGCGCATGTGTGTGTGTATGCGCTTTCACCTTTGTCTTTGTTACTGTGTTACTGTGTTTTGTATGTGAATTTATTTTGGTGCAAGACAGAGTGGTTTTTGTCAGTGTGTGTGTGTGTTTGCCTGTGTGTGTGTGTGTGTGTGTGTGTGTGTGTGTGTGTGTGTGTGTGTGTGTGTGTGTGTGTGTGTGTGTGTGTGTGTGTGTGTGTGTGTGTGTGTGTGTGTGTGTTGGTCACAAAGCAGGTCTCCAGGCCAGGGGCTGTCAGTCTAATTCTATTTCTATGGGGAGACAGAGATGCTGCAGATAACAGTGTTGTGTGAGCTACTGTACTGCCCGGGCTTGTGTTTCAGTGGAGTTTCAATTTAAGTGAACTGACTCCTGGGAGAAGAGTGGTGGCCATAGCCGCGCTGCAGACACACACTCTATTCCCTGAGACTGATCGAATGGTTCCACGCTATACAACACAGCTTGACAGCACACAGCCTGATGGAGAATAGTGAAGGAGGCAGGCAGGTACCGCACACACAAAAATACACACAGTCATCACTCTGCAAGTAAACACACACACACAAATGATGACTGTCTTGCACACACTTATGAATCCTCTTTGATTGCAGTTTTGTTTTGAAGGAAGCTCTACATGATTACTGGGAGTCGAATGCCTATACATGCATTTGCTGCAAATTGGCTACCTGACGTTGTGCATGACTGCACCCTTGGAGCCAAAATTGCTAAACTTTGTCATTGTTCGCTTGATAGAATCCATATTGTTGCCACCTGAAGTCTACTGTGTGCATAAATTTTTAGGGTTATTAATCATAGTGGCATCTCATTTTTGCCCGCTTATTCCTCAGAGAGTGTACAAACTGTCACTGTCGTGCGACGTCGGCTCACCATCTCCCGGGGAACAAATGTTCTTAGGCTGAGAGTTTGCATGATTCTTGCATGGCATCAGCACTGACGCGATTTCTCTCTTGAGGTCATGAACTAAGTCTAATGTTTAGCACACAAAAGTAAGTGTAATAATTCTCGCGGTGCTATATTTTGGCACAAGTTTCTTTAAAGGGGAAGGATTTGGGATTTACTGAAGTAATGAGGTGATTTACATAGAAATTTACTGACTAGCTGTGGAGGAGAGACGTGCTAACTTTTATTCCGTTATAATGAACAGCAAAGTGAGCAGGGACTCTTCCTCACACACATAACAAAGCATTTTTCAGCAGATAGTCCAAAAGGCTGTAAGTGGAAAGCGGTCACTTGTGATGATGATCTCACTTGTTTCAATTGTATTAAGACTTAAAGTTATATTTGACAAAAGATGTGGCCTCTTCAACCACCACATGGCTATACAATACTGTGGAAAGGTCTTGAGCCATCCTTAATTTCTTTATATCTTGTGTCCAAGGAACCTGAAAGTGGTCTTGAGCAATAGTTCTCCAGGGTTTCTGAAGGCCTTTCAAGGGTTTTCTTTAGACATTAAATGCCGTTTTACTCATTTCCCTTTCAGTCCTTGTACCTGACCATTTTACAAGAATGCTTTTTTTTTTCCTTTTTGCTATTTGCTTGTCAAGCCACTTGGCATTCACCCATGAATCATTCAAGCAGAAAAAAAGCACCTTAACGTCTACGCGTAAGAGACGAGCAAAACGGTATCTTTAGGCACTTTGTAACTCTCAGCCTGTCACAGAAACTCGTAATTTGTTCCCACCTCTTTAGGTGAATATACAAAAATGCCAAAGCTAAAACGGTTATACGGTTGTATTTTTGCACCAAGATGATTCCTGAAGAGATTTTAGTCAGAAATTTGGCATGGTATTTCATGGCATGGTGTGTAGTGCATTCTTAAAATTTTGAGGAATCTGTGCAGTGGAGGACAAAAGAAGAGGTGAAGGAAAATAGTATATAAACAGCAGATGAATGGTATCTGAAATACTGCTAGTATTGTCATGTCCTTAAGAAATAGGAAGAAAAAAAACGAGCAAACTGCTGACACAGGACCTGAAAGATGCATGTGACCCTTCAGTTGGACCATGTAGTGTAGATCTCAGTGGAAGAATGGCTGTCAAGAAGCTGATCTTACAGGATAAAAGACAAGGATGAAGTCAAAAAAGGCTGAGGTATGTCAAATCATTCAATGCATAAAGGTGATAAAGGTTTATATAAGAAAGTTCAGGCCGTGTCGAAGAGTTAAACATTCTCAAACGTGTGTGGTATGCACTCTGGAACGTATTTAATGCAGTTAATACACAATAAGATGTTTTTTACTGCAAATAAGCCCTATTTTGCAGTGTGTGCACCCTTTCAGTCGGTAGATGGGCAGAGGTTTCTATAGATGATGGCTGAGTAATCCACCTCGACAGCCAAATTTGGTCGAAAAGCTTCAGAAATGGGTGATTTAAGCAGCAAGATTATAGTGAACAAGTAGCAGCTAAAAAGGCAGATATCTCCCTAAGCTGTTGGTGGAGACTCATCTTAAATATCATCTTAAATAGAAATGTGATAACGTGTCAGCGTTCAGTTTGTGTGAAATGTTGAGGAGAAAACAATCGCACCTGAATATTCATTTCATTCTTGTCAACATTGTCAGATCTCTTTTCTATCACTTTGCATCGATGTTCACATCCATTTTTTCCAAGCATATTTTACTCACATTCGTATAAAAGTATGTGAGAGCCAGTGTTGGTTAAGTTACTTGAAAAAAGCAATCAGTAACTAATTACTGATTACTTCCCCAAAAAAGTAATCCTGTTACTTTACTGATTACTTATTTTCAAAAGTAATTAATTACTTAGTTACTCAGTTACTTTTTAAAAACACGATTTACAACCTGAATAGGTGATAAAGAAATAGATCTTTTAGCCCAATTCTACTTTTTCTGCATAATCCATCATACAAAATGTAATCAAATGGAAAAGTCTCTTTTTAAAACTTGTTTTATTAGTTTTAATCTTTTAACTTTATGCATCAAGCAAAAATTTAATTATATGCAACATTCTCTGACTGGAAGAAATTAGTTCAATATTTAAACCTATTTTCTGCACATTCCAGCAGATAAAATAAAATATTTTTTGTGTTTACACTCACTCTTTCAAATAGATGCAAGTGAAACACAGCAGAAAATAAATAAAATCAAAGACTCAGCAGTCCTGTTGCTCTATTTTCACCTGTAAAGCAGGAGTGGGGTAGGCGGAGGTTTGCCCTGGTGCAGGTGTGCCGCAGCGGTCAGTTGAAGAATCCACGAGTTTCTCTCTGAGTTTCCCATTACATCGTTGCGCACTTGGTGCTTGCTTGGAAGTTTAGGGGTTTTTTTCACTGTAAAAAGAAGTTTTCTTCTCACGCACAACAGACACTAATGTTTTTGTCACTTTTTATGGAATCAAACTCAAAGTAAGGTCAGTGCTTCCACACTTTAAACGCTGCACGCTCATACTCTCTCCCCACTCGATATATGATCCATTGTTGATCTGCACACAGCTGTTGTCACTAACGTCGCACTCGCTTACGTCACTGTCATGAGACATTCTCGCAAAAAAATCACGGTCTTAGTAACGCAGTAACGCAGCGTTCCTACGGGAAAGTAACGGTAATCTAATTACCGTTTTTGCAATAGTAATCCCTTTCTTTACTCGTTACTTGAAAAAGTAATCGGATTACAGTTACTGCCCATCTCTGGTGAGAGCCAAACGTCCACAAATTTATGCCAACTAGTCCATTTGGGTATATGATATGAGTGGAAGCTTCTAGACAGCCAGGTATATGAGCTGCTCTTTAGAAGATTAAGAATGTACACTGATGACTAACGAAGGTAGTTTGCACTAATATCTTCTAACTCCCTTAACTCCCTCCCGATTCTGCCCCCTCTCCCCTCTCTCCTCCACGGTCTCACTGAACTCTGTCACACACACTCACACACACACACACTCTCTGACTCACTCACTGGCCTGCACCAGTTACCAGTCACTTTGTGGAGCATTGGACTGCCATTACCTCATAAGACTTTGTGTTACACTATCTCATACCGTACATTACCAAATCTCCATTTGCACTATTTGCCTATTTGCACTACTCTGCCTGGTTTGCACTCAATGTCATTTACCCTTATATTGTATATTGTATAGCTTTCTTGTTATATGTAAAATTGTATTATATTATTTAATTTTTTTTACTTTAAAATATTTTACTTGCATTTTTAATCACTCTTATATTTAAATGTTCATTTTCTATTTTATCTAGGGATTGAGAGTAACGAAGTTTCTATTCTCTGTATGTCCTGTACATGTGGCAGAATTGACAATAAAGTTGACTTGACTTTGACTTTGACTTTTCTAATGTAAGTAAACAAGTCCCAGTTGCTATCGGTTTCTGGAAAACATATGGGTTTTTTTTATAGCTGTAAATAAAACAGGGGTGCTGGCAGCCCAGTGTTACACAGGAACAATGCAGCATACAGTGTTTGTTTTTCAGAGCTGGGAGAAATGAAAAGCAAGCCAAAAATTCAAAGCTTTGTTGAATCAAATTCAGTTTAAAGCTTTGCAACTAAGCAGAAGCCAGTTAACAGCACACCCTTGCTGCAGCAGTGTTTGTCTGTACTGCGTTTCAGGTGATATAAAGCCGAACATGCAGTAATTTGCCATTTGTCTGGTCTGCTTTACCACACTGTTGCACAGAGTTTTCCCACTATTCTCCCTATGCAGGCCTGTCATGTCAAACAAGCCAAAACCCACTGTTTGTTTCTTAACACACTTACTGAGTATCCACTGACTTAACTTGTTTACGTGTAATAACATGCCTTTAGTAAGCCCAAAGAGGGTCTCCATCAGTATACATGAGAAGGCAGTGTTTACTCAAGTCAGCGCTCTTTAATCTTGACATGTGAAGAACGACACTAATTTCCTCTCTTCTTTTCTCCTGAAGGGGAAAAGTGTTCTGATGATGTAAACACCTTCGTTTATTGTGGCTGCTTTCAAATTGCCTGAAGTGGCTGTTTCTGTAATTGTGGGGTGAAGCAAAGTGCAAGTGATTATGCGCGTGTTGAAGACTGAGCTTGTCTGTGCAAAAAAAAAAAAAAAAAATTGAAAAAAATTACACATTTGTGTAACAAATCATATTCACGGATTCTGCGGTGGTGACATGACAAGTGTGTCGTAAATGATCTTTAAACAGCCACCTTAACTTGAGACTCTATCACACTTACACCAGGATAAAGATCTTTAGGCGAATGTAATTACCTGCCAATTACCTCTTAAATGTACAGCAAAGAAGGGACGAGGGAAGCTTGAGGAGAATGTTTAATAGTGTTTGGAACAGCAGGGATCAAAAAATTGCCCTTCTATCAATCAGAATCCGAAGGGATTGCCATCATAGAAAAGAGCAGTTTCCTTTGATGAATCAGCAGGGAAAATATTTAACCAAGACAAAAGTACTACAAACTACTTGGTTAGGTTCAGAGTACGGCACTTCAAATCAGTAATCCGTCGCGTTGAGGAATTACACTCGCCCAGTGTGTTTAACTTCATTGCAACGATCACAGCCGTACAGCCAAACGCCAAAGAACACCTTCTACGTATCTGTGAGATGCCAGCGGCTTTCACAAAACAGCTGTTATTGACATTCTGGTGAAATGTGGGCTAAAACAAGGCCAACAATTAAGTCTCTAATGAAGGGGAAAGAGGGAGATGCAAACAGAAACTGAAGGTTGTTTAGAGTGAATGGAGGATGGAGGAATCACAATGGAAGGTAGGAAGTGATGATAATGAGTCTCCTCTCACGAGTCCATTTCTCTATTTTCCGAGTTATGACACTTATCTCTTTGAGGTATGCTTCGTATGTGACAGAAAAAAGGCTGTGAAATGTCTCAAAAGAAAGTATGATGTATATAGAACTTAACTGGAGAAATCCTTTTCTTTTCTGCACTTTTCTCCTGTAAATATATAATATACATGCACCCAGGATGATGACCATAAACAGTACTGTTTATGGTCATCATCCTGGGTGCATGAATGCAAGGGTCTTAAATCAAAGGGTAAAACGTCAAACAACTCAGGCGTAATCTTGAACAATAAAAGGAAGCATTTGAATGCAGATTTTTGGCATTGATTACCATGGCAACTAGCATTTGCATCAACCCTAATATAAGCCTTGCTATCTCAAATATTAGCCGATCGTGACAGGCTGAAAATGTTTTTTTTAAAGCAGTTTTGCATTCAAAGAGTGCTACTGGGTATATATATATGCGTTGCAGTATTTAACCAGGCGTCGTCTTCTGCGCGAGCAAATGTCACTCTATCTGTGCTGAAGATTAACAATGGATCTTCACATCTCCATTTTCCTCCTGCCTTCAATCTATATCTCCACTTCCTTTGTTCCTGTTTTGTCAGGCATTGTAATCCCCATCTTTTCACCTCCTACAAATTAAGGCCTGCATTCAGCCATCAATCACACAACTGCAGCCTTAAACAGAACGAGGAGATAAAGAGACGAGGGCGGCAATGCTTATTTGTCTATCAACTCCCTCCAACTGACTAACTGTCTGAATCACAGTTAGCTTGCCAGTGATGGCCTTTTGTTGTGTACGATCTGTGTTATTTGGTTCAGTCTCTGAAGCCGTTCTGGTTATTTGGTTGTCAAACTGAGGTGCAAGGCGGTTTGTACTCTACCTGCTTGCTTCGCCACCACTGGTGCATGAAGACAAACTAATTTTCTCCTCCACCGGTAATGAAGAATGAAATCCTTTTGTTCAGCAGCAGTGGGGTTTAGCGCAATTGTCTTTACTCCTGCGTGCTCTTATAGAGCAGGTCAAGTAGATTTTTCTGAAGTGCCTTGTGCTCTCTCAGTGAGACATATGATTCATTTAAAGAGGCACTGAAGCATATGTTGTTAGCTTGCTGCCTTTGATACACTACCCCATGGCTGCTAGTCTGAAGCATGTGCACATTGATGTGCTTATTTACAAAAACATGCAAATTTTGATACCACAAACCACATGGATAGCTACATGAATGTTGGACACTTTCCAGAAGTCTTGGGCACTTCATGTTATTTGCTATTTGAATTATGACCCATTACGCAGGAGGGTGTTACTGGTTCCCAGCTCATGAAAAACTACATATACCTAGGGATGGGTATCGTTTAGGTTTTATCCGATACCAGTACCAAACCGGTACTTTTGAAACGGTGCCGGTGCTTAAACAGTGCTCAAACCGATGCTTAAAGAATGGAGAATACAAAATTGGTCCAAAAACCTCTCATGTTCAGCTGTTTGGTTTTTTTTTGTAAAAAGATAACAATGTTAGCCTTTTCTGCAGCTATAGGGGATTTATGGCATCACTCTTGGCTGGAGGCAGTGCTTAATCAATGGAAAAAACACAATCTTTGTCCAAAAACCTCTCATGTTTAGCTGTTTTCCACTTTTTCTTTGGTCATTTTAGTCTTTTTGGCCAGGGTGAAGGGAGTATCTGCCATCAAAGAAGAAGACAGCCGCATGTAACTACGATGATGTTTGCTAATTCACCTTACGTGCATTAATGTAATAACGTGGTTAGCCTACTCAACCTAAATTACACACGGACAACATTAAGCTACTCACGCAGAGAAGAACGGCTGCTGCTGCATCATCATCCGTCATCATTTCTGCTACATTGGCAGGGCTAGGGGCCAGGACTCTCCTCTTCGGGTTTTTGGGGGATGTTGCTAACACCGGGTCCAATAACAGGCAACCCACCCGCAATAGATGTGCCCGGTGTGAGGTCTCGCAGCAAGCTATCAAATATGGTGCATTTCTCGGCTTTTAACAAAATGCTATACGTCGCCAGGTGTTTTATCAGAGTCGAGGACTTACCTCCTTTGCACAGTATCAGCTTAAAGCACTTGTTGCAGGCTGCTGAGTTTGCATATTTTGCTGTGAAGTACAGCCAGACTTTGACCACTTTGCCTTGGGCATTTTTAATCTGTAGCTCTGCTCTAAAAGAACGTATGTACCTGAGCCTGCCTACTACGCTCGCAAAGGTAAAATGATTGGCTAGAATCCAAAGTGTATGACATTTCAGGGGAAAAAAAAGCACCAAAATGTGCGCTGCTTTTCAGTCTGGTTACTACCGTTTATGTCAGAACAGATACCGGTACCCATCCCTACATATACCACATAAGAGGCAAAAGCAACTAAAACAGCCTAACTGCACAAAAACAGAATAGAATAATCTTTATTGTCATTATTCAAGTACAACAAAATTTTATATCTGCAAATATTACAAATAGCAATAAATAGACTATAATAACAATATTTAGGCAGATAAAATTTGTATTAATCCAATAATTACATAGGATGGAATGAGATCAGTGCAAGTTATTGTAGTGTATGTGTGTTGAGTGAGAGGTGATGGAGGCTACAGCGCTGGGAAAAAAGCTGTTCCTCAGTCTGTTTGTGTGTGATTGTGTAAGTCTGTATCATTTGTCTGATGGCAAAAGTTCAAATAGAGGGTGACCGGGGTGTGACATGTCTGAAATGAAGCTGTCTTCTCCCTCAGACGGGTGTTGTAGACATCCTCTAGGTGTGGGAGCTGCAGCCCTACTACACACTGTGAAGTCTTCACCATTCGGTGTTGATCCTTCAGCTCAGCAGGTGTGCAGCTTCTGTGCCACACCATTATACCATTTGTGAGGATGCTGTCGATGGTGGGCTCAGGATGTTGAATAAGGTGTGTCCAAGAAACTTTTAGTTTCTCTACTCTCAACTGCTTGTCCATGCATGTGAAGGTACTTCCACTTCTCCTGAAGCCTTTGATTAACTCTTCGGGCTTGTTGGTTTTAAGGACCAGGCTGCTCTTCTCAAATCAGTCAACAGAGTGTGCCTCCTCAAACCTGTAAGCTGTTTCATTTTTGTTGAGAACTTTAAAATTGTAAAAGTTGATACAGCACCTGCGCAATGTTCCCAGACAATAAAATTATCATAAAGAGGGAGCTACACCAAAAACCTTCTTGTGATTGCTTTGGTCACTTGCAGATTGCTGCAGTTCCTCATAGTTTGCACAAAAGATGCCCACTTGTCTTCGCTTGTCCCCAAACTGTAGTGAAACTTGGGACACAAATGGGAAGTAGCCAAACATTTGCCTGTAAAGTAAATGTTGTGTAGAACAAAACACATTTTAAAAGGGTCGGCTTTTACTTTGATGACGAACATTCTGTTTTTTTCACACTTTCATGACATCTTGGAGAAGGGATTGCTAGATAAGTCATTATATATAGTGCACTACTAGCAGCTGCTAGCAACCAAACACTTGCAAGGAGGTTTTCGGTGCAACACTGTGTTTGCAGTCATTTTCAAGACTGCTAGCAACCTCCAATGACCACTTGTCAATTGGTTGCAAAAACATCTTTTTTTCTCCAGTTCAGGTTAGTTACCAGGGGATTACTGATCTGTCTAAAGGTGTGTGTGAATTGGGCTGCTTCAGCAATCAGTTTCAGGGCAACTGACAGTAATTACTAACAACCAGTCAGAGAATACAGTACACATTTTCCCCTTGTGACCTGTGGTTGCCAGTTTATCACCAACCTGTCTCTAGGGCCGTGTGAGTGGGGCCTAACTGATGTGATGGTGTTCTTTCTGAAAACAGATTATACTTTTATTGCAGTATTTACATTGTATCTCTATTTATATGCAAAGTGCTTTAACTTTTATACTCTCAGTAATTACCAGTATAAATTTCTAGCTGTTAATATACTGCACTATTTACGCATCTTGTATTACATGAATGTGATTTCCTGTTGTTTTTTAATTAAGATTTAGCAACTTAACATACAGTAAATTTTGAGGGGCTAATTCAGTGTCTACCCATGTTTTTCATCCTAAAAATTTTTTAGAAGCAGAAAAATACAACTTACTTTTGTATTTTAGATATGTTTCTTAGAATATTTCAAAATAGCATTGCAGCAGAGTTTTGGATTAGTCTCACCTCAGCACAGTTTTCAGCATAGTAGACAAGCTTAGACAAGTGAATTGCAGCATTTAGAATCTGATATTTCCCTCTGGAATCCCTCTGGAATTGCTGGAAACCAAAAGAAAAAAACAGCTAAAAGCGAGGTGAATATTTGAATTACGTTTTTCTTACAAGCACAGCCTCAAATAAATGCAAATGTGTCTGCGTGCCTGCTGAATGTATAAACAGGCGACACGTTCATCGCATCAAATTCTCAAGATAATTGTGTCAGTGTTGTGTTAACTGCTCAACCCCAAATGGCAAAAGACGCGAGTAAGTGTGTCGAGATGTATTTCAATGAAAGAAAATAGCACGTCTCCAGTAACCTGTGTCACAGACACACACACTCATGGCCTCTGAAATAAATTAATCTTTCTTCTCGGGTTGGTAATTAGGCATCCCCAAGTTTTCTCAAATCATCTCATTTCTTGTAGAGATGTGATTATCATAAAGTGGATGCTTGAGGGGAAAAAAAACCAATTTGCATTTCTTTCTGTACTTCAGTCATTTCTCCCCAGTCTTAGCCTTACACTTGAAGAAGCAGAAAAGCCAGGCTTGGTATCAGAAGGATATGTAATAGCCCTTCATTAGAGTACTGGCTCATATCCAGCGTACCTGAATTTCATCTGATCCTATTGATATAGCCTACGTCGCTGCAAACCAGGGTCAAATAGCATTTCTAAATTATTCAGTGTTTATTTGAACCTACATAGTGTGGTTAGGTAGAGGTATTGTAGAAGAAGACGCAGGGACATGCAGTAACTAGACTATGAAACGCTTTTCTTTGATTCTCTTTACTGTTTGGTGTTTTGCTTGTGTTTTAATTCTACCCTAACCATCTGCCACACATATTAGCCAAAGACATTTTCAAAAGCTATACCGACTCTTCTCTCTTGTTCAAGCGCTTTGTATATCTCCCACTTTGCCACATTCATTTAGTACTTTGTTCCAGCCATAGTTTCCATGTTTTTAGGTTGTTCCTTTCTCCTTTGCTTCCATCTGCAACACCGTTTTTGTGCTGTTACTTTTTCCCATTTAGTATAAGCACTTAGTATAGTATTTCTGGTCATAGCAGGTATTCTTCTGTATAAGTTCACACCTAATATGTGGAATACTTTCTAAGAAAACCCTTTATAGCTTGCCTATTAATACACTGCTAAGAAAAGCCTTGATAATAGGCCCTTGGTGTTAAGGGGTCAGTCCCAAGCCCACAGTGCTTCCTGTGGCACTTATTTTCTCTCTTCAAACTGGCTAGGAGTGATGTGGGATGAAACGCTGCCATCCAGTAACATGGCAGATGTCTCTCACTGTGTGATTACTCAGTGTCAAGTAGGCGGTGAAAACAGGTGACACGTTTATTTGTGGGGGGCGCGTGCAAACAAGGCTTTGGCGATTAGTCATCATTTGTGCAAATGTTCCCTCTCTTCACTTTCACTTCCCAAAGAGACCAGTTTCAGTTTCAAAAAATAAATAAAATAAAAAACAGTGGACACCTTTTGCACTCAAGTTCTTCAGCATAAGCAGTCGATTTCGCTTGTACAATAGCAGACTCCATCATACCCTGCAGTAATCCTCTGCCTACTTCCGTCTTGCTTTTATCTTTGAAGGACAACTTGTACAGTCTTCTAATGAGCCTGTTTAAAACTGAATTTGATGGGTCAAATGTATTTTTTATGATTCATTAGCTCTCCTAATTTTGCAATACAGTATCTGCCTTCAAATATGCTTAACGTGTGCAAACCAAATCCTTTTCTGAAGCCACAGAGGGCTCTGAGATAATGCAGTGGGCCCTTTGGCACAATCTTCTGATATTTTACATTCTAAGCCATCAGCAGTCAAACAATGCAAAAGAAAACGGGGGGTTGGGGGGGTGAAATCAATGTTTCACACATAATAAAACATGAAATCAGACTCTGTTGTTTCACTTTACTGAGCCTAGTTCTGCTGGAGGTTTCTTCCCGTTAAAAGGGAGTTTTTCCTTTCCACTGTCACCAAGGCATTTCTTTTTAATATTGTGAGGTCTTTACCTTACATTGCAAAGTGCATGCATAATGCCAATGCATAATATTTCTCATGCAAAAGCCTTGTTTGACACCCTGAAAAATAACAAATTAGACTTAATAATAATTTAATATTCACGTTTTTCTGCCTGTCCATTTGAAAAAAATAAACAAAAATTCAAAGTTCAGGAGGTTGTTGTAATGCAAGGTCTTTCTATGTTGGAGATCAAATCTCAAGTTTGTCAGATGCCTCAACTGTATCCAAATGGGTGCAGCTCTGCTAGCGCTGTTCACCAACTGTGTCTAATACATCTAGCAAACAATGCTGATGGTTGCCAGCAGTGAAGCAGATACACTGTCTGCTTCACATTAACCTCCCTCTGCGTTACCAATGTCTGTTGACCCAGACATATTATGAAGCTACAGGTAGACACTGGAGAGTGTGTTATCAGGAGATGTGTGTGCCTCAAAAAAGACACACACCAGAGAGCAGCGCTAGCCCCTTGCACAGTATGACCACCATAGTCGCAGGCGGTGTAATGTGCGTGTAATTTGAACACACTTGGGCGCGCACAAACACATAAAGCTCTAACTACAGTTCTCTGACTGGAGGCCATGCTAGAGCACACTGCCTCGTTGCAACAGCAGGTATGGCACTATTGATTGGGAATGAATGTATATGTTCAATTCCCACCTTGATGTATTTCTTTACAACAGCCTCCCCGGATATGCTGCACATTTGATGATTAATATTCATCATATGGTTCCTTCATTGCCTGCAGATGGCCCCCTCTGTATCCGCAGGGACCCGCACACCCTGACGCGAAAATTATATCCATTTATACATAGTCTACTCGACATGATGTGCCTGTGTGCTCTGCTAAGGTTAAAAGTGTCTAGCTCAAGGGCGATGCGGTATAGTCGTGGCAGGTATGGCCCCGCTGGGAAACCAGGAGCTTCGTCACGTATTCAGACCCCTAGTTGGTAAATACACGTTTAATGCTACAGAGTCAGGCGGGGCAGGCGGCGTACCCAGAATACACAATTACTTCAGGTGATTTATTTTTAAAGCAGGGAGGGTGTGAGGGACTGGTGGGAAGATTTCGGTGTCAGCACATGAAGACTGAGCACTGCCTTACAATATAGGAAAATCCACAGTGACCTGTTAAGAGTTTGGTGGAAGCAGTTTTTGCATTATTTTGATATCAGTTATTACAAGAGTGAAAAATGGGTTTGAGCTGTCTTCTGCTGTAATTAGTTGCATCAATCAAAAGTATAACAAGAACAAAATTAACTCGTTTGCTTGCATTGCAGTTATGGCTTGTGTTGAATTACTAATTTGGATATCAGAAATTTGTAAAACAAAGACCGAATGTGGCAGAAACACAACATTAGAACGACAACAAACAGCCCTAAGGTGCTACATTTGCATGTATTTTGAGTTGTTTGCGTTTCCATGCTTGTACAAGAACTCTTATACAAATCTCTCCAGATATCTGCAAAAATTATGTGTCTGCCATTAGCTTTTCAGCAGGCATTGTAAAGAGTACATTGCGCGTGAAGATTTTGTTTGTTTAAAATATTAATTAGTGCAGCTTTAAGGCAAAAGGACGCTCAGCATTATGTGCTGACGTGCAACAATTGTGCAGGGATAACCCTGCAAGAGAGTGCAGATGCTAATTTGCCACTCACAGTAAACATGTCTCATGGAAATGCAGCCAAAAATTAGTAGGGGAAGTAGCGCTCCCTCTTTTTGCCTGAAGATACTTGTTTTATTGCAGTTGCTATAATGTTCCTATCATTATCTGTATTGCTCTCTCCTCCCACTCGAACTGAATGCATACCTGTTGTCTGCAGGTTGTTCAAATACATTGTGGGAGATTTATGAAAAAAGCAAAGCAGCCTATGCAAAACTTTATTTTGTATAAAATACCTCACAATTGTGTGCCTGATGACACTCGAGTCAGGTCCTCAGCGTTATTGCTAGAATATTGCGAGAGCAGCGGTAAAGTCTAAACCGGGCAGTTCGTTTAGGTAGTCAACAACACCGATAGCAGTCTGCAGGATTCATGTTTGTTACAGATGTCTCGTACTGATGAATTACAGAGTTCTTAACGTGACGACGTGTTAAGGTATGCCTGCATTTCTCAGATTCACAAAGCACAGAAAGCAATCACTCTCACAGAAAAAGATTTTCTTCCACCCACACAGCAAACACCCCGAGAAATGTGCATGAACACTACTGTATGCACACACACATGAGCATTTGCACACTCAACTGGCTTGGATGTGCCAGCGGAACTAATTGTTTGTAGAATTGATTTCTTATTTAATTACAAGACAGGCAAATTAGTTTAAACTTGAAATCCCAGAGCCACTCAAGAGGAATTAAAGTGCTTCCAAAAGTTTTCAGCAGAGAGGAAAATGAAATTTTCTTTCATGGTGATTGGTTATGTCGCTGAGAGGAAGGCGCTATATTGCACTACCACACAGATTTATTTACCGAGTATACACAGTGTCCCCTCCAAAGAGAATAGCGAGAGCTTCCTCACTTCCTTATTGTATCTCTTCCACTGGCTAAATTGACAAGAGAATGTATATTTTCAATAGTGCACCTTTGGTAACTGCAACCAAATGCTGAAAACTGTTTCTTTACGTTGTCACTGCGTGAAAGAGGGTAATGATTCCATCAGTGGAAATGGTGCCTTCGGGGACAAAACGGATGCATGAGTCAGATTAAATGGAAATTGAGGAAAACACAAAGAAAATGTCTTTAGTTGTGGTTTTCAGCAGTTTGCTTATGATAATTTCATGCAAGTCATTTTGTTGTTATATGAAACTGACAGAATGCTTGCAACAATAAAAAATGCGCAATTACATTAGATAAACATTATTACACCGCAAAATACACTTCATATTATATTAAGTCATTTTCTTAGGCATTTTTTAGCCTTGCATGAAAATAACATCTTTTAGCATAATGTAGCCATTTCAAGATATAGGCTTCATTCATTTAGTTCATACACATAGAGCCTGACAAGGCCACTCTAACTGTTCTCATTGTACTCTTGTTCTTAAGATATTTTTTACCCTTCTTGGGTAAAGGTAAAAAATGAATTGTTGTTTAAAAAACAATAATTTAAATTTTAAAAAAAGACAAAGGCTCTATTTATTAGCGTCTACACCAATCAAAACAGAGGTGGCTAAAGTACAAATGTTCTTCACTTAAAAAAATACTTTGGTAGAAGCTGAAGTACATTAATGTCTTATGTAAAAGTGAAAGATACAGACTTTGAAATGTATATTTGAAATAAAAGTATTAAACAGAAAAAGTAATTTGTTGGAGGATGTTTGTAACAGGCATTTTGGTCCACAGGAAACTGAAACATGTGCCAAATTAACATAGAAAAACCACATACAGTACAACAACATACAATACAAGGAAATAAAAATGTTATTTCAACTTAAATTATAACTGTAATTAGGGAGTCAGCCTGACCATCTGTTATGTAGAACACAAACAGAGAAAAACAGAAAAACAAACAGAAATAAAAAGAAAAAAAGCTGTATTTGCTGTTGCCTAAATTGTAGATTATTCACTTCACTGTTATGAACTGCCTCAAAGTAGGATGTATGGAGTTCACACTAGAGGTTTACTTAAGGTAAGCATGCTTTTGTTGTGTTATTCTTCCCTCCTCCTTACGTCTGTTGAGTAGAAAGTAGAGATAAAAATACTCAAGAAAAGTAAAGAACATTTTTAAAATCCACTTGAGTACAGTTGTACTTGGTTACATCCCACCTCTACTATCTACTCACTGAATTAGTCCTTTCAAATACCATTATCTTGTTGCAGTAGTCTTCCAACCCTAAAAGCTTTTCCATTACCATAAACTCTAATGATTGGAATTCTCTCCTATTTAGTATGCTAACAAGCTAAACTAGTTCATCACAGCAGTACAAGAACAATGTTGTGTTTCTATTAGGTCTCTTCTTTGTCATCATCTTGTTCCAGTTTTGTTCAGTGTAGCATTTTAAAGCAGGTCAATAACTTTAAAAGTCAATCACAGGAAAATGCTTGGACCAAGCTAGCATAGCACAGCTAGCATAACTCAAACACAAGCAGTAGCCATTATTCTAGTTTACAGATTGACAAATTGGGTTATGTACCGTGCAATAATGGGAACATTGTCAGCATAACAGTAACTAGCAATGGTCAAACCTCTCAAGTCTGTTTTACATTGTTTTGTTTTGTTTTTTCATGTTTGGGCCACAAGGTGATGTAGCTAGCTAAAGCATTTTGAATGCCTCTTTGTTTTCCTTTGCCTAATTTGTTTTCAATCATTGGCGGTCACTTTGAACAGAAGGCAACAAGCGGTGCCATCTTCAACACAACTGTTCACAGTTAGTAGAAGAGCAGAGACCTGATAGTGAGAAATAAGATCCCATTACTCCAGTGACAAAGGGAAACAAGAGTTGCCAGTGTTTCAGAGCCATGGTGATGTGAGGTCATCATTATTCACCAACAGCTCTTAGGGTTTCTGTAGTAAGAGACAGAAGGTGAGAGAGAGAGACAAGAGAAAATGCTGAGTGAAACACATTGCAGTTTTTTCCTTATTTTGAGCACCACTTCCGTGCTCCCTCTGTCTACATCATGGCCGTCCTCCCTGTTGTCGAGTCATCAAATTTCTGTGGAAAATGAGATTCGCTGTGCCACGAAGACTGATGATCCCCTTTAACCTCGGCTACTGAAGCACTTTCCCCATTCGAAAATAGCAACCAAGCCTTTTTGTCTGTGCTATTTGAAGCCCCCCTCCCATATCTTATATTTAAGTGCTGTTGACTTTGAACATGCCCTGTTTGAGTCTAGATAGGCGCCGCATCAACTGAGAAGCTTGAGTGGGATCATTTCCTTCAAGTATTCTCAAAGTACATTTTAAGGCATACCCCAAGGGCAAATTGGATAGCACTGTGGTAATAGTATTGCTTTCTTCACTTGAGCAGTATATCATTGGCTTAGAGGCTTGTCCTAGAATCAGAATTGTTGTGGTAACGCTAATTTCTCTCATGTCCATTGGCTTTGGTTACACTCCATGGAGAATTTTCACATAGCTACACATCGAGCTGTGATCGCATGGTGGGACTGGGAGAGTTAAGCATGGGATACACCGCTATATTGGGAAACCACACATATAACAGCTGAATTTCAGTAAAAAATACTGATGCAGTCCAACTTTATTTATAAAGCACATTTAAAATGGCAGAGCTGACCAAAATGACATTCATAAAATAAAAGGGTCAGACAATAAGAACAGAATGACAGCAGTAACTGGTCTATAGACCTCTGTGACCTTGACGGGACATAAAGTGTTAATATCCCATTAAGAAGTTTTAAAACATACAATAAAATGTTAAAATCAATCTTGAAGTGCGCAAAGAGCCAGTGAAGGGAGGTCAGAACAGGGGAGATGTGATCTTGCTTTTACTGGTTACAGTAAGGAGACATGCAGCAGCATTTTCTGGACCAGTTGCACCAATAAAAAGTCCATTACAATAGCTGAGATAAAGTCATGTATAACCCTCTCAGAACCTGACCTTAGAAAGATGCCGTAACCAGATATTTATTAATGAAGAACGTGGACACCTCAGAAGTAGAGTTTTAAAAGATTCAGTGATATTAGAGGTTATTGTATTACATTAGATTATTAAACTGAATTTATCTCAAAAGAAATCTTTAATCTGCCAGGCAAAGGCCCATTTATGAATAAAATGTACAGTTTTACATTATATTACACTTTTTAGCCTCTTTGTTTGCTTTTGTAAGCACACAGAGGTTACTCTTTGTGTTACAAACTATTTATGCCACTTTCATTTCTTATACTTTGGGTTGAAGAGCTAAAGTAGCCAAATCTATTTTGAAATTGCTAGAAATTATTGTGTAATAAAGGTTATGTATCGCTTTGTCAACCAAAGCTCTAGTGTTACATTGGGACCTTGCGTAATTTGTATTACTAGTATCTTAATCCTTTGCAGCTCTGTCATGTCTTTAATTTTGAAAATAAACGCAGGCAAACACAATGGGTAATAATAGTGATTATATTGTATTGTGTCCAAATTGGCATCTTGGGCTCAGTCTATTTTCTTGTTTGTTTCTATTGTTTCACTTACTTCTGTCTTTCCCCCCTTCTTAAAGTATATAATAAAGTGCAAAAAACAAAGTTAGGTGCATGTTGGGTGCAAAGTCTGGAGTCTCGTGTCACTGCACAACATGTATATCCAGTAACACCAAGATCAAATGCATGAAGACTCAAAGGATGATGATATGAGTGGCATCTGCTATTATAGGACATTTTCTTGTCAACAGCAATGTAGGCTCTGTGGCTCATGATGAGACTCTTGTAATCAATCAGTTATCATGTTATGCAGGGATAATATTTAAAAAATGTGTCCTCAAACACAGAGGTGAGTGGTACCTGCTAAGGTGTAGCTGAGAGGTATTTCATCCACTGCACTGAGTAAGGATACCTAAGGTTTATGTAAAAGTATTGTATAGCTAGTTTAAAGTTTTGTGCGGGCAAACATGGCCAGTGTGTTTATTTGTGATTTTTTTATATATATATATATTTTTAGAGAGACATACTTTCTTAGGGAATTGGAGATAAAAAGAATATTATCGCTATACTGAAGGGGGGGGGAAAAGTGAGGAAGAATCTCATAGAGACTCAGATAGGGAAAAGTCTATTCTCAGGAAACACAATGTTGGATGGCGTGCTCAAGCTAAATAAATTATCACGGGGGCTATTTTTAAGTTGGAGTGTAAATGCAGTAATCCTTGGAGCAGGAACTGCGAAGAGCAACGCACAGAAACCACATCGGGGAATACAGCTCAGCCTTTATCTTCCCCATCCCGCCCGCCACACACTCTCTTCCCTCTTTCTTTTACTCTCTCACCCACATGCATCCTTCAATCCGCACATTTTCGCCCCATCCCAGCACCTCTATCTGTTCTCACTTTATCTGTTTCCCGTTTCTCTCTCTCCTTTTTCTTCTCCCTGCCTTTCATATGGTAAAAGCCTCTTTTCTGTGTCAGAGTATTTTGCTTATCACTGAGTTTTCTATGGGGACTCCACTGAGGTCTATTGTAATAAACAATAACAGAGCTTTGAACAAGACTGGGAGGGGAAACAAGTAAGTGGCATGTAAAGAAGAAGCAGTCAGAGGATATTAGGATACAGTGGGTCATTCTGTAACTTGCCAACTAATCTTTTTAGCTGATGCTAAAATGCTAGGCCTGTTTTTTTAAACCCTCAGCTCCCTGCAGGACAACGTTGTCAAGCCCAGAAAGACTTTCCCTGAAAAGCAGTATTGTGGTGTTTTGGTATGGGGGAAGAAAACCTCCTCTGCTGCTGTTTAGCAGCATATAATGGGGCATCGTTAATCATGAGCACAAGCTGAGGTTTTACAAGGTTAATGACGGCATAGCCAACCTCTCGACTGTGTCCCATTCCTCAGGTATTTATCAGTGTCAGCAGAAACCTGTGAGCTGAGGGTACTTCATATAGTTCTCTCATTGACTCTACCCACATGTCTTAAGCTTTTCTTTTTGAGTCCACAGTGCTAGAGCCTTGCTTTTTTCCTTTACATTTCTCCTCAGGGGTCGGCTTTTGAGTAAATCACTTAAGAAAAACAGAAATATACCAAACTGTGTAAATAGAGCGCAGAATGGGTAAAATTATTTGTCACCATATACTTTATCTGTCATTTTGTATTTCATTTTATTTTGTACTTAAGAAAAACAGATAATAAATCATCACAAAATTAGATTCGCCCAGCTCAGGCATTAAAGCCATACTTTGCTTTGCTTGGCACAACTCTGTTTATATATTGTTTCATTGACATTTAAGTTAAAGATAATCAGCATCATACTGAATACTAATTCAATTTCAGAATTTTCAAAATCTACCTTGCCCAACTTTTCAATAGACACAAATATAAATTTTTAGTAATTTTATATATTTATTTTAAAATCTTACTATTCATATAATTGCAAGGGCAACAGATGTAACCCTTGTGACCTAACAAAAACAGAAAAGATTTAAAAAAAAAATACAAAGAGGACTGATCTTTAGTCTACCTGTGGTGTTAGCATATCGCTCGGTTATGTCCCTTCCTCTTTGTTCGTGTGATCTCATGGATTTGTCCCTTCCTTTTCCAAGTTAAGTATGTTTATTGGCAGCATGGTACATATGTTGTGGGACACAACTTTCAGTGCATAGTTACTGTTCTTTGAAATATGTTAATTTAAAAAAAAAAAAACAATCAAGTTACATGTATCAACGAAATCACGTCTTCAGCAACTAGGTTTGCACTTTTTCTCAGAACGAGTGTAATTTACAATGATACATACGTACAAATTTAAATGTATGTTTTATGTTGTTTGGGATGATTTTCATATTCATGGATAGGATGGAAAATGTCTTGCAAACAAATACATTAAGTGCTATATGAAACCGTTCATCACATTCCTCATTAATAAAATCCCGCTTTAAATGTTGCAGCAGTTTGTGCTGTACACGATGTTCCAAACACAGTGTTGGGAGTTTCCAGGGTTTGGCTAACCTTAGCAATGCTAGCACCAGTAGCCTTGGTTTCTTCCATGCTAGCATGAACATCTTGATGTAGTATATTGTTACTTTTTGCTTCATCTGACTTGTTATGTTCCAGTTTATTCTGACAAACTTGACTTTTTTTTAACATTACATGACAGAATTACAGAACAACACTAGTTAGCACAGTTGTTTACTTTCCAAATCTACTCATTTACAACGTCTGTTCACAGGGAGAGCAAGCTCACTGTGCAATAATGAAAAAAGAAAAATCAACTAGTACCTTCTATCTGGGGCTGACTAGAGAAAGCAGCAACATATAACCACATTTGACCAGACTGGCAGACTAAGAGACTTAAGCTGTTCAGCTTTCAACCAAAATGTGTAGGTTTTAAAGGCAAACTTCCTTGGTATGTATGACACTTGTTCAGTTGTTATCTAAGCCTCAAGTATGGAACTGCAAAACTCTGATGAAGATGTGAATGAAATCCCCTGAAAAGTTACTTGAGATTTTCTGTTACAGTTACAGTCAAACTGTAGTTTGAATATTTCTTGTGTATAAAATAAGTACCAACATCTTCAATCTTCTGAATCCAATTTAACAGATAATGAAGATCTGCTCACTAATTTGCAGCACAGCCTGCAATGCTCAAAAAAATAACTTTAGAAAAGTAAGGGATCCGTGTCAGCATCCACTAATTGAGACAAATTTGAATTTTGCAAATGTTTTTATTTGCAAAATTGAAGATAAGTAATGTTACTTACCATTTGCAGTAAGCATCCTGAATTGGTATTAATCATAACAACCAAATGTTGACCCAGTTGTTTAATCTCATTGTTGTTTTAGCTCTAGAAGTAACAAATTGTCCAGTGTCTGTTGCGTTTCCGCCTTGATTCAGTCGATCGAAACCATTTCAAGAACTGGAATATAACATTCAGAGTTATATGTCATTTTTCTTTTATCATAGTGATCTACTCTTACTTGAGTCTCATTTTAGCAAGTAAACGGGTAAATTTTAGATGTAGCCCTGCCTGAAGAGGTTGCAAAAACTACACAAAACCAAACATTAGGACCTTTATACTGGGGTCCATGTGGATGATGTGCTGTAGAGATCCCCAAACCTACTTTCTTTTATATCAGAAAATCCAGAATAATGTTTAACATTTGAATTCCATTGCTTTTGTTTCATTGGTTCTGTTTATTTATTTATTGTAAAAGGCATCTCGTGACCCACCTGCTGTGCCTTAATGATTCACTAGGGGGCTGCGGACCACACTTTGGGAGTCAATGATCTAAAAGCATATCTACGCAGACTTCCCCACATAGACATGCTTAAAAATATAGATACAAACAAATGACAGCATAGATGTTCTGAAATAAATGAAAAGCTTGTTTTTACTGTTTCGCTTTTTGCTTCTTTGTATCACTGTTTTTTTTAAAGCCCTGACGATGTGACAGCTTCGTTTCGGTAGAGATATCCTGCATGATAGAGCAGCACAGTGCTGAGCTCAGTTTGACAGTGCCCTGCTGAGCAACTAAAGGAAGCCGAACCATGGAGGCAAGGTCTGTGCATGTGCAAAGTGCGAGTATGTGTCACTGTATGTGTTGGCAGGTGGCACTGGAAAAGGCACAGTAGCAAACAAATTCAACTTGACACGAGTTCGAAAACCAAAATACAAGCACTTTGAGGACTTCCGTTCCCCTCTCGCTCGCTCTGCATAAAATAAACTTATTTATTTAACCTCTCTGGGTTACGCTGATGAGGAGCTCTGCTTTATAGAGATAGATGGAGAGACGGAGAAAGGGAAACATCCCGTCAGTTGTTTATGTTGTTGAAATCAGGGCAGGAAGAGAAGCAGGCATGCTTGCTCTGACTCGCAGAATAAGATGACCTATTTTAAACAGACGCTGGAAGACGAGGCTCCATAAAGCTTATCTGAGCACGACGGAGGCTCGAGTATCTACATATCTTAAATAAGAAAATCATCGATTGGTACATTTAACGGGTCACAATTAATTTATGGATTATAGATTCAAGCAAAAACCACTATCAACTCTCTTAGTAAGATGCCACCAAACTCCTTATATATCCCCAGCATTGATCTAAAAGTGTCTCGGATTCTGCTGGAGGGACTGAACACCGTTCTTCCACATGATTTTCCCTGACTCGCTGCTTTGCTTGCGGTGGACATCTAAAACATCTGATTCCCAAAGGTGTTCAGTTGAAGGCCACAGAAGACAGATGTTCAGCTAAATGTGGTTAACCATGATTGTGTGTTTGGTATAGAGTGCATGACACTAATTGTATTGTAGCAAAAATAACTCCAACAAGAGTAAACTGAGTTAAATTTGTTGGCGTATTTGTGTATTCATTGGACTACATTCAGCCACACATTTATGCACATTTGTTGCAATAATAATCTGTGTGTGGGACTGGCTCAAAATAAACTACAGTGCCCACATTCATTGTAATGAAGGAACCTGTTAGTCAGTGCAACGCCGTGGCTCAGTTGTATTTTTTTTTTTTTTTTTTTTTTTTGTGGACATAAATGGAGCTCCTGTCTCGGCAGACTTTTACTGCATAGATGACACTTGACGCTGTGGATTCGTCTTTCCGTGGGATTTGTCGATAATGAAGAGCAATCCTTTGAAAACTCATCTTAATGTGACCCAGCAGCAGGACACCACCACCAGGTGCAGGATCCAGCCCGTATGGAGCAGATAGTTCAAAGCAGGGCGGACAGAATCGGCGCAACCGCGTCCTCGTTTACATTTTTACATCGAGACGCAGCACGCAGCAGAGAGGCGGCAGATGAAGCCGCACGCTGAGGTGTGCTTTGATTGAACAAGCAGGACAGCTCTGATTACAAATGCATGGGTGCAAGCTGTAGAGGAGACGAAGGAAGGGGGGGGGAGAAAAAGACGGCAATGACAGCGTGAGTGAAGTATGGCAGGAAGACAGACGGGGAAAATGTGATGATCTGGACATTTAACTCCTTGTTTCTATAAAGCTGCTCATGTGTTAATAGAGGCAAATCACGTTGATCAGTCATACCGGTGGCACAGAAGAGCGAGCCGCTGTCGATACAAGAGAGTTTGTGTGCACGTGTTGTAGGCCTGCAAGCATTTATGTTTGAACATACGAACATATGGGCATGAGATGGAATCCGTGTGTATTACACTGTGAAACAGAACATTAGTAATATATCAGTTTTCCCTACGTATGGGCCGTAAACATGAAAAGTGGGTTTTGTAATTGGTGAGTTTAACTGGAGACAAACCAACTGTTCTCTGCCTCTCATTCACTTGCGCACGCACACACACTTGCGATTACACACCACAGACGCATGCCGAAATCATAATTTTCTGTCAGATGCTGGTGCGCACACACACACACACGCTCCACACTTATGTCAGGGAGGCATTCACACGCTGCTCAGTTTAATTTCGGTTTGGCAGATTATAGTAATTATGTTAAAGAAAAGATTTTTCAAAGTACTTTGCCCTTTTCTGTCCTTGAAGACTGAAACAGTGCTAGCTAAAGGAGCCTCATACTCCAATTTTTTTTTTTTGAAACTCTGCTTTTTACTGGGTCAAGTAGATTGGAAAATATATAAAAATAAAGGATCTACGAGGAGCTATGGTTTTATTGTTTTGCGTGGTTTTATGGCAACGGTAATCTCTGTGGCATTCAGGGAAATGTTTTTCTAGTCATAACAGAAAACTATCCTTTATATTAAGATGCTGTGTGTGTGTGTGTGTGTGTGTGTGTGTGTGTGTGTGTGTGTGTGTGTGTGTGTGTGTGTGTGGTAGCAGCCAATAGAGACGCAGTGACACCAACATAAATTGGAAATACAGAGTATGTCATTGAACTGCACCTCTGGGCCTGCTCTCCATTTAGCACTATGTCAGAGTAATGTGTTTGCATACGCCGTGTGCTCTATTTGTGTGTGTGTGTGTGTGTGTGTGATAGTCAATGTAAACTACCCATGAAATTAAGAGGGTTTTTTTCATTTTGCTTTGTAAATGTAGACGTTTGCTTCTGCGTGTGACAATGCAAACTATCCTTGAAATTAAGATGTAGACCAGGAGGCGTGTACGTGTGTGTGCGCGCCTGTGCATGCGTGAGTGTGTGTGGGTAAACAGATAGCTCTCAGTACTCTCCCGATCCTCAAAAGACAGAGCGAACCTCTAAAGGGAGGGTGGGATTTGAAGAACATTTTGAGCATGCTGACAGCTTGTCAGGGCCCTCCTACGACTGTAATGAATTTCAGCCTTTTGTGGTGTGTGGTCCTGCTGCACCGATAAGCCCTGGCACTAATGCAGTTAACAAGGAGTAAGAGTGTGCGCCCAGTTGTGTGCGCACCGCCTGACGTGATGTATACATGCTTCTGAGCATGCATCACTCAACTCCTACACTCCTTAAACAAGCTAATCATTGCCGGACAGTCTCAAGTGTGTTTCTAACAGTATTTAACGCTGCAGTGTTTTTATTTATATGGCTGAGGGTTAGATTAGTAGCATGTTAAAACTCAGTATGTGGGAGAAGGAAAAAACACTTTGAACCTAAGACTTTAAGTAACCAGGTATTGGAAGCCAAAGCCTTCAACTTCCACAGCTGCATGATCCTTTGGGTGGTGGGTCTGCAGTAGGGCCGGCACATGCGGCTCACTGGAGTTGAGCCAAGCCTGACTTCATGAACTAATGCCCGACCAGTAGCAGTTCACCCCTCCCCCAGGTCTGGATCTTGGGTGGGGTCTCTGGAACCCAGATACAGGTAGCAAGGGTGTTGTTGTTGTTTCCATAGAGGCCTTATGAAATATACTTAGTTTAGCTTGTCACCCAGCCAGTAGAGCCAATACCAGCAGCCATGTTGCCCCTGACAACATAGCTCCAGAGTTCACTTGGGAAGTCTACCCCCTCCATCGTGATAAGGATAACAATCTCATCTCTGCTTTTTTTGCACTGGCAGAGACGCATCTTAAAAAAAGTTAAGACAGGGCCATGTTTCCCCACTTTGTATCATCCCGTCTTCTTTTAAATACAGCCCGTAAACATCTGGGAACTTAAGGGAACCAGTTGCTGGAGAGGAATTTTGTCCCATTCTCGCCTGATTCGAGCTGCTCAACAGTTCTGATCTTCTGTGTTGTAGTTTTCATTTCATAACCAGACAAATGTTTTCAGATGGTAAAAGATGTGGACTCCAGGCAGACCAGTTAACCAACTGAACTCTTCTACTCTGAAGCCATGTTGTTGTAATAGCAGTAGTATGAGGTTTAACATTGTCTTGCTGAAATATGCAAGGCTTTCCCTAAAAGAAGATGCCGTCTCGATAGGAGCTTATGCCGCTTTAAAACCTGGATATGCCTTTCAGCACTGATGGCGCCTTTGCAGATGTGCAAGCTGACAGTTCTTTAGGCACTGATGCATCCAGTCCAGTTCTGCCTTAGGTCCCAACGATTGTGGGCGTCCACTGATTTTTGATCTCGTCCCCTGCACACAGAGATTGCTCAGATTTTCATCATCTTTGACTGATATTATGTGCTATAGATAATGAGATATTCAGAGTCTTTACAATTTCACACCAAATTTTTCCTCAATTTGTCACAGACATAGTTATTTGCAGATTGGTGAACCTTTGCCCATCTTTACTTCTGGTAACGCTGCCTCTCTCAGATGCTCTTTTTATACCCAATCCTGTTTCTGACCCGCTGCCAATTAACCTGATTAGTTTCAAAATGTTTTTCCAGCCGTTTCCTTTTAGTACCACTTACTTCTCCAGCCTGTTGTTGCTCACTTCCCAGCTTTTTTGAGATGTGCTGCTGCTATTAAATGTCAAATATTATATGAACTAATAATTTTTCATGAAATGGTACAATTGTAACCACTTTTAACATCTGTTCTATTGTAAGTAACATATTTGTGAATAATTTATTTTAATGTGACAAGAACTTATAGCTGCAGCTTTGTACCAGAGAAAGACAATATATGAGACTGCATCCAGTAACAGTTACAGATCAAGTACAAACCATCATCATAAATACTATTGTTTAGATTATTTTGAAAAGAAACAGCCATAATTCATGAACAGATGCACAGCATGTTCCTATCATATCTGCAGGGTGGGGGAGGGGGGGGGTGGATTATACAATGAAAAGAAGACTCTCATGAGAGATTCAAATGTCAAACAGTGCGCACTGGGAAGTCTGCTGATGTGTTAATCTTGTTTCTTTAAAGCAGATCTATGATACTTTTCCATTTTTTTAAACCTGCCATATGCATACTGTTACAGTGATGGATGCTCATATTACACATTGCCAGATTTTCACATTTTTGGTGTCAGCATGTGGACGAGTATTCCTTATGAGCCAAACGCTCAGGCTTTAGACTGCTCTGTTTAAGGCCGTTTTTTTTTATTCTTGGATGTTTATGATGTCAAAGACAGAGGCTATTCCTTTATATGGTTATCTGAGGTAAACGGCTCCGGCCGTCTGTGCGTGAGGAACAGCCAATCAGAACAAAGTGGAGAAACTCTGCCTTGTTTCTCAGTGATGAACTTAGTGGATGTACAAAGAGCCAGTATCAGATCATTCAATTCATTTTAACCTGTGAATCATGCATAGCATCTAAAAAAAAAATTATTGAGCTAGAAATATAAGTAATAGATGACCTTTGAAAAGAGTCTGACCCGAGCATTTATTCAACTTTTTTTCTTTTGAGCCAAAAACACTCAAGTCAGAAGATCTTTAGTTTTTAAATGATCACAAAAGACTTCTTATATTTTATTAAAGGATTAGTCACATATAATCAACTGTCTAATTATATTTTATAGTTTGAAGTGAAAGGTTGAGTACTTTTGGTTACATTTTGCTTTTTTCATTTGTTTAAAGTGGATTGTAATACACGCGTTCTAATTGTAATGGAGTACTGTCAAGGTACATCAAAGTACTGGCTTTTGTACTTTAAAGATCTGAACTGTACTTTTAAAAGTTTTAAAAATACATCTCAGCTTTGTGTTAGCTATTTTCCCTGAGCTTCAGCTGTCACTGTTGAAAAGAGTAACGTATAAAGTCACAAATCTGTTGCACCAAGGTCTGCATTCACACTCTCTCTCACACACACACACACACACACACACGTACAAAAGCTGTTGTCAGAGGCAGGGTTGGCATGTATCTTTATGCCTTGTCTTTACATGCTCCGAGTGAGCTCTAAATGTCACTTGTCTCTCTCCACTTCATCTGCCTGACTCATCCTCCTTGTCTTCACTCTGCATTTGAAGTCCTTGTGTGTGTGTGTGTGTGTGTGTGTGTGTGTGTGTGTGTGTGTGTGTGTGTGTGTGTGTGTGTGTGTGAGAGAGAGACAGAGACACCATGTGCTGGTGTGTACTTGTTTGATGGACACACTGCTGCTCTCCACCTCCCTTTGTACGGCTCCTGCAAGCACAATGATGCCCACTGCATTGATTTTCTCGTGCCATTTTATAATTATGTCTCCTCTTTTCATTCGTCCTCCCCCTCGCTCGCTCTCCCGCTTTCTCTCTTTTATCCTGTCTCTCTTATCTCGCGCCTCTCTCTTCTATTTTTCTAATTCCACCAATCCCACCACCACCACCCCACTAGATCCATTTTTATGCCTTACTGTGCCCATGCTTGTTATCTCAGCCCTTTCTGTTTTTTTTCCTCTCTGTTTGATCTCAACTTCTTAATTTCCTCTCTCATCTACGTCACTTTGCTTGGTTTCGTTTTGAACCCTTCTCCCGGCTCCTCCAGAGATGTTCCTCATCGTTTCTGTTTTTGCTCTTCTGTTTTTATCTTATTTTTCTCCTTCTTGCCATTTCTGATTTTTCTCAACCTCATCTCAGCGGGGACTGTGTTTTCTGAAGATTTTTTTTCTCATAAACTTTTTCCAATGTTCTTTTTTTTCTCATTTTCTGCAGCCTCTCTGGAGTGCACTCCGTCTTCACCATAGATTGATGGAGAAGGGCTTCCCAGCCGCAAAAGGACGCTGATACGCATCGCCTTGTCGACACCCACCTACACTTCTTCCTGGACCTATCACAGCTCTCCATCTCTTCAGTGTCCGACCTCTATTTCTCCAAAGACCGATCTGGATGGAAACCATGCCTTCGTCCCAGCCACTCCTGTGAACTCTCACAAGTTCTGACTCGCTGTTTCCTCGCAGTTCAAACAATTGCTCGCAGCTTCTCGGAGCCTGACCGATATTTTCCATTGCAGACGCCCCATCCCCAGTCATTCCTGACCTTTGCAGCCAAACCTTCTCACGCATTGACTTCTCTCATAGCTCTCTTCACTCCTTCTCCCAAAACTCTAGCCTAACAAGGTTTCCAAAAGGTATTTGAGCAAAGAGATAATTTCTGCTTTGTCTGTGCTTTTAAGGCTCTTTAAGGACCCCACCGCCGCCTATCTATCCCTACAGTAAAAAAGTGACATCTACAGTATAACCCACTTTCCAATCACTCAAACACAAGTCCTGAACTGTTTGTGGCATGTTAGCTCCTTCATCGTAGCACTTTAATGTGTGTTTTCTCCCGTGCGTACTCTTGTGCTGTATTACCGATCCCGGTTATACCCCGCTGAGGACTCTCAGAAAAGCAGCAAAAAAGACTGTCCATAGGACTGCTATTATACTACTCTATACTTCCCTTTCTACCTTTTTTCCTCCATATATCCAGATTGTACTTCCTCAAACATGAGAGGGTAACACCAAAACACACACAACCATGTATGTGCTTTAGTGTCCTTCCTCTTTCTCATTCTATGCATAGATCCTGTGAACAGTCTTTGACAACACCCGGTGAAGTGTCCATTGTGTCTCCCTCTGCCCACTATATTGTATATATCTACGGGTAGACAGTAAGCCTGAAAGAACTTCACTGTGAAAACAAACAACATTTAGTAGGAGAATAAAGACTGAACCTGGCATCACATTAGGTACGCTTAAGTTGGCTCCCTGAAACAAGTCACACTGTTGCGAAAAGCAATCCAGTGGAGATGAAGCAGAGCCTGAAACGGAGATGAACTGCAAGGAGGAAAGTCCCTCGGTGTCACTGAAAGCCTGGTGCTAGTAGGTAAACTAATTTGGCAACCCAAAGGGGGGTTGGCTGAAAGAAAAAAAGAAGAAGAAGGCAAAGCAAAAGGGCTCCTTGAACAAAGAGGGGCTTTGACTTGAAATTCTTTACTCTAATGAGGAGAGAGAAAAAAAAAGAAGAAAAGACATCAGAGATAACAAAAGAGGAGCCTTTTTCATTTCCTCCCCTCTGTTTCACCAACTCTTTATTGCTTTGTCTGCTTTCCATCTCACTGCTTGAAACTATTTTTAGATGAGATATATTGAAAATAGTGTAGTAAGAAGACGTGCTGTGTGCAAAAGCTCAACATGGAAATGTTTTCTCTCAGTCATATTGGGAACATACACCGCATCCTATTTATGTCAGATGGGAAACTCAAATCTCTACTGTCAATGTGAATAATGGCCACTCACTGTTGATATTATAGACGTTTTAACAGCACTTAAAAGCACATTTGTCTGTAATGAAACAAAACAGCTGTAACTTGGAGCACTTCATGATGTCTGTGAGTGTAAAGACATTATAAAAATCTGTAGCCAATATAATGACCTCTCAGTGTTAGCTGCTGATTTCAGTGTATCAGAGTGATATTTATCAGAAGCTCGTATCCACGCTGGTGTAGCAGGAGCTGTTGTCACGGCAACATCTTTTTCTTTCCTGGACGGGATCTGTCAATCAAAGGCACATTTAAAAAAAATAGCAGCTGCAGTTGGAGGAGAATACGGGGTGGGAAAAAAACAAAAACGGGGTCGACCCCTGAGAGCCATCACATTTTAGTGGAATTCCATTTGCACACCGGTCCTTCTGTGTCCACCCATGCATGGTTTGTATAGCAGCCGCGGCCTAATGCAGCAAAGACTTGCAAGCAGATTGAATAGTATTGATCACCTCTTCGGGACATACACTTGGTCCTCCAGGATTACAAAAACCGCGGGGGTGGGGGGTGTATTCTGACAGTCAAGAGGAATGGAGTTGTTCGGGCTAAAACACAAGTGGTTATTTCACGGTTGGGTGGTGGTGCTGTGTCCATGGCTGTCAAGGCTACAGCAGGGAAGAGGAGGGCTGAAGCTTCCTTTAAGTTTGATTTCTTTACTACTTGATTTCCTTTTCTTTGGAAAATGTCCATAAACAAACTTGAAGGAATGGTTTGAATTGGTAAAGAGTTGCTGAATAGAGGTGTGCGTTAAAAAATTCAGATCTGCCACCATGTGTCAAAGAATCAGTGGAGGGTGATATATTCGTGGAGGTGTTATTCATTGAAACAAATCACCAATTTTGGGATTAGAAGACCTAAAGAAAACAAGCTGTACAACATGTAAGGTCTTGTTGTGTCAGTGGAAAGCTAGAAACATGTGGCTAATTTGTAGCAGTGGCTCTGGGCTAGCATGTTAGCTTAGAGAAGTATTGGGTGTTCATGATACTATAATCATTAGTCATTTGTGAGCAGCATCAAACGGGCATCACCAAACCTGTTACTAGGTATCTCTGATATCTTTGTCATAGCACATATTGATGTACAAATCTAGCTCTAGCTCAGCATAGCAAAAAAACTAAAAAAGCGATATCAGTCAATTAAACATCTAGCTCTAAGAGGTTACATTTTAAGTTAAGGAGTTTTCTTGTAATAAGAATAAGACTAGATGACAGAATAAGATCAGAATAAAGTCTTGAAATTGTAAAAAAAAAAAACAAACATCTTACTGTGTTTAAAAAGTTAAACTATTGTATCAGTTTAACTCTCATGTCTACCTGTAGAAGGTTTCATGCAGCAACCTGTTAGCTTAGCTTAGCATACAACAGAATCTATATACCAGCACTTCAAAAACTTAGAAATCTGTAGAAAAGAGAAAGAAGGTGGGTCTTGTTATGTTCACACAGACCAAAGCTAGCTGTACCAGTTTCCAACCAGTTTGCTAATCTTTATTGGACATAGGAGTCATACTGGGAGAAGCATGGTGGTGTGGTGGTTAGCACTATCACGTCACAGCAAGAGGGTCCTGGGTTTGAATCCGCTGGGTGGGGTTGTTCATGGGGAGCACTCATGTCCTAGTACTCAAGCTTCCTCACACAGTCCAAAGACGTGCACATTTGGGTAATTCCAAACTGGTTGTAGGTGGGAATGTGAATAATTAGCTGTCTCTCTGTGTTATCCCTGCGATAGACTGGTGACCCATCCA
Source organism: Maylandia zebra (assembly GCF_041146795.1). Classification (NCBI taxonomy): domain Eukaryota; kingdom Metazoa; phylum Chordata; class Actinopteri; order Cichliformes; family Cichlidae; genus Maylandia; species Maylandia zebra. The sequence goes on from NC_135187.1 coordinate 12,048,172, forward strand.
GGGTTTACCCTGCTTATTGCGCTACGACAGCTGGGATAGGCTCCAGCTCCCCCCGCAGCCCTGAATTGAAAAAGGAGAAGGAAAGGAAAAGCATGTTTGGATATGGTCAAAAGCACACAAGAACCTGACAAGGCAAATGTCCAGGCATTCTTAAAATTTAGTAGGAAACGAAATCAACCCTGACTTCTCTGATCTTCCAGTACATGAAACAGTTGCATAGAATTTCATCATTTTCGATGGTAGTCCAGTAAAGAAAGCACTCTGCTTTCTAACTCGCTTTCAGCTCAGCACTTCAGTGTGGTTGTAAAGGATTATTCAGAGCATTCATATCAAAATGTGTTTCCTTCCAAAGTGTCTTTGAAATGAATTTTCCCAAATTAAAAAAAAAAATGGGGTCAATTTGCTTGCAGGCATTCCACTGCATAACAAATGTAGCACTGTGTCTTAGTGATCCATATGCCAGACTGCAGCACTATGGTAACCCAGGGTGTAGGGAGTAAAATATTGATTTTGTATTGATATTCTCTAGAGGGTGTGTTCCCTACTTGCAGGGAGGGAAGCAACGGAATAGATTCAACTCCAGTGGCATAAGGGGAAAGTTTCCACAGTTTTTGCTGGCTCTAATATTCCAGGTATAACCAGCTTGAGTTGTGGCACCTGTACCAAGGTGTCTAGGAACTTGCCTGAACTGGCCTTACAGACTTCTAGTGCCCCTAAGAGTTTTGGCACACACTCACAGACACTGATACACAGTGCACTGTTACACAAGAGATCCCCAAACCTCACACAAACAGTTATTGCACAAGCACTTTCACACATGCTGACACACGTGTAAAATCCATTCAAGGACACAGACTTTGCGTGTAAACAAATGCACAAGCACATACACAGAGTGACAATGCAAGCAGCGCACACATCAGTTAACAGGAAGCGTAGTCACAGCCGCTGACATCTTTCACATTAGTTATGCGTAAATACATGTAAACAAATGACACCTCAAACAGAATTTAAATAGAGGACAAATCTCAGATTTATTTTCTGCCCAGCTGATAGCATGTTTCAATTCTGCTCAGAGTGCTTTTGTAACAGGTATATGAGCGAAGTCTCTTCCCCCAATCTATCTGCATATAAGGTGCCTAATAACGGATGATAATGGAATTGATATCGTAATAAGTGTACATAATAAAGAGATTAATCTTCATGTATATGTGTTCTCTGTTTATTCCGCCTACTGTATTACACATCCTCTAAAAAACTGATTTACACTGTGCAAGGTTGGCTGTTTTTGTGAGTGTGTACAGCTCATGCACTTTAGGTTTAGTGATGCTTTTGTTACTGTTGTGGGCTGACTGATGGGACGTTGCTACATATTGGCTATAAAAGAAAAGCACTGCCTCCAAGTCTGAAAAATGAAACCAATGTAGTTTCTTAAACCTGCATTCTTCGTGATGGCCACCAGGAGGCGACTCCTCTGGTCAAACTGTACAGAGGTTTATGAGAAAATTGCCCCACTGCTCACTTGATTTATGCCCTCGCTAAACACTTTCTTGATGATTCCACGTGTCAGTCAGTAGATTTAACTTTTATTTGATACATTGTGGCGCTCAATTACTAAATCATGATCATATTTAGAGTAAAATAATGACGCCGTGTTTCATGGATGCGATACGGTGTTTGTATTTTAAGAAACTGCGAATGAGTGGATGATGAATTTTGATTATTACTAAAAAGATTATTCTGTATTCTGAAGTTAAAATAACCCCTAAAATTAAATTAATTTATTAATGTTGCAAGATATACTAACTTAGACTTTGTGTTTGTGTCTAGGTGTTTGATTCACTTGGTTACTTTGCAAGCATGTTTTTAGGACTTTGTTTAGCGTGTATATCAGTATTCACCATCATTTTTTGTATAGAGTTGTAAAGCATTGTTTTCTTCAATTCTGTACTAAGAGAATACTACAATACCCATGAGCCTCTGCCACCAATATAATATAATATCAAATCTAAATTGAAACCAATTAAAGTGTCTGAAGCTTAGTAAACATACTAAACAACCTTTTACTGGATATTTCTTGCAAAAATGAGAGCTTTAGTCAGTGTCTGCATTTTAATTTTATACAGGCTTAGACTTTTTTTTTCCTAAAGGCAAAGATTCAATTGAATTTGCATCTTAATCTGATATGTTTTCTATGTGGAAAATTAGTATGCCTGATGATCAAGGTATTAATTAATAATGAATGAAATTACCTCTTTAAGCATGGCTTCTGAGGAAATAGCTAATGAGCTTGTTAGCTGTAGGGTATGAACTGTATTGTAGTACCAGGGATTTGGACATATACAGTACCTGCATTAGAAGGAGACAGTATTGTACAGGTTTCATAAGAAAAGTTTTGAAAAACTAAAGAATACCAGTGTATTACAAACCATGTCCTAGAACTGCTACACATGCTGAAATGCTTGTGAAAAGAGCCATGCTGCATTGTGGAGGCGGGCTAAGGAAGAAGAGGTGCACAGCAGGCGTGAGGGATGAAGAGACCGAGAGAGGGGACAGAAAATCGCTAACACTCAATCCCTGCCTTCCTCTCCCGAGACCCGCATCACACCCTCAGCACTCTGGGCTCTCGCCACCTGCCTGGGTGACATCCCCAATTTTTTTGTATCTGGAAATTTCCCTCCTTTGGTTTCTCACTTTGCCCTGTCCCTCTTTTCGCTCTTTGAGTTTTGCTGCTCTAATTCTATCAGTCACTCATTCTCTGTATGCCAGCGACTGAGAATCTATCCCAAACATGTGCCCTCTCATCTCTTCGTTCCCCTCTCTTCTCTCCCTCCCTGCTATCGTTTTATTGCTTCACAGCTTTCAGTCGTGTCTATTTCTATATCCTTGTGTTCTTTGTCGCCACACTCCTACATGACTTTCTTTCACTTCTGTCTTCTTCAAAGATTCCCTCTCTCTTCCTCTCTGTTTGTGTAGCCTCCCCGCTTTGTGTCTCTGCGTCATCTCCAGCCTGGCTGTCGTGCATAATGCTCCGCGTTCCCATCTTCCGTCACACGTTCGTGTCGAGCACAAGCAGGCAGCTGTATGAATTAAACATCTTAGACAGTGCACACACTGAGCCCCTTTGGAGTGTCGGGATGAGCACTGGTTCTGAGATAAGGGGCTCTGACCACACACCGTGAGTGTTTGCCAGTGTGTGTTACTTAGTGCTTGACACTGCATCCCACTGAGCAGTGAGGGTTATCGCATGTTTGGTTTTTTCATGATTTATGGTCAAAGGAAAGAAGGAACAAGAACCTTTCGACCCCCCCGCAGTCTTTTTCTTGCATTCCCCGGCTCTCGGCACATCTTATATTTCTGCACTTGTTTGATTTTCTGCCTGTTTTGTTTCAAACTCTTTATTTCACTATTTTTTATTTTCTCACTTTCATTGTTGAAATTATATTCACCTTTTTTCCTGTGTTTTTGATCTTTGCATTTTATCCTTTTGTTGTCTTTGATCCACACCTCACCCTCTCTTCCCCTAAACCCCTCCACAACAACCACCACCACCCCCTCTTTATCCTGTTCTCACTGATCCTGTCAATATGACAGATATAAAAACTTCCAAAGCGACTGATGGTTGCTCATTGCGGCGAGGATCAGCCTTGGATGTCAGCGGGACACGTGTACGGTGTCTCTGTGTGTATCATTATCTCTGCACATGTCAGTGTCTGCAAGGAAAGACTTCAGAGTGTTCTTCATGAGCATGTCATATCTTCAGAAAGCTGTGCATTCAGGTAAGTGGGCATCAGGAGAGTCTCTCCCTTCCCCACCTAAGTTAGCTAAGCCTTCTTATCATCCTGTGCTGTGTGTTGATTCGGTAGAGATCAAGCTGACATTTGGTCGACTCCCTTTTCAACAGTCTCATTTCATTGGAGTTTATCTTGCAAGGTTTGCTACAGCCACACTGCAAAGGCAAGATTCCCATTGGTTGCACTAATTGATTGTGGCAACATTTGATGGGTCCACATTAAAACTTTATTTTAAAAAGTGTTTTTCTAGTAAGGACGTGTGAATGATCCGTCCATTTCCTTCCTAGCAGGCTAAGCAGGGTATTCAAGACTTCCTTCTCCCCACCAATATTTTCCAGCCACTCCTGTGGGATCCCAAGATAACATACTAGGCCAGATGGGATGTATAACCCCTCCAGAAAGTTTAACTTGGGGTCCAGCTGGGCATGCCTGGAAAACCTCTGAAAGAAGACACCCAGGAGGCAACCTGACAGACCCCTGTACCACCTGAATTAGCAGATGCTGTGTCCAAAGTTCCCTCCGGATATCAGTCACGCTGCAGAAGGAACTCGTATCGATTGTCTCAGTCATTCGGTTACCATCCGTAGCTGGTTTTTCGGGAGGGTTTGTATGGGTGATTTGCTTCCTGGCTGAGCTGCCATCACTCTTAAACAAGATCCCAAGATACTTAAACTTTGTTGCATGGGGCAGGAAGTGTATCAGTGATAACAATATTAGCATAAAATGACACTTCTGTGCACCACCTGTCTCTTCAGACATATGTATATACAGATGGTATTTGCAACTTCTTGCATATTTGACCCAAATTCCATTCTAAATTTAGCTGTATCAGGTGTACATTTTACTATGTATACAAGTGTAACTGAATCAGTGATTTAGACACAATCAGGTTTGGAGTATTAATGTGTTAAGATCCTGTAGTTGGAAGGAATGTTTTAGATTAACTGTACCTAAAGCAAATAAAAAGGTGTTACGTTTTTGTATATTGTCCATCTATGATGCAGAGTCAAGAGAGGCCTATTTATTCATCTTCCTAGCTATTGTACCGTCTTGTACAGCATCTCAGCCTCATGATTCATGTCTTTCTTCCTTCCCTGAATCGATGTGTTCAAACAAGAAATGGCTCCTAATAGAGGTCTACAGGGAAGTGTTTTCTGGTCAGTCTCCATGGTGGCACCACGGTGAAACAGTTGAAAAGGCAACAGCTAATACCTGCTGCCTGATGGCTTTTCCCAGCACCTCGCACAGCTGTGCGCACCCGCCGCTCAACATCAAGGAGAATCCAGGATTATTACCACTGTGTTTATGTCTCAGGTGGTGTCAGTTATACCTCCGACGTGAATGGGGGGGAGACAGAATGCACATGTGGGGAATCTCTCCTCCCTGAGGATGTGTGTGTGAACCTCAGTGAATGTTTCTTGTCTTCTTCTTTTTTTTTTAAGTCTGTGAAAACATGTGTCAATGTGCTCCACAGGTTGTGAGAGAAAATAAATCCTCAACCTGAGCTCCCCACCAAACTCCCCTTCAGCCGAGATGGAACATGCCAGAGCCCCTACTGGGTAGCCAGAACCTGGGGGCCTCCAGCCAGCAGGCGCCACAGAGGATGGAGGGGTGCTGTGAGCTTGCTCGTTAAACAGCCCTGCGCCCGACCCTAATGATATCCGCCGGCACGTTTCCTGTTCCCAGCTTGCCCTCTCTCTCCCATCTATCCCCCTCTTTTTCGCTTTCGCTTTCCCTCCAGCCCTCCTCCCGCTCCAGCTCCTCTTTCTATTTCTGCGCCATCTGCCTCTCTCCTCCTCTCCCTCTGCTCTCCCCCTCTGTTTGGGTGAGAAAGTTGAACCCAGTGGGGAGAGAGGCTCTGTCACACTTGCCTTCTAATGAGCTGTTGCTCTCTGTGCCACCAGTTCTGACGGAGCCAAAATGGCCGACACATTTCACACTGCTGGGCCTTGATCTGTCGGGTTTCTGAGTGACTGGCTTGACAACTTCGCTGTGAAATGATACCATGTAGAGGGGGAAAGAAAAACAAAAAAGAACAAAAACACAGAACAGAAGAAATGATGTAACGTGGTGCCTTTGGTGAGAAATCGTCTATTCCTGTTTTCACTGTGCAACAGAACTGGGACAGTAAAATGGGTGGTGGTGTGGGTATCCTAAGGGGTTTAAAGTGTAGGCTTGCTTGATGGCCTCATTGCTTTCATCCACTGTCTGTATGAGTCAATATTAATTTAAAGGCTTACTGTTCCACATTTTCCCCACCTTGGCAAGAAATATTTGATGTCAGGGTATTTCCAGTGTCCTGGTAAATGATTAACATCAGTGTCCTAAATTGCTCTCTTACCAGAATTGTTACTAAGAAAGAAGCAATTAAACATAACAAATATGACGGGGCATATTTGTATTCAGGCTGATGATTAGTAGAAATTGAAACACATATGGCCAGCTTTCTAAATCCAAGTAAAGCCACCACATGAGGAAACGTTTTATCCAGTTATTTATTTATTCGTGGTGTTTTCATGTTTTCCATTTTCTCTTGTACAATCGCATTTTATTTTCAGAGAAAATTGGACCCTTTTGCATATTTCTATAATAATATCATGACAGCTGCAGGTAATAGATAGATGTTTGGAACAAAACAAATTCTCCTCCTACCTTGTTGTGCAACCTTGGACGTGGGTTCTGGTCAACTGTGGATCCGATTAAAATAAAATCTCTAAATTCTCAGGCAGGTATATTCACAGTATTATTCTCATAAACGTTTTTATCTTGTTTTGGCACTCACCGATCCTAAACGGCACTAAATTTATGATTACTCTGTCAAGTTGGAAGTGCATATGCACTGAACATTTCTTGGAATTAGGCTTGCTGGCAGAGGCGCATGAGAGAACATTAACTAGCCTTTAGCTCTCAGCTTGCTCGTATAAAGTCCATATGACGTGGTGCTCTGTGATGTTCTAATATTGCAGGTAATAGTTAAGTATATTCAGTGCTAGCCTGTGTCCTGCCTCATGCATGCTGGTTCCATACAGAAATTTTCCAGCAATGTGACTGCATGCAAGACGAACAATTTCCTGCTGTGCGCAGCATGTAAGATTATCCAACAGTGCTGAAATTTCTTGAAATTGTCAGAAGTTCATGTACGAAATGAAGCTCAGTTTCTCTGAGTCATAGCAGAAAGGGTCTCTTTGTCTTTGTGGCATTTCGTTGCCAAAGATGATAACCAAAAATATATTGTTATTAATTTCTAAAGCTGTTTTCAAGTCTGCACATCAGTAAATTGTCCAAAAATTGCACTTTGGCACACAGTAGGAGAAATGAGTGAGACTGCTGCCTGAGGAGAGCATGCAGGAGGGCTGGACACAGACACACAGTAGAGAATGTCTGCAGTGGCTGGTTATGTTTTATCTGTTTGTTTTACAGCTGGCAGAAAGCTAACTCAGAATGAGCACCTTGTTAAACCTTGATGGACCTCAAAAGAAGGAAAGCACATCAAGTTCCACTCTTATCTGAAGCTGCAGTGGGCACATTTTAACCAAACCTTACTTTAGTCTGGAGAAATGAACCTTAATATCTGTCGAGGGTTGGGATTTGGCATCAGCTGCATGGACCCAACCTCCTTTGTGTCAACAGTTTGGGCTGGTGGTGGTGTTGAGTAGCGGTTTTAGCAATATTTCCTTAATAGCTGTAATTCTTGGTTGAATGCCACAGCCTCTTGTTGGTGACCACGTGCATCCACATGTAACTTTTGAGCTACTTCCATTATACTGTTGCACCAAGCGATAGATTAACTGTCATTTAAACACTGTTCTCATGAACATGGCAGTGGGTTTGGTAAGCTTCGGTGCCCTCACCATTTACTGGCTCTTTAAGATGTGGTAGTATGACAAAGTTAGAGTTACAACGTGAATTATGTCGACACTGAGCAGATTCTCAGGTAAATATTTCCAACATCTTGTAGAATCCATACCCACAAAGACTGAAGTAGTTTTGAAAGTAAAGCAGAGCGCTACCTAGCTTGAGTGTAGTGCTTGTGATTAAGTTCTTGGTTACTGTAGTTTTTCCCCCACTGCTGTTTCAGACAGTTTTAACTCTCAGAGATGCCACAGTTTGTTTGAGTTTGGGAACTGAAGAGGAGTTAAGACCCAGAAATGGCCAATGATGTCAAATTTTAGAGGTGGATATCATTCTGAGTTCTTCAAGACACTGTCCACCTGGCATGAAGACAACCGAAGAACCTTTATAACGCAATATAGCATAATTATCACTTTAATATGTTTTTTTTAATTTAGTACAGTAACTTGTTGCATTGCTAGGTTACAAGAAATGCAATGTGATTACATTAATGCCTTTGGGAAAGCATTACACCCGACACTGGTTATATATATATATATATATCATTGTTTGCAATGTGTTAGGTGTGCCAAACTAGAAGACACTCATATAGATTTGTTAAAGCAAAAACAAACAACGATTGTGATGTTTTGTATTAAGATTATGCCCCCTACATGGGCTTTGTGATGCAACAAGACCAGTGGTTTCCTTATGGCAACAATTTAAAATCTACCGGATTGGTTGTTATCAGGCTGTAATAGCAACATATCAGTGAGCACTGAAAAAACAGTAGAATTATAATGAAGGTTCTGCCTAGCTAGCTTATATCTCTATAAGCTGCATTTTCTTTGCAAAGGCATACAGATGAACAATATGTATTATTATTATTATTATTATTTGCAATAACCCACACAATACATCTTTCTATATATACAGATGTTATACAGTATGCATGTATATTTGCAGTGCTTTTGTTATGCAGTGTTTTTGGAAATTCAATTTCGGCAAAACCCTTGCACTGACTGATCTGATGTTGCACTCAGCATATGAGTCAGTGAGTCAGAATTGAGCAGAGCTGCAGGGACTGGGTGTATTTTGCATATGCAGTCGTAGTGTTGTCTTTCTTGCCTGCATGTATGGGTGAAGTAGGAGTATCTGTTTTCCACCATATGCATTTTTGATATTGTGTGCGTGCGTGCATAGGTTGGCACAAGATATGCATGGATGTGTGTTTCGGTATATTCTTGTGAGCACTTCCAGGCACAGATTGGAACAAAGTGACACGAGCTAAAGGAAAAAATGACATCCCGTCCACACCTCAGACGATGACCTCGCACCAAACAAACACACTGAGCTTTCTTCCTCCCATCCACAATAACCCGTGATGACAAGTATTCTTCCATTTCTAAGAACCAGCACTGTGGAGCATTTTCAGCTGATTGGCCTTCCCGAGATTTGCATAATGTGTAGGCCGAAATAGCTCTGAACAATAACCATTTCAATATGAATGGGCAGTTTAAGATCTATGGCAACAAAACAGTGAATAAACAACAATTTGGGGAACAAAAGTCACACTCAGCTCTTATCCTTCAGCTACAGCTCAATGTCTTGATTGTCTCGCTGGCCTACATTCTGTCTCGAACATTACACTCTCGCATTTATCTCCAAGTCAGCCTCTTAATCTCAGCTATTATGATCTCGCATTACCGTAATAAATAGAGCGCCATAATTAAAAATGACATCACTTCATGTCCCAGCAGCAATTGCCCCGCCTCTTTTTCCTTAAGACGTGTTGAGTGAGGGGACTGATTTATTGATTGAGGCTATGTGACTGTGCTGGTGTACTCAGGATTATGTATCGGCAGCATGATGTTGTTGACACTCCTGTCGCCTTTACGGCTCCGACATGCCAAGATTTGGATGTTTGCCCATCCCGAGTGCGTCTAAATGTGTGTGTTGAGGAGGGGGAAGTGGGTGAGTTTGAGAGGTCTGTGGTTTTTGAGTGTGAGGATTGTGTATGTGTGTGTGTGTAAGTCATTGAGGGCTGGGAGTGGTGGGCCAGCTGGCAGCCTCTGGCTTCACTGTGCCCTGTGGGTATCCGGCTTGGCACAGATTCTCTGTACTGCGACAGCTGGGACCTGGGTGCCAACCAAGTTAGAACTTCCAGACACACACATGTATAAACACGGGTACGTAGGATTGGACAGAAAAAGTAAAAGAGAGACAGTTTATATGTCACTGTGTTTAATCTGAGTAGTTTTGTGTTGTGTTAGATTAGGCCTGTAGTAACTCTGTTGGCCTACACCAATAGAGTTAAAGGGTCAGATTACCCAAATATGTATATTTTTAGAGCTATCGTAATTTCACTCACCCCTGTTTTGATCCTCTGTTCATTACAAATAAAACAATGTGAGTACTTAATCTGGCAAGGTGAAATGAAAGGGTGTGATGATGAGGCTGTAGCACGTCTGACTTTAATGCAGGATGGCAGACGAAGATGCAATCAGCGCTTGCTTTTTCATTATCTTCATCCAAGTGTCTTAATTGCTTAATCTTAAAGCAGCATTAAGCCCTAGACTACTGAGCTCTCTCTTTTAGACTTTTGCTGCCCTGTAGCTAACAACGGGAGGAGAAAGTTTATGAGTCACCTCGCAAACAAGTTTGGTGATTTACCAGTTTGTAGAGGCCAAAAAAATAGCTTAAAGAGCAGTCAATTTGAAATTACCATAGTGAAAAGTAGGACTATGGATGTTTGTGTTTCTCTCTATGTGCTGGATATGGCATTGTTCTGAGAAATCCACTTAGTACTGGAAATAGTCACGATATGTGATCTATTTGTTTACCTAGGTGGACACAAACTGTTCACTGCAGAGAAGAGGAATAAAACCAGTTGAAGCAAGACAGTAACAATGAAGACAAAAGGAAAAGACGTTATGAAGGTGGATGAGTTTGAAGATCAGGGATCGCCCATCAAAAGCAGCTGATATTGCACAGTAGGTGAAGAAGAGTACAGGCAGGATGAAGGACAGGACGTTTTACAAATGACAAAAAGACAAGTCACAGAGTCGAAGATGCTCAGATTTTCTTGAGAGTGACCAGGGTGGACACAATTCATACCTAATCTTCTCATGTCACCTCCATTTCTGTTAACCATCAAAATGCAATTCACTCCTTGGCACTGTACTTCTAATTTATGCAAAGTTTGCCCATAAATTAGAAAAATGATTTACATATAGCATATATAGAAGGCAACTGACGGGGAGCTGTAGCCTTGATCCAATCCACCCTTACATAGAGTGGACCGAGACAGACTCAGTAGCAGATTCTTCACAGGCTGCCTATCACTCCTGTTGTTTTGCACAAGATAAATCGCTCCCTTTCTCCACCGTGCATTAAGTGCCATTCTGATAGGGGAACATATTTTCATTCCTTCTGGGAGTGAAAATTAATTTTCAGGTTCTGGACATTTGTCTCAGAGGAACTTAGTGGAATACTTTAAATAAAAATGTAAAAAGGTCCTGGTGTTTTCCTCTCAGGCCTGCGCTCCAGAGAGTTCCACCTACCTGCACCACATTACAGACCGCTGGAGAAGCTCCTTGTAATTGCAAGAAAGTGTAACTTACACAACTGGATCAAAGTTTCCCCACCTTTGGTACTGGGAAAATTGTTAATATCCTCCTGCATGAAAGATTGTATGCTACTATAAAAGGAAATTACGAGTCATTCCTGAGGGTCTGGTTACTCTTATTAAACTATCTATCCTTGGACTTGAAAAATGTGCTTCTGAAAGGAAACAGTTTTGCTGAGTGGAAGTCCTCTGCCCACTCTGTAAAACACATTATTATCGCTGTTTATTGGATACCCTAAAAAGACATATAGATAGTAGACTGAGATGATGCATTTTTCCCCTGTTTTATTTGATTAATTATTATTATTACTATAGCATTTATTTGTTATTACTGCTTACTCTAACCCTTTGTGGTTTTGTTGACTGTGTAGTAGGACTGTCGAGGGGGTGGTGTTGCTCATTGTCGGGTGTGTGTTGAGCTGTTTAAATGTTGTTTTTTTCTTTTTGTTAAAACAAAATGGGGGAAAAAGAAATCTCTGTAACAGAATGACAGCTTGGGCTGAGCTGTATGGACACAAAGTTAGAGGGGCATGGGTGAGATGGTTTAGATATGTGCAGACGAGGGATAGTTAATGTGGAAGTTATGAAGCTGCTGCCAGGCTGGAGGGAAACAGTAAGACCACAGAGAAGATTCATGAATGTAGTGAAGGAGGACATGACATGCAGAGGGTTGGTATGACAGGGTGAGATGGATGCAGATGATCCTCTGTGGTAACAACTGAAAAAGCAGCCAGAAGAAGAAGAAGAAATGGATACTTATTGCCCTATTTGTGGTCAGTATAACAATGAAATTGATATATATCTTGGTAAAATGTGTTGTGTGTCCGTAATGCAGGAAAATCACCAATAAAGAAGCCAAACCACAATTGAAAACCAGAGTCAATATCAAACAAAGAAGTAGAAATAAAGAAAACAGACGTATGTGGGATTAAACTGGTGTCAGATTACAGTCTCCTCAGTGAATGGTGATTGACCACAACCTCTGAATAAGGACACTGTTGCTGTCATTTTCATTTTAAATCAAATCAGTTTTCTTTATTCCAGTCAACTCAAGGTGCTTCATATTTTAAAGACCCTATAATAATAGAGACAAAACCCCAACAATCAGAAACCCTATGAGCAGGAACCTGGTGACAGTGGGAAGGAAAAACTCCCTTTTAACAGGACGAAACCTCCAGCAGAATCAGGCTTAGAGAAGAGGTAGCCATCTGCCACGATCAATTGGGGGTGAAAGGAGGAAGACAGGATAAAAGACACACTGTGGAAGAGAGCCAGAGATTAATAATAACTACTGGCCCCTGTATATAATATATATTGTAAATAATGAGTGGAAAGAGGTGAGTGAAAAAGGAACATGGGAAGCCCCCAGAAGCATAGGCCAATTACAGCTTAACCAAAAGAGGATTCAGGCTCACCTGATTCAGTCTTTATCAAAAAGAGAAGTTTTAAGCCTGATCCTTTAAATGGATTGGGTTTCTGCTTCCCAAATCCAAACTGTATCCAAAAGTTATCTCATGTACCCATGTTTTATCAACTTTAGAAGCAGGAAATTAACTAATTTAGCTAATTCATGTGTGTCATCTGGTTTCATGGATAGATAAAGTTGGGAACCATCTGCACTGAACATGTATGCTCCTCTTTCTAATACTGCCTATGGGAAACATATATAATGTTAATGGAATTGAAAATAGTAGATATGATTCAGTGATTCAAATCACTGCAGTGCAGTACCTTATTACCTGCAGCATGTTCTGAAACATTATGGTCAGCAGTATCAAACGCTGCACTGAGGTCTAGCAGGACAAGCACAGAGATGATTCCACTGTCAGAGGCCATAAGAAGATCATGTGTAACCTCCACTGAAGCTGCTTCTGAACTGTGATGAGCTCTGACTGAAACCATTTCTCTGCAGATGCTCAGTTAGATTTTTTTACTCTTTCAAGAATGTCAAAATGGAACAATTTGTTTCCATGAGCAAAAACAAACATTCAGTGTTGTGAGTATTTCAAAATGTGGCTTTAAACTGTGTGCTGGTCCAATACCAAAAGATCAGTTCTATATTTCAGAAAGTGAAAATCATGTTTGTTTGTTTATTTGCAACAAGAGTCAACGAGATTTTTAAGACCTCAAAAATGCATCAGAAACATTCTGCGTGGCTTGAAATGTTTTTCTATAATATATACAAACAGTTTGACGGGCTTAGTTTTGTGGTTAAACGTGTTTCTATTTCATGATTACCACACATTTTATCAGCTGGTATACCAAGTTTTTTATCTCAGAGGTTACCCATCTTTTGAATTGCTCCCCATTCCTGTGTCAGTGGGTGGTGGAATAAATACACAGAAAAAAGTGGGAAAAAAGTGTACAATTCACTTTGGTAAAATAACAATTTTCCTATCTTTTGGATAGAAAAATATTCAGACTTCGATATTCTTAAAAAGGAAAAACACAGATTAATGCTTTATAATAATGTCCTTGCAAATTACGGCTACTAAGATTAGCATATTTGGTTCATTTAACCCAAATGCTGTAGCTTTGTCGAGATCAAACATTCACGATGGCCACATTATTCTCTCAGTGTAACAAGTCATTAAAATCGCAGTCACACATTAACATTGCCGTTTAGGAATCGGTTTCACAGGTTGATGTTTCAGGCATCGGGGAGCCAGAAATGAGGACATGTTTTCTGGAAAGCAGGAGGCTGAAGGTATGGGGTCAAAGACAGCTGAAAGCCGCTGAGGGAGGAAGTTAGGTTAATGAGAGTAAATCAGGTTCAGCAGAGGTGAAATGTTTGAGGTTTTTATGCTGACTGTCTGACTTGCCTCATTTGTCACTACTCTCTAAGAGCTGGTAAACAAGCTCCACTTCAGAAGAGATGTAACTGACGAAGATCAATATCCAGTATAAAGTTTAACTCTATTAATGAGTTGTGTTACCTTTTCTGACTCTTCTTTTCCTCTGATAGTCTTTACAGATACCAAAAGGTGTATATGCATTGTTAAGAAAGGTTCATAAGACGGAGAAATCTACAAAATAAACTAGTCAAAGCAAAACTGAGAGTGCAGTGTTAAACTTACATAATCAAAGAAATCCAAATTTCTATACTGAGGGGCTAGAAGGTGATGGAAAGCAGGAAGAATAGAAGGAAACAAAGAGCGACCTTTTGTACTACTTAACAGGAGAGACCTCCGATCTTTCAGCTTGTCAGCATCAGAGATATTTCCACCAGCATAAAAAAAAAAACATGGGAAAATGTGCCTCATCTGGGAACTGAGTACAGTGTAGCCTACTGCAATGTGCATTATCACTCTGATGTGTTTTGGCAGTTCGGAGTCAGTCAATATTAAAGTCTGTTGAATACCAAATGAAAACATCTGGAGCGCAAGGTTAGAACAACATTTCAGGACATTTCCTTTTGTTGATACAAACTTATGCACAACAGAGTGCATTCACTCAAAATGCCATTCATTTTTCACATGCCCACCCACACATTTGTGACGACTAACCGTCATGCATTTTGACAGCACTTGTGCAAATGCACCATTCCTTAGCAAGGTTCACCCCCCCACCCCCCAAAAAAATAACAGCTGAGTGAAACAATAACAAACCAACAGCCCATAGCACGGTGTGCAGTGGCACGAGTCCAGTATGGGTGAAATGAATTCATTTCAAGTGAAAAAAGCCGTGATTCCTGTTTTAAAAAGACACTAGAAAGCAGGTGGGCCAACTCGTTGACAGACAGTTACAGTAAATGGATACAGTTGCTTGTAGCTGGCATATCAAGACAGGTAGGAAGACGGGAAGAGATGAAGCGTTACGTATCATCTTCCCGCAGAAGTAATGCAGAGAGAAACCTGAGGGCCCTCCTACCTGGGAGAAACTCAAAAACAGATCCTCAGTAGGACTATAACGCCGACATGATGCATAACAGTGTTTGCCTTTAGTCTCGTCTAACTGTGCAGCACAACAGCAGTTTGTAAGGACTCACTTTGATTAATAGCTGATTCAAAGAACTGCTCTATTTACCGCATGTAGGTCAGCTTGTACCTGCTTAACTATTAGGCGGCAAAACCTTGATGTGCCACAAATATGTAAAACTTCACTTTTAGTTTGCTAGCTGTGAGACACAGTAGGGTGATGTTGCACCTGGCATCTGACCATGTCTAAGAATATTTGTCCCAGTAATGTAGAAATATGGTTTTTGTTTGTTTCGTTTTACTCATCACTGTTGAGGCAGGTGATAAATCCTCGTCACTCTGAGTATTGTTAGGTCTTTACTTTACAATATAAAGCACCTTGAGGCGACTTCTGTTGTGGTGTGGTGCTAAATAAAAAAAACTCAATTGAATTGAATATGGGCGATCGTGGCTCAAGAGTTGGGAGTTCGCCTTGTAATCGGAAGGTTGCCGGTTCGAGCCCCGGCTTGGACAGTCTCGGTCGTTGTGTCCTTGGGCAAGACACTTCACCCGTTGCCCGGTGGTGGTCAGAGGGCCCGGTGGCGCCAGTGTCCGGCAGCCTCGCCTCTGTCAGTGCACCCCAGGGTGGCTGTGGTTACAATGTAGCTTGCCATCACCAGTGTGTGAATGGGTGGATGACTGGATATGTAAAGTGCTTTGGGGTCCTTAGGGACTAGTAAAGCGCTATATAAATACAGGCCATTTACCATGAATATTTGCTTTTCATAAAAATGTCTGCAAATGTTTTGATAAATCTAACATTTCAGCTAGATCCATAGACATAATAATAACAAATAAAATGTCTACAATTGGCTTTGAAAGCATTATAAAATTCCCATTAGCATGCTAAAATGCTAAGATACAGAACACAGTAAGTGCTTACTATTATATTTTAGAAGTAAGTTTTAAGCAAGGTTTATTAGTATAATAAATAAATAATAAATATATAATAATAATAATAATAATATTATAGTAATATTATATCATAAGTAAATATTATAAGATGTGACCATGTTAGCAAGCTAATGCTAGCATCTAGCAAAAAATACCGCATCTGTTACTCATGGAAATGTTTTTCAACCACTGTCTAAATCAAATTTTGAGATACTAACCTGTAACTTTAACTGTCAGACAGACAAAAGAAGAAAATTAGTAGTGGAAACAAGCTTCCAAGTGACGTTTTGTTGGAAGGTACTTGTTTTGCCTTTGTTGCTATTAGTTAAACCCTACAGTTATTTCCCAATTACGTAAGATCTATAGGTGAAAGACTGGAGGAACCACCTTGAAACTCAAGCCTGACAAGACGCTTGACTCTCCCTCCTGGCAACACACACCCAGCAGTAAAAGTGGTTTTGAATCTTGGGAATCTTTTTTTTTTTTTTTTTTGATGGTCTTAGGCTACTTCCACACATACACAGGTATTTTTGAAAACAGAGATTTTCCGTTTTTGTTCCGGGGGGTTTTAATCCCATCCACACCTCCAGTTTTGAAAAAATCTCTCCATCCACATGTAAACACCAAAAACTTAACTTTTCTGAAAAGGTAGCTTATTTTGTGTTACTTTTCAAGTGCCTTCATCATTTCAAATGTTAATAATTAAAGACTATTTTTGGCTCACAACTTAGGAATGAACAAAATGCATCCAGCAATCATAAATGTAATCTTTTTTAAATGAAATTCACTCAAAACCGACATCGAGATTTGGGTTGTGAGAGCGTCTGTGTTAAATGTAGAAGCCACGTCCGAAGTTCACTCGGACTCCTCTGTCTTTCTAAATGAGGGACAGTAACTGCGTGTGTATATGCAAGCATCTAAAAACTGCAGATAGTAAGATTAACAGCAACAGTATTTTTTATTATAGAAATGTATCTCATGTAAACAATAACGTGGGGCACAGCGTGACGTGAAAAACTGTGCACACCTTTGGCATTGCGTGACTTAATCTCCGTTTTCTTCGTCCACACCTAAACACAAAAATCTGCATTTTCAAAAATACCCGTGTATGTTAATGTTTGTGTTTATTTTTTTATTTTATTGCAGGTTGTAATAACTGGTCATTTTGTCCTTTCCCACTTGGATGTTTTTCTATCAGAAAACTGATAAATAAGCTAAAATTGTTTGGAGAGCAGATTTCACAGTGGCAGCGTTCTAGACTCAGAAATGGGAAGCAGGGGAGTCACTTCTTCTGTGTTGTGCTCTGGTTTCCCCTTGGCCAGGGCATAATGTAACGGATATGAAGGACATACATCTTTTGAAATTGGCCCTCTGATTTTAAACCTTCTTTATGAGACAATGTATATGGTATTACTGCAGCAGAAGCCTGTACTGTGAAGCAGGATTTCATCTTTTCCAGGTGACTTCAGGATTAACCCCAGTTGAGTTCTCAAGAAAATAGTGTCACCATTCCTTGGACCTCTGTACAGCGAGTCCAGGGTCCAAAATTACTTAAAAGTGCCTTGTTATGAGCATTTTAATATAGATATTTATAGATTGTTTGGCTGCTTTAAAACTTTAAAAAGATTTGTACCTTTGCTATCTTTGCTTATCATATTCGCATGTAGACCAAGTCTACGTTTTATAATTATTTCTTACTATCAGACTTTTAAAACACCACAGACGTACCAGCTGAAAAAACTAAAACACTTTTTACCATTAATTAAATGAAATACTCCAATACTCAATAATCCACAGTATTCTATCTTAATGCTAGAGCTGTGATATTGAGCAGTCTGTAAACTTACAGAGTTTCCGTTTTTACCGGCTCTCTTTCCAAGCTTCAAATAGATTAAACTTTATTAACACAGTAACTCTTTTCCAGTCTTCCTGACCAAAGCTCAAACTTTTTATTACTCTACAATGCTTCTCCTCTCAAACACCCTGCCGTGTAGCTTTTAGTCTTTGCTTTGTGTGTTTAACCTCTTCAGCCTTCCCTCGTCCCACACTTCCATCCTCCTTTGAAAGATCGGCCACTCTCCTGCAAATACACTTGACGATAACTGCGATTGGTCAGATACTGCCAACACTGGCCCTTTCATGTGAACGTGCACCAGGAAGCTCTGGGTTAACTCAGCAAGTTGATAACCAGCTTCCTCTGACAACTTATCATTAATGGCAGTGTCAGGGTAAGTGAATCCAGATAACAGAAAGATAGCCGGGGTATGGTGAACTTGCTTCATGGTACAGGCCTCAGCAAGCAACTATTCACTCTGTAAAGATGTAGTAATGATGTCCTTAGCAAAGAAAGGTACTTTCACCAGGGACAACTAGAACTACTTTCACCACTGCTGTTTCCCTGCTTCTCTGTCTGTTTCACTGTGTGTGTGAGTGTGTGTGTCACAAGGAAATGGACACAACGGACAAGAGACAATGGTGAAGTGAAGATAAGGTTACTCAGTCTGTGTCTAACGTGCACAACTTGAGTAACCTGTTCTAAACAAATATAAGGAAAAGCGACAGGTGAGGTGCATCGATTAAAAGATCCTGGTGCTCTAGTCCAACAGAGGTTGCTCTGAATGTTGCTCCTTTATATTTCTGAGCTACTTAGTTTTAGGAAACGTGGCTTTTAGACTTCGAGCTCAGCTTTTCAGAAACATGGCGATGACTGCAAAGTCCTGCTGCTGCTTTCTTTGCTGAAATGTTATTTAAATCTAAAGCTCGTGATTAATAACTGACCTTACCGCTGACTAACTGAATGATGGTTTACATTTAATTTTCCAAATTCGGCTATAATAAGCTTTGTGTTTATTTTCCTGTGAATGACACTGGACATAATATAGAATACAGGGTCATTAAATTGCTAATACTCACTAAGTTGTTCTTTCCAGTGCAGCTCTGCACTTTATTAGTCAACCATAAGTCAGTTGTAATATGTTTTTGTTGTTGTTTTTCTCATTTAATGCAAGAAAAGCCTGAGATTCATTCCCTCCCAATGTAATTCTTTCTCTTGCCCGAGGCATTCATGCTATGAATACTATGAGCTTTCATACAGCGATACAGCTTTTCCTCTTTCATTCTCTTCCCTTCTACTTCATTGTGCAGATGTAGGATCCGTTTAACCATATTTCTGATCCTTCACCTGCAAATCTTAGTATTACACATTTCCACCACATACTGAAAGTAAAAAAAAAAGGGTAAAAAACAAAACAAAACAAAGCAGGATAAGTCAAAAAAATCTTACAATTTCTTTATATTAAGGGTACGACAGGGTGCTACAAATTGCACAGTAATCTGAATAATGCTACTTTCTGTGTCTGCCTCATATTACCTCCATACTAACAATTTGTCAGGAATAAATCATGGAGGAAATCCTTCTTATGATCTTCCGGAGCCGTTGGAAGATGGAATGTATCACAGAGATGCACGCCAAGCTGTTCAGGCAAGCTCAAACTCAGAGTAGCGTGAAGCCAGGAGGGGGGTCAGTGAGAAAAGACAAAAGAAGAGCAACTTTTTTCAGACTTGGCAACTGTGCTGTAGTTAAAGTTACATGTCTGATAGGAGATATATATATATATACAGAGAGAGAATCATTCTACAGAAAGTTATTGACACTTACAAATTTGTGAATTTGTCTGTTTACACAGCCCAAACCACGAGTTTTAAAAACGCTCTCCGGCTCCATTTCGTATATATTTCTCTCACCCTCTTCTACACAAGCAAACATTGACACACTTTCTGTTGGGTGTCTTAATGCAATCTACAGTGTTAATGTTGCACATTAGGGTTACAGTGCTGATGAATATGATAGGAGCAGGAAGAGCAAGTTAATTAAAAGCACTGGTTCTCTAATAATTCTGACTCTTGAGTCATTAGGAAAGAGGAAAGAACCAAGGGCTCTAATCATGGTGACAGCCTGCAGGAGATTTTCATGTTGCCCATTTAATTGTTTTTTTCGATTTATCACTTATAAAACATGATTGTCAAAATATTAAATACTGGCTTGCTGTTTTTGTTATTGTAACTTAGTTTTTACATCTTTTTTGAAATATCTGTATGCATTTTTATTCTTCCAGTATATCTTTTGATGCCTGCTCTGACTCGCCTAACTCGTGTCTCGCTGTACATGAACTAACCTTACTTCCCTGATATTGGTAAATTTTTAGAAACTAAAATAAATCAAGTCAATTTCATTGGTCAAATTTTGATTAAAAATGAGTCGCTTCATGAATCCATCAGCCAACTCATTATTTTTTATTGCTCACGTCTTTAAAAAATTAAAGGAGAGACCATCTGCAGCTATGTCAGCGGCTTTGTGATTCTCTAGCATACAGTCATATGAAATGGCCAAATCTCAGCCTGACTGAAATACTGTAGTGGGACCTTAAGAGAGCTGTGCGTAACCTAAAATAATACCCGTCATACAGAAAATAATAACTACAAATTATTGCTACTAAAGGTGGTTTTAAAAGCTACTGAATCAGTGGGTGAAATTATTGTCACATTCTGCTTCCTAACCGTATGCAACAATATCCTACTTTAGCATGCTAACATTCATGAACTTGTACTTAATGCAATCTAAACTTAATGAAAATGTATTTGGTCATGAACAAATTTAAATTTGGTGCTCTGTTTTATGTATTGCCTGGTGATGACAATCAATAAAAAGGCTGCCCATCCAACAGCCACTGAACTGTATTTATAAGCTTTATCAGCACCTATTGGTGCTGGAGGTAAGATTAAGGGATTATTAAAGCCAGTAGGATGTAATACTTTAACTGAATTCATCTGGAATTAGTGAAATAGTAATAAAAATCGATGTTACTGACAAATCTATAGAGGCATCCTATTAATATACAACTAAAAGAATAGCTGTGTTTAAAAAAAAAAAAAAAAAAATCATCCACAGACCTCACTCCAAACATGATTTCATACCACTTATCGTGGTCCTTGTTGCAGGAGAAGCAGTCTAAGAAGAGCTGCCCAGAGCTCTCTCTGTCACCACTGCCTTTACCTCTTTGCTGGATGAATCTGCCCTGGGTGCCTGTTCCCACTTAGACATGCCAAAGACACCTCAGCTGGCAGGAATCTGCTGCTTCCTTTCCATTCAGAGGAATACTAACTTTACTCTGAGAAGCAGACTGTCCAGGCACCTCAAGCCTCTCTAAATGTGAAACCTGACACGCTTTCGAGGAAGCTTATTTCCATCATTTGTACCGCCAGTATTAATCTTTGAGTCCCTGTTCACAGTTTGCATCCATAGGTGAATGTAAGAATGCAGATCATAAACTGATTTTGCCTTTAGGTTTAACACTTGTGGTTCTCTGTCTCCAGCAGAGAACTGATCTGCCTGCATATCTCTTGCTCCAATCTTCTCCCACTCAACAACATGACCCAAGGGTATGTGAACTCCCCCACTTGAGCCAACAGCAGCAGGCAGTCCTGTCTTTGGAGGGGCTGATTTTCATTTGCCCCCAGCTGCAAACTACCCCTCTACTGCACCTAGAAATTCTAGAAAAGTTATGAAGAGTAAAAGGGACAAAGAGCAGCTGTGGTAGAGTTCCACACCCACTGGGAACATGTTTTTATCACTACTAGCAATGCAAACCAAGCTCTAACTCTGGCTCTACGACAACTAAATGCCACCCATACACTTTTCACTAAAATTTAAAGACCCTGACAAAGGCATTGCACATGGCATACACTCCTCTCCTTTGCTTTGGCAAAGTACCTCCCTGAGAGGATGAGGAGAGTGATCTCCCTGAGGCCAGAACAAACCCTTGGGTCTGCTTCTTAGAAAGAGGAATACTCCACTCCACATTGTCCTCCACCTCCACAACATGTGATGTTTGCGATGCATGCATAGAATGAGCATGTGCCGCAGTAATACTGTACGAATGAGTGATATAGTTAGATATGCTAGAAACACCGTGTCTGAGAAGTCAGTAAGAAAATATGGCAGTTACTCTAATCTGTGTCTCACGCCACTTGCGTCACCCCTTCTTCAGTGTACTCTGCAGCGCAGATATTCAGATCCATCCACCTTCCGCCCTGTGTTCTCTCTTCTTTCATGTTGCTTTATTATCTGTTGGTTTTTCTTGCTCCCCCTCCCCTCCCCTCTATTTTCATCTGGCATTTTGATAAAGGGTTAGGGTGAGTCCCAATTTTACAAAGGTTTATGGCCAACAAAGGCCAGATGATTCAGTGTCCCCGCTAACCCCCTCCCCAAAACCCCTCAGTTTTTTTTTTCTCCCACAGAACAGATGAAACAGCAAGAGGCTGAAAATCTTCTATCTTAGCTGAGCTCAAATTGGAGAATATACACACAATACTGGCCCGAGAAAACCTTGATCTGCGTGTCTTTATTTTTCTGGACCCCGATGAACCAAGCTAACTCTTAGATGTCGGTTGTCAGTGGGGTGTCCTTGAGCTTCTCGAGCGTAGTTTTTGTTCTTTGCCAATACTATTGGCTCAAAATCCCTTATGGAATCGGTGTCCAAGCCAGCTGGAGATAAGGGGCTCTGTAGCGCTTGAGCTTTCATAATGAGGGATTAATTACTATTTTGCATAGTTTCTCCTTATTTTTCCATAATCAGTTAGTAGTTTTTCACCAAAAGAAAACAGAATAAAGAGACATAAGCATAAAAACGTGTAACATGATGTTGTTGGCATTATTTCATTTAAACATACTTAAATAAACACCAGTTTTCAGGTTTTCACTATTGCACGGCTCACTCTGACTTATCATTTGGAATCCTGAGCTATGAAACAATGCTTTGGATTTCAGACAAAGGTAGACAGTAAAAGCAGACTACAGAGAGACCTAAGGGACTTCAGATTCATTCTGTTACCCACAGAATAAAGAGCAGAATGACATGGTTTGATCCATGAATCCATTTTCTTGTGCTTATCCAATTTAGGGTCATGGTGTGGCAGAGCCTTTCCCAGCTGTCACAGGGTGAAAGGCAATGTACAAACAGGACAGGACACCAGTCTGTCACAGGGTAACACAGATAAAGACATTCATGATCACATTCACACCTACAGCCAACACCTAGCAGGCATGTGTTTGGGAGGAAGGTGGAAGAAAAGATCCAAACTCCACACACAGAGGGCCAGCTAGCCAGTAGATTTGAACCTATAGGAGCTTCTTGCTATGAGACAGGACTGCTTACCACAGCACCACTGTGATGCCCACCATGCTGAGGCAGCTGGGGCTTAGATGGTTGAGTGGGTCATCTGCCAATCTGAAGGTTGGCGAATTGATCCCCGACTCTTGAACAGAGGGAGAAGTATCCTGGGGCAAGATACTGAACCCTCCACTGGAGTGTGAGTGTGTGCAAATGTTAGAAAGTGGTTAGGAGTATATAAAAGCCTGCATGAATGTGTGTCTAATTGGGTGAATGAGCAATGTAGATAAAAGCACTTTGAGTGTGTAAATGAGTATCTAAAGCTGAATTTTTTTCTTTCACTTATCCAATTCAGCGTCACGGGGAGTCTGGAGCCTTTCCCAGGTGTCACATGATGAAAGGCAGGGTACACCCGTATGTCGCAGGGCTGCCACATAGAGACAGACAGCCTTTTAAACCTACAGCCAGTTTAGAATCACCAGTTAACCTAATCACATGCAGGTTTTTGGACTGTGGGAGAATACCCAGAGAAAGTCCACACAGACACAGGGAGAACATGCAAACTCCACACATAAGGAAGTATAAAGCCGACAGATCTTTCATGCTAAATTACAACTGCTCAGTTGGGATTTGGCCTTGATTTGGTGGAGGGTTTTTATATTTTTAGTTCATCTTTAAAACAGGTAATCTCCCATGTCCTGTTACAAGTTGAGGCCTAATCTTCATCGATTTGAAGAGTGCCGGTTTTTGTTGTTTAATGCTGTTTTCATGACAATCTACAGATCTAAGTGGACAAACCCATAATTTATCATTTCAGCTGCTGCCGCTGTCAGTATGTGAGAGTTTAATGACATCTCTCTCTGACACGTCCATGAAGCGCAGAAATCCTCTGAATAGAAGTCGGTCTATGGAGCACTCACGCATGAGACTGGGTTTTTGTTTTGCCTGTTTGGCAAACACACCACAATTATGTTATTTCGTATGGCTTCATTGTGCGCATTTCCCTGTGATGTAGACTATTGTTTAGCACACTGCATTAAATTCACTAAATTGGATGACTCCCTGTTCTTGTGTGAGTGGGTATGTGTGAGTATTTGTATGTTTGGGGCTTCTCTGCTTTGTGTAGCTGTAATTTCAGTATAATGGGTTGTATTGATGCTGAGCCTATTTAGTCTTAAGTGCTCGTCTGTACATTAAGTTTTAGTGTCATTGTGTGTTGTATATACAACAAAGTGGATTTAAAATAGACTTTTGTTATTTATAAGGAATGCTTGTAGTAATTTTTGATATTTATACTGTATACCCAACAGAAAACAGGGTAATATTTTTAAAGAATACATCTTTCATACACTTTTATACACACAGACTGTATTGTCAGAGCTTCTGTTTGAAACCTGAGCATTTCTTTACAGCTTCCAGACAGGTTTCATTAAAAACATGTGCTTTTTCATATGTGAAAAAAACGATGGTAATGTCTTACAGTGAGCTATGCGATTATAAATTCTCTAATCGGCAGGCGTGTATGAATTGCTGTTCTTTGAGGATTATGTAGGATTACTTGCTTAAAATTTGAGTCCGTGGAGATTATAGACGTTACTGATATCAGATCTGAGGACCTTGCAGAATGAAAAGTGGGCACTGAGGTAACTGTCTTTGTTCAGGAAAATAATTGCCAAGCAGAGGTTTAAACATCATTCTTGGCCAAAGACACCATCTCACCTCCTTTTAGTGCTGCTGCATTGTCCTGTGCGGTACTGCACATTTTGATTTGATCTGATACCAAGTAAATATGGGGCTAGTATTGCCAATACCAACGCTGATACTGATACTTTCAACTTATAAAGGCAGCTAAATCACTTAGATTTTTACTCTCCAAAATTGCTAGCTAACAGAACAAAACGTGCCTTTCAGATTTTCGTGTATTTCGAAAAATCAGTTTTTATGCAGACCTGGAAGGTCTTTAAAGCAGTTTGGGTCAACTTCTGTTGTTTAAACGTGTGACAGATTATAAATAAAACCAACTTAAAAACCAAAAGGGTGAGGCATTTTTCACAGTGCGTGTATATTTTCATTTCCAAAAAAGTGTATTTGACACAGTTCAGTGGTCCACATGCTAAACTTAGAGGGCAGAAACGAAATATCGATTTTATCACACTGGTATCGATCCAATTCCAATACCCACATTGACAGTGATGCTATCTATATTTACATGTAACAGCCCACCTCTACTGCTGCTACACGACACCTGCAGACAACGAAAAGCAGAGATCATTCCTGTTCTTCTTTGGAGTCCACTTAAAGGGCACATGCGTAGATGGTGCAGTGTAGTGTAGTGTCTCCATGGGTGAGTTTGTAGTTTAATATATCTCGTGGATACAGCAAACAGCCCAAATAAAAGTGTAAATGATTACTGATATGCACTGACATCTGATCACTCAAATCAGCTCCCGAGGCGCTTTGGGATGCATTTTGCTTCATACTTGTAAGTGTTGATGTACTGTAGCAAGAAAATATGTCATCGATGCAAGGGTGTGGCTGAGAAGTCAAATTTCCTTAGGAAGGTTCCTAACTGAGCAAAATGCCCCACAAGTTTGTACGGTAGCCATAAAAGGGGCTGGTTGAATTGTCTAAATGCCAAGGAAAGCCACATCAGAGCTTCTTTATTAGCTCCTTTACCACAGGATACACTGGCTTATCCTTGATTTAAGGAGAGGAGACAATGCCATCCCACAAATCATAGCAACATAACATTAATAACACACCTGAAAAGTGATGAAAATCTTATGAATCTTAATTATAAGTTTGTTGCTGATGTGCTTTGAATTTTCAGCCTGTTGCACCAACAGCTGAACTTCAAACGTTAGGCTTTGCTCAAGGTGTTAAATATAGTAAACATGATTTAAAGTTCATTGTGGTTCAGTTTGCATAACTCAGTATGTCCATTGTTGTACTGGCAGCCTTTAGGATAAACATTAATCCATTCAGGATCTTCTAGTCCTGAATGAGAAGTTTACTTCAGTCACGAAGGCATCAACAAAACAGAGGAAAAGGAGTTCCACTGGGTCATTTCACCAGCAGGAAAAAAGAAAACAATATGTATTTAATTTATAGGGTATATAAAATATTTCACCAGAGGAACGCATGGGGTGAAGTAACATGCATATTTTATATTTCATCTTCTGGACAATGTAGTGTTTAGTGTGGCAGGCGTTGTGAAGATTCTAGTGCAAGACTAGTCCGATTCTTTGCACAGCACTAAGTCCTTAGAAATTCTCCTCGATTTTCCTTCACCTCAAGATGTTTTCCAAGTTAAGTGATTAGGAAAATGAGGTAAGAAATGTGTTTTTCATCTTTGCCCTGTCAGCTGGATTAGCCAGTTCATATATAGTATGTATTTTCTTCAAAAACTGAATCACTGTCTGCAAAAAAATCTAGGTGTAGCTTCCTATCTAATAATCATAACATCAATGACTCCCTTTAGCTGGATGCTCATGTTATCGCAGCTCTACCATCTTACAAACATCTGGAAGAAGACTGTGGTTTGAGAGCACAAAAATACCTCACTAAACCTTATTGCTTTGTGACCTTTTTTCCACTTTGCTGCCCCAGACTTCAGATTCAACGTTAAACTGGCCTTTTCAAAGACAGTGCCCAGATTGCACCACAGAGATCTTGATTATATTCTGATGGCGCTGTGAGTGAGTTTAGCATATGTTTGTTTGTAAGTGCCAGTGAGCTTGTCCTTGCAGCTGCAGCTTCTCTGTGCCAAAGAAAAGTGCCAAAATAATGCCACACTAAAAAACTGGGACTTAAACTTGCTGCATTGTAATTCTGAGACAGACTACTTTGTCTCGCTGGAACTGCTTTATTTGCACTTTGCACGTTGATGTGCAACTCACATTACAGATATTTTTAAATCGGTAACACACTGTTCATTTACATTCAGTTGGGTGTAACGCAAAAAATGTGAATTACACTTTCTTTCTACTCTCTACTGCCTGTCAGTTTTTGCTGACCTTGCAATGTAGCTGTTCAAGCCAAAAAACAAAACAAAACTGCAGCGACATTCAGAAAATGCATCATCCATCAAGGTTAATTCCCTGTTTATCAAATTATAATGTGTATGCTCCATCTTTCCATCAAGTTTCATGAAATTTGGCTTTGTTATTTATGCATAATCTTTCTGGCAAACAAACAGCCATCAAAATAAAAAGAACCTGTCACATAACACAAGTTTTTTCGGAAGTTACTGTTCTAAGGGAGGAGTGTCCACGCAGTATGATGTTTGCAGATGATCTGTAGTAAGAGTAGGGAGCGGGTGAAACATGAAACGGAGCCTGGAGAGGTGGTAATGTATGCCCTGGAGAGAAGATGAATGAAAATCAGTAGAAGCGAGACAGATAATGTGTGTAATTGAGAGGGAGGCAGGTGTAGCAGTGAAGATGCAAGGTGTAGAGGTAGTGGAGGTGGACGAGTTTAAATACACGGGGTCAACTATCCAAAGCAACAGGCAAGAGAGGTGTAGAAGAGAGTGCAGGAGTGGGTGGAGATGAGTGTCAGGGGTGATTTGTGACAGAAGCAGCGAGATTGAAAGGGAAGGTTTACAAAATGATAGTGAGACCTTCTGTGATGTAAGGTTTGCAGATGGTGGGAATGACAAAATACAGGAGGCAGAGCTGGAGATGCTAAGATTTTTGTTGGGAGTGACTTAAATGGACAAGATTAGAAATGAGTACATCGGGTTGAGTTAGAGAGGCAAATAATTGAGTATGGAGCTCCCAGGTAGGAGGAAGAGAGTAAGACTGCAGAGGAAATTCATGGATGTAGTGAAAGAGGACATCCAGAGGGTTGGCATGAGCGAAGAGGATGCAAAGGACAGGGTCAGATGAAGGCAGATCATCTGCTGTGGCGACTCTTAAAGATACCATCTGAAAGAAAATGAGGAAGAAGAATGCCATCGCATCAGTCGGGTCTTTCTTGTTTTAGTTCTCTCACCAAGTATGTTATATTAAGCAACCGATTACATAATTCATCCTCGGCCTCTAGAAAGAAATGTTCTATGATCTGTCGAGCCTCTGAGCAGGATGAAAGCACTGGCTTGTGATCTGGCTTGGAAAGAAATTATAGTTTTGGAGAAAAATAAAGAATAAAGAAACAGTGATTTGAATTAAATTACTGCTTCATCAAGTTTAAAGGAGCTTAGTCATCGGGAATTTGTCTCTTGAGTGTAAACATATCCTGTTTTAGGGAAAACTGCAGTGACTAATGCTTTTCTCATGAAAGCACTGACATTTCAGTTGCAGTTTATGATGTGTTTCGACCTGCTCCTTTACCCTAATGTATGCTTCCATCCTTCCAAGTGCTTTGCAATTAGTTGGAGTGTCATCTTTCAGTTTCAGTAACCCAATCAGTCAACATTATGAAAGTAATGCAATAAAGAGTAACATATGTGTCAGCTGTAATCACAGTGGTCATGGGAACTTTATCAGAAAGCAGCAATTTCCAAACGCTGTAAATGCGTGACGAGTGGCGTGTGGGTGCTTGACATCACAGTGAATGGAAAACACTGTTCTTATCGTTGTGTTGTGTTGGCCCCGGGCAGCGTAGCATGTGGCATTAATGTGGATGTGTCACTGCATTCACTCGGAGCTTAGTGAGTAATGAGGAACTCCCTAACTGTTAAATGGATTTCATCAAACTTGATTTACAGCTTTCCACTTCTTCATTTTCCCACACTCTATCCTTCTTTTCTATCCTTCTACCACACCTTAGTCACTTTCCTTCTCGCCCTTCTCCTTCTCCTGCCATCTAAACAAATTAAGGAGCAAATAAAGAGGGAGGAGTGATATGGGTGATGAGGCATGCCAGAATGTCAACAGATGACAAGCAGTGCAGACGGGGGGGTGGGGGAAAGAGGGAGAAAAAGATAGAGAGAATGTGTTGAGAAAAAAAAATAGAAAACGATTCCCTGAAAACCCAGACTTGAAAAGAAATGATTAATGAGGCCAGATGTTGGGCTTCTTTTAGCATGAATCATTGCATTCCCCATGACAAAGCAAAAATTATCCCACATTTCCCCAAATGTAGCAAATTACTCCTCACACTGCAGACAACAGAGACAAATCCACTACTTTTCTGGCTTGAGCAACTTTTTCCACGACGGGTGAGACAGTAAATCGACTAAATGTTTCAGGCTTTTTTCCTCCACCCTGACATCATTTCATTCCGATCCATAACTCTGTGAACAATACAAAAACAAGGTCTTTTAAATAGATACACTCGGGCAGAACCACTTCAGAATGCTTTTTCCCGGCCGAGCTAATTATGGCATCTGTGCAATCAAACGCCTATGAATATGCAGTGTCTTGTGAAAACACAGCAGACCCTCCAGTGGTGCTTTTGTAGGCACCGATTTTAATGAATCAAATAAACTGGGCATATCTTACTTATCCCTGACTGAACAATTTGATGTAAATTTATAGTGTGGAATGAAACGGTGCGTCAACAGAAAATGGTTAATAATCTGTTGATTTATATATACGTGTGCGCATAAATCATTAGTAAAAACAGGGGTTTTCTTCATCTTTTTAAAGCTAGTGACCTACTTAGGTGTTAAGGATGCATGTACACACTGAATAAATATGCCTATCACTAAAGCTGTCTGATTAATACTCTGTTTCTTGTTTGTGTAACCCGTACATAATTGGAAACATAAAACCCATCAAAGCAACCATCTCCTTGGAACAGAAGCACAGGCTGTCTTAGATTTTATATTTCTGTTCTTCCACTTGCGTGTCCATAAGTTGCTTCAGGCTGACAAACATGGCAACATAATGCTCATTATGAGTAGCTGGATGGTTTACCAACTCTCAACAGTCACCATCATGGCTCTGAATTGTAAAGGAGAGTCAAAAAGAAAAAAGAAGAAGGGAAAAACTAAACAAGTATAGCTTGTTTGGAAGGTTTGCCAGGAGGAAGCTTCTTCGCTCTAAAACTAACACGGCAGCATGGCTTAGGTTTAACAGACTTGCATATTATCGAACAACAAGACTTCCCAACAACTTCTGAGCAGATGAGACGATATCAATATTAACAAAATGAAAATGAAATGAACACAAAAGAGTTAGAAAGTTAAGAAAATAAATCCAAGGAAGGTTAAGCTATTAACCTGACACTCTAAAGTCTACCTGAACCACCTACTGATTCAATAGCACGGTAGGTTTGAAATGTAGACATCAGTAGGTAAAGAGTTAACAGTCCAGTCATGTAGGTTCACCGAGCAACTAATGGGACAAAATGTACATGTAAGTAAAGGTAAATGACTTATGAGTGTTGGATTGGAGACTTGTTCACAGCCATTTAGTAATCAAATTCATTTTCAGTCAGTTAAAAATGATTTAAACAACAGAAACATGTATTTGGCCTCTTTATTGTAATAATATGATTCATAGTTAGTTTCGTAAGAGACGCTCTGACTGGGCATCTATTGTATGTGGAAACAACATCGACGTCTGTCCTCTGTGGAAGAGCTTTTGCCTGTTTCAACATAGTTTGCCAGGTGCAGATAAACTGACAGCATGTATTACAATACCTGCTCTGTGTGACTCAGTGTGGGAAACTCTGTGCTAATATATTTCAGTTTTAGTGAGTTTTGATTCGCCTAAGTTAGCCCCCCCCACCCCCCCCCCACACACACACACACTTTCATGCTTTGCACTACGCTAAGGTACCCATGACACTGGTATCAATCTTCTCATCTCACCCTCTGAAAGAAGTGGAAGTGTTTCTCCGTAATGTCGGACTGATTTTATAGGGAATAGATTGTCATCGCATTGCTGAGGAAAGAAGGAATTAGATGTGTTTCTTCATGAGTCTCTGGTTCCTCTTTTCAGTCGGGCGAGTTAAGCAGTTACATCAGCTCCACGTTACTCAGGGGATGTGTTTCACTCGTAATCCATTAGTAAAATGTGTCAGCAATAAAACATCAGCTAAAAAACTGTTGTTAACTTCCCATGTCAGAAAATCCTGCGTGGAACTCCACCGGCCCGATGCATTCTCGAGCAGTAATAAAACATAAGGGAACCTAATGCGCACATAGCCAGAAGGCAGCCAGGCTATCTTAGGCTGTGCAACTTAATGTTAAGCCCTCACCAACAGAGGAGGCCATCCATAATTAACCCTACACTGTCAAGTCAAAGCAGCAGTCATAACATGCCCTCACATGTCACTCTAACCTTTTTCACTGCATTGTTTTCTCTGCCGTCAACCCATCACCCACATCTGTCGTTCCCTGCATGAGGACTGCAGCAAGAGGGGGTTGAGGGAAAAGACTTTGATCTACCATGTTTCCTTCACAGCGTTGATCTCAAAGGCTTTAGACAGCGAATGATACACAAAGCAGAGGGAGAAAAACATGCTTCTCATTTGAGATTGTTGAGGTTCGTGTGTGATTTATTTCCTGTTAGCGAGGGGCGATTGAGCTATTTGGCTGTAGGTTAATCACTGCTATCAACATCTGCTGTTCTCTGCAAGAAGCTAAATACCACATATTGTTTCATTTTTCCTTCCTGTTCGACATTCTTTTCCCACCAGTCTAAATCTTAATAAATCTTTGTATGATTAAAGATTTCATTAATTCCGGAGATGGGAGAATGGGCAATTAAAACGTGTGAATCAAAGCAGAGAAAAGGGGCGAGGTACAGGGAGCACAATTGACTGAGTCAAAGGGTCAGAGAGGCTAAGTCAGAGAGAAAGAAAGAACAAGGAAACGAGCAAGAGACGGTGATTAAAAAGTGAAAGACGGAGATAGATTTGCCTGTCTTTCACTAGAAACTGAAATAGAGGCCAATCAAATGTGTCGGGGAGACCAAAGTGAGAGATCTGTGGGAGCAAGCGAATCAGAGATGGATGTCATGTGGACACGGAGAGAGACAAA
This sequence comes from Maylandia zebra, assembly GCF_041146795.1. Classification (NCBI taxonomy): domain Eukaryota; kingdom Metazoa; phylum Chordata; class Actinopteri; order Cichliformes; family Cichlidae; genus Maylandia; species Maylandia zebra. The sequence goes on from NC_135187.1 coordinate 12,080,376, forward strand.
GAATAAGATTAATAAGATTTATTTGCCTTAAAGGGAAACGTGCATATACAAAGTAACCCCCCCTCCCTGTACTTGGTAACTTACTTCATCTCCAACTTAATCTCTATTAGTTGTTTGGTGACAGAGTCTGTATTTTTGATGGTCAGTGATGGCAGAGGCTGTTTCCTGCCACAATGGTGGATTGCTTTCTTCTTGTCAGTGAGATGGAAAGAAGTTCAGTTCAATTCAGTTTTATTTCTATAGCGCCAAATCAGTTGCCTCAAGATTTTTTATATTTTAAGTTATAAACCTCACAAAAATGCAGAGAAAACCCCAACAATAAAATAACCCCCCAATGAGCAAACACTTGGTGACAGTAGGAAGGAAAAACTGCCTTTTAACAGGAAGGAATCAGACTCTGCTGTGACTGGTTGGAGATAGGAGAGGAAAATAGGGCAAGAGACACACTCAAGACAGACAGAGATTTAAAATAATGTGGGTAAAGTAGAGTGTTGTATGAACACATAGTGAGTGAAAAAAGGTGAGTGAAGACAAAATGCTCCCAGCAGCATTGGTCTTTTGCAGCATAACTAAGGAAAAATTCAAACAGTAAGCTTTATTAACAGGGAAAGCTTTAATCTTAAAACTAGAGAGGTTGTCTGCCTCCCAAATCCAAACTGGGACCTGGTTCCATAGAAGACAGGGCTAAAAGCTGAAGGCTCTGCCTCCCATTTTACTTTTAAAACCCTAGGAACGACAGGTAAACCAGTGGTCTGAGATCAAAGTGCTCTATTGGGGTGCTACAGTACTATGAGCTTTGTAAGATAAGCTGGAACCTGATTATTTAAGATCTTGTGAGGAGAAGGATTTTAAATTTGATTCTGGATTTAACAGGCAGCCGATGAAAAGAAGCCAATATGGGAGAGCTATGCTCTCTAGTTTTAGTCCCTATCAGTACTCTTGTTGTAGCATTTTGGATCAACTGCCAGTTGATCCAAAGCAGTGTTTCTTGTAATTCAGCAACTCATCTTTCTTTTTCATGAACACAAACTGAACGTTTAAGAAGTTGGATACAAGCAGTATAGCACTTAATCAAAGGGGGAAAAAAGAATAAAGGGGAAGTCTTTCAATATTTTTAGGCAAGGTACATGTCTTTGATTCCTGAAAAACCAAGTATATCTTTATTAATATCTAATGGACTCTGAATTGTGCAAATGCTTGCACAATTGAAGCGCCACAGTTGTTTACTTTTCATCCAATATCATCAGCAAGTTGCATTTTCAATTTGCCCTATATTCTGGTTTATGATTAGATACCTGTTGAACTCATATTTGCATTAGAATCTGCTCCTTTGCAGTCAGTAACAATTAACAAAATCACGGTGAACGTAGTAAACATTATACCTCACGACGCCGCTCTCTCCTGGTTGTAGATGCTTTGTCGCCTGCGCAAAAACCACCAAAAACCTTTTCCGTCTGCAGATGAAGCAAAGATAAAGGTTGGCAGAGTTAAAAAGCAGGTTAAAGTTCAAAGGGGTAAGAAGAGCAAACTCTCCTCTGATCTCTGACAAGGAGGGAGGTTAAAACATTAGCATTCACTCTGCGCAGCCATATTTTAGCCCCGCATCTCCTCAAAGGCAGGGAGGAATTCATGCAGTCTGCACAGGGGAGATACATGGGGTACATCCAGCATATATATTTGTAAATACAGTATGTGGGTGTGCATACTAAACTGAGAGCGGTCCTTGTGTATATACCTTGCTGTGTATATGAAGACAAATGATGGAACGACAGAACACACCGTGTACAGTACGGTCTGATTTCCACACTCACAAGCTCTATCCGTAGGATTACTTGAGTCCATTTATCATTCCATATGAGTGTGGCTTGCATGGGTAATTGTAAATTAAGTGGATTACTGTGCAGTGTAGTGCCTGGGGGAATTAGAGAATCTCTGAATGGATGCAAAATCCTTTCGTACTGGAGCCTGCAGGTCCCAGAGCAGCATCAGCACTTTCTGAAGCAATGATATCAGCATGAGCTCCTTTGAATGATACTGATTTAATATCAGCACGGTAGATGTAATGATACTGACACTCATTATGTTTCAGCTCCCTGAAGTGGGGCCAATGTTTCAAGTGATTGGCACATTCAGCAGTAAGTGTGCTTAAGAATAGGTGTTTCACGGGACGAGGGTTAGACCCTTCCATATGCAGGAATACTTTCCTGCTGCTCAGCCAAGGCGGAGGGTTTGTATTTAATAGCAAAGTTGGAAAGTAAGTGAGGGAAAAGTATATGTAAAGTTGTTCTTTCAGGGCTTTGCGTAAGATGAAGCTACAAGATTCATTCTTCTCCTCCTGGCTTCAGTGGCCTTATACCATCCAAATCCCTCAAATCAAAATCCACCTCGAATGAATTGCCGTGGAATACAAATGAGGAAGCAGTGGCAGGGATTTCTCTTTTAATGAGGACAAAAACCTATCACCACATCTAACCTGAAACGCTTCATTTGCCGCTGCCTGCCAGCCTGCGCTTCCCAGAAGAATTCTGGGGTTAAAACTGTAGAGTTTGAGCGCGGTTCGCTCAGGGCCCTGGCAACAAACGATGGCCTCCCTCCCACACCCCCGAACATTTAAACCCAGCTCAGTTTGCCCAAAGCAATCTCGGCTCGGGAGTCGAAAGGTCGCTTTAAATAAATAAAGAATAAGGAGATTACTAGGCATCCCACACACGGAATGAGCAGCACTTTGAAAGGATAGCCAAGGCTACACCATTTAGCATTCAGTAGCCTCGAGCAGTCCGTGAGGCTAGCAGTCAGAACAGAAAGTCCAGATTGACTCCCACTCACTTGCCACAGCTTCATCAGTTCTTTAAGCTAAACTTCTGACCTGTTTGTCATTGTGCCGTTTGTTGTTTGTCAGCCATGAGAATATGTGGAATTAATTTATTGCCTCAGGTTGAGCAACGCAGACACTGTTTTGACCAGCATTTCATTATAATATGTTTGCATCTCCGTGACTCTCAACTTTTACCCACCCAAACTTTGCAACAATATAGCACTTGGGAATTGTAAAGCAGGTGACAAGACAAATGCTTCAATAAGAGCTCTCTGAAAGCTTTTGTGTTATTTTCTGAATCTTCTAAATAAAAGCGGCAGTGTTGGGCTGGAAGAGCACACTCCCAGTGAGACCATGTAGCCAAGATTACACAGTACATCAGTGGAACTCTATTCCCAGGTATTAGGTGGGACTTCACAGGCTTTAAAAGCAAACTCAATAAGATTTGTGACTCATCGTATACATGCACACACAGACAGCCAGCAAAATATAGTCTCCAGTGCATACGCATGCCGGGTGCATGGACCCAAACACACCTGAAATCCAGTCTTTTTGGGGCATAAGAGCCTGCGCGCACCGTCATACACACCACACACATACATGCCCTTTGTCAAGCCGAGCTTGTTACATCATCCTGAGGGGAGTTTATCAGCGACCAATCAGCAGCAGCCCAAAGGCTGTTTTGTCTTCCTTTTGCCTGAAACTCTCTGAACTCACAGATTACCTTTCAGCCATGGGTATTTGCTTACCGCAGCCTGAATTTGCAAGTCTTTATCGTGGCTACTTGCCATCACTGAGGGGAAGTGTTTTATACACAGTTTATCTGCGCAAGGAGAGTCAGTCCACCGGTAATCCAGGTCTTTGTTTAACTACCTTCTTAGCGTGTTTGCTCAGTCACGGCTTAAAATAAGAGAAATTATTGCTTCTTTTTTTTCATTAGACAACACTGTGTAGCATCTTATCATTTTATTCAAATGCCAAATGAGTACCCAGGTCAAGATATTAAATGTAGAGATTGCACAAGCAAAAATTCATCCATTTATTAAATCTATAAATTGAGAATCATATTAGCTGTGCAGTAATGCTGCATATGAGACTGGAAGTATTTGCTTGCTGTTAACAGGTAATTTGTTACATTCCATGTTAAAAATGTGTAATATTTTTCTATAGACATGGTTTACAGTCCCATATATTCTTCTCAAATGTTTGGCCATTTACACACTGGGAAGCATTTTCTAGTGATGGTGAACTTATGTAGCATTACTTTAATAATCTTTATTCCAAATAGTCCTAATAGCCTTTGAATGCCTCTCTCTTTTCCTGGTAGTAAAAACTAGTCACTTCTACTTCTTAAATTCCCTGCACATGATCACACTGTCATCAGGGCTGCCTTTAAGGGGGTGGGAAGAAAATCAGCACGTTTTTCTTTATTTCAGATCCTTTTTTTTCTCTTTTTGGCTGATTAAAAAGGAATGTTTTACGTGACAGTGTTGCACAATCCACCTTATAGGGCTTCACAGGCGACCAAAGGCTTTCTCACCTTCACAAATCTCCACCCTAATACAGTCCTGTGAAGGAAAGCGAGACAAAAGCGTCACTGTAGCAGGGAATTTTTTCTGTGGTGGGAATATTAGAAGCATACACAAGGAAGGATGAGCGAGCGGAGCAAGGCAAAGCTCACTGGAACGACTCCCAGCCCTCATCACAATCATGCCGAGACCACACAGCCACAAAATGTTCCAAAACAGTTGGAATACATGGGATGAACTGGGGAGGGTATGTGGTGCCTTTGATGGTGAGCGGTTAACACAGCTGCCTCTGCTCAAGCAACTGCGTCTCTCTGTCTCACCTGATTTACGGAAATGTGAAATGATGTGCACACACTGCATTCAAAAGATACAAGCTTTCTTTTGAGAGAGCACGTCTCAAATTACACTAAATTCTCTGGTTAACACAATCCTAGTTTCCAGTGTCATTTAGTAACCAGTGTCATTTAGTCTCATTAGAGTTCCAAGCAATTAAGAGAGAAAAGTCCCCCCAGGCATAAACAAAGGCAAGAGCGGCATTGCAAGTATGGCAACTGTAAGACGCTCTAAGGGTGCAGGAACTGCTGCAAGAAGACACTATTGGAGTTAAACCGGGGGTGCAGAACAACCACATTTTGCATAAAGGAAAATGTGAAGCATTTTTGGACTGCTGGACATCAGATTAAGCGGGACAACTTTGAAGACAAGAGCAGCCCTCTGGAACAGCACCCAGGCCTCTTCATCACCAACATATTCTGACGATGAGCACTGGCCAACCTCAGGATCCTGGCCTGTCTCCCAGCCAGCCCTGCTAATTACTCCCCCTCTTCTGAGCTAATTGGCCGATAAAAAATGAGGATGGCCTCTTCACCCAGCCCAAATGTTGTGCCACCATACGGCAGTAGGGAGGATTATGCGGGCTTATGAGGCATGGTGACACTCAGCGAGAACCACTCCTCTGCTATTAATTTCCCTGTCAAGCGAGTCGCCTCTGCTGTGTCACTTTGGTTTGTAAGCGGATGCGAGAAAACTTTGGCCCGGGGTTGACTTCCGACAACTTCTTCTCATTTAGCGCCCTGGTACAAATGAACAATGAGATCACTCATTTGAGCAGATGTTGAGTCCTGGGTGATATCGGTGTTACAACTTGTTACAGGCAAATTACAAAGGGCTTATCTTACTTGAGTGGATTTTCCTTCTCTTTGCACAGTCAGGACTGCGGGTAGGTGATTTGGGATTTCCATGAAAACCCGTCTAACAATAGACCATGCATCAAGTTAATAGAGCTAATGTTTAAGAAAATAAATGCCTTGGACCGGCTGTCCTGGTGGTCTGGCTGTTGAGACACAACACAATGTGACTGCAGCAGATTTTTTGTTTACAGCCATAAATCTCCATATAATTAGGAGGCTATTTGCTGAGCAATTATGATATTAATTTATTCAAACACAGCTATATTTGTGGACTTTGCAGGTAATATTATTAAGTCTGTGAGAAATACAAATACTGAATAACAAGCCGTGCTCAAAGCCAGCAGCCTGTTAACAGCACTGGCAAAGGTCAGTGTTGGAGGTTGATGAGAACCAGGCGAATATTTGCCTGCAGAGTTGCATTCATGTTCTTGGGGTCTTAGCCCCTAATAATAACCCTACACTTTGGAATCCTGTCCAGCATGTGCAGCCAAACTACTATCAAACAGGATGGAGCAGCTGTGCACAGAGTCACGTCTATCTGTGACTGACTAAATGTGGCCTCTTCTGAAGAAGCATTTCTCAGAGGTGGATGCATTGACGTAAATATCGATAGCATTGAAGCAATCGATACTGGACCGATATTAGTGCAATAGGATCAGTAAGCTCAGTATGTAGCCCACTAAACTTTGCTAAATTAATAATAATAATAATTATTATTATTACTACTACTACTGGAAATGTAAAAACTATGCATCAAACACTACAAAAAATGTCTGAATCTTTTTGTGCTTACTGTCACGTCTATTTTATTTATATTTTAACAACATAATTTGACCCCCAAAAAGTATCGGTATTAGTATCGGCAATACTGACACTATATTTACTTGGCATCGGATTAATAAAAAATGTGCAGTATCGCACACTGATCAAGCAAAAACCTGGCGGACTTCTCATTAACTTCTTTTGTCAGCTATTAATAATCACAGTTGACAAATGACACACAGACAGTCACAAAAACATCCGTCTCTAAAACGGGAATAATGTCAGAAGAAAGAAGAAGTGAAACTGTATGTAATTTAGCAGGAACTGATTTCAATAATATTTGATTACTGTTGCTTTGTTCAGTTACTGTCTGTCGTTTTCCCTTCAGTCTTTCCCTGTCTACAGCATCAAAGTTGGGCACATTCAGGTTAAAGGATAAACAGGCCACGGAGAATACTGTGGGAGAAATGCAGAAAAGACAACTGAATATAACACGCGCGGGTAAAACAGAAAACGTTTGATCCAGCCGCAAACAGCACGAGCATCTCCGCGAGATTTTGACGGGCCGCTCCTCCCGAACGCTATCAGCTTCTGTTAAACTGAGAGTGTTTTGCTCTCTGGCAAAGCTCCAGTTTCCATATAGGCTTACAATTAGATAATTTGCACATGCGGAAGACTCCGGTTATGAATGGGTGCATTCCGCTAGTCCCGCCTCTTCCGTTCCCACAGTCTGACCAATCGGCGGCGTCTTTGAGCCGATGGGGCGTCGCGTCGGCTGCCGTCGTGTCGGGATTGGAATGTTAGCGACCAACAATCGGAACAACTGAGCACTCGGTAATTGGACACTAGGATCAAGGAATCCCGTCTTTTTGAACATTTTCTCAGCTATTTAGTCAGTCTGAGGTCACCGTTTGTTACCCGCGTGTCTTCCGGATAACTTCGCCTGCCGTGCGGCTCTTCGCCGACGAGCTTTTTATTGAATAAGAGCGCGTATGTGGGGAGGTTGTAATAAATAAGAGAAATGCAGGGATTCGTCAGGTTACAGTTGTGCCGCTGAGCTTCCTCCTGCGCTACGACGAGTCCCCGGTTTTTTTTTTCTCCGCTTCTCCTCACACGGGACCATGGAGCAATAAAAAGGGGAAAAGGAGGGGGTGTGTGGGAGAATCGGACGAATTCACCCAGAGGTATTTGGATACACGCGTGGTGGCCGTACCGATGTGTTTTTACACTGCCCGGTCAGCGTGTTGCCGAGTTTAACATCCAATCCGGGCTGTACCTTTACGTCTGGGAGAGCCTCGGGGACCCCAGCCGCTGTTTATCCGGGAGGACGGAGTTCCCAGGCGGCTGTCTGACAGTTTTCCATTTCAATAGCCCCCCACCCTCCGTGCAGCCAGGCTGAATGAGGGTGAGAAGAAGTGCAGGAGAGAAGAGTGGCTGCATATGATTGTGTCCGAGAGGGTCCGGTGAGCGCTGATCTTTGTAGGTGCACCAGAGCCCGGCTGCTAGGCGTTGTGCGATATGGTGAAACTCTACAGAAGAGGGAGAAAGGGACAAGACTTCTAAAATCGCCCACATGCACTGGATCAATTGCTGGATTTGGGAACCGAATACGCAGAAGGGGGGTTGGGGATCCTTGGAGGCTGCCGGAGGATGGAGCGGTGTAGTCAGGGTTAGTGAGAGCCTAACTTCGGGCCACTTTACATTTCTTATTCCTGAACAACTCGCCCTTGTTTTCAGGACACATGCAGGCCAAAAAACGTTACCTGATCCTGCTCTCCGCCGGTGCGTGTCTAGTGCTTCTCTTCTACCTCGGAGGGGTTCAACTTCCAGCGGCGAGCAGGAGTCGGCATGACCGCAGCAGAAACGGGCACCGGCCCGAGCAGCCCTGGCCTCACTTCTCGGACCCTTTACATCTTTTCCTGCCCTGGGATCAAACCGACACCGAGGACTACAACCTGCACATATCTCCGAGGCAGAAGAGGGACATCAACACAAGTGTTTACAAAGGCAAAAGGTGTCGCATGGATTCCTGCTTTGACTTTTCTCTGTGTCGAAAGAACGGATTCAAAGTTTATGTTTACCCCCAGCAGAAGGGGGAGAAGATCTCAGAGAGTTACCAGAATATTTTATCGACCATCGAGGGGTCCAGGTTTTACACCTCGGACCCTGGACAGGCATGTTTGTTCGTTCTAAGTTTGGACACTCTGGACCGGGACCAGCTGTCCCCTCAATACGTCCACAACCTGAAGACCAAGGTCCAGAACCTGCCCCTGTGGAACGACGGCAGGAACCACCTTATATTTAACTTGTACTCGGGGACGTGGCCGGACTATACGGAAGATTTGGGCTTCGACATCGGTCAAGCCATGCTGGCCAAAGCCAGCATCAGCACCGAGAACTTCAGGCCCAACTTTGACGTGTCCATCCCCCTCTTCTCCAAGGAGCACCCGCGTACGGGTGGAGAGAGGGGGTACCTCAAGTACAACTCCATCCCGCCTTTCAGAAAATACATGCTGGTGTTCAAGGGGAAGCGCTACCTGACCGGCATCGGCTCGGACACAAGGAATGCCTTATATCACGTTCACAACGCCGAGGACGTGGTGCTGCTCACCACCTGCAAGCACGGCAAAGACTGGCAGAAGCACAAAGACGCACGGTGCGACAAGGACAACGCAGAGTATGACAAGTAAGTTGGAGCAAGTAGAGGGGAAAGTGATTATCTGTTGGTTATTATTTTAATCAGTGCTTACATGTTTTTTTTTAATGTTATTATTTATTTATTTATTTATTTATTTATTTGCGCTGTCATCACTCCAAACTGCGCAGCAGGAGCGCATCATCCACAGTTCTCACGCTGTGGCACAGAGTGAGTGAGTGAGTGAGTGAGTGAGTGAGTGAGTGAGTGAGTGAGTGAGTGTGTGTGTGTGTGTGTGTGTGTGTGTGTGTGTGTGAATACTTCAAATGAACTCATTAAGTGTCCTTCAGAACTGAAAATAGACACTGATCAGCAACATTCACAAGTTTGCTTTCCATTGAATTCATTACCTTTTTAAAACCCGAACCTCTTTGAACCCACCCACCCCTCTAAAACTCCAGGTCATAGTTTATATCTGACTGCTTTACCCCTCCACCCCAGCTCCTTTCTCCCTCTCCTACCTGAGGTAAAAGATCTCCAGCCAGGCTGTTGGCTCTCTGGACACCCCTCCCTCCTCTCCTCCCTCCCCTCACTTCTTCCCTTCCTATGAAGGAATCCCACCACCACCACCACCTCCCTACTGAAGCCTTTTAAAAGGACATGCATGGGCATGTTTGATTTGCACCCTGTACTTAGTGCAAATTAAGTGAAAGTTGGACCATGGGAGTTTTGGGCTCTGAAATTAGAGGTAAAAATGACCCAGCCATGACAAAAAATACAGCTTCCTACAGTTGAAGGTGCATGCAGTGTAGTTTACGTTGGCTGCCGTGCCTAACATGTTTGGTTGAACGCGAGTGTGAATAAATCAGTCAAAATGGGTTAATTACTCTTTCATTTCTGGGAGTTAGTGGCGTGGTTTCCATTTAGCCCCCGGGGACAGTTGATTACCTCTAATTCTGGAGGTATCAGGTTTTGTCGAAGTGGTAATTAATGATTCCCCCTTGGGATCAGCAGCTGTACTCGAGTGTTTGGTATGTTTTAATATAGGGGGCAATGTTTTCTCAGGTTCACATATTTGGATTAAGCGGTGAACTCGACTGCTCAGGTTCACTTGTGTGTGAGTAGCATCTGCTTGATTTGCATTTATCAACCTGTGGATCCTAGCGTTTGCAAAGAATCCAGAGTAAACTCCAGGCGTGTGGTAACACACAGCGTGTGTGTGTGTGTGTGTGTGTGTGTGTGTGTGTGTGTGTGTGTGTGTGTGTGTGTGTGTGTGTGTGTGTGTGTGTGTGTGTGCGTACCTGGTGTCAGGGTTAAGGGAAAGAACAGATGGGCAGCATATGGGAAGTTAACACAGACGTATTTGCTTTCTGTTAATCAGAAAGATGGAGAAAAAGGAGCTGCTGGGAAAGATGGCACTTGCTTGGTTGAGAGACAAAGTGACTTTCCTTGAACTTGTAGTGAACTCAGGAACCAGTGTGTATGCACTCAGGAACCTCTTACCAGACGTTTTGGTAATGCAAAAAAAAAGCTCTAACAAAACTTCACAAGCATGCACTTGTCCATCCATTCATCATCCCCTTTTCCTTCTCCTTCCAACATTCCCCTCTTCTCCATCTCCCTGGATGCCTTGGGCTCGGTGTCACCTGGAGAGATATGCCATCCATTATCTGACATTCCAGTCGGCTCTGGACAGCCTACCTCTGCTCCTCTCGTGGCTCTGTTTGCTAAAGGATCAGGCCTCATTCTCGCAAAGGCGGCTTTGCCTCTGGAAGATCTCAGCACCGTAATCGGATGATTGATCCAGCTTGATGGCAGTGGTTCAGGGAAACCTGAGTCTTCACTGCCCATTCTTTCTGCCATAGCGCGTTTCACAGTCGAGTTAATTTTGATCAATACTGCTACATCTCAGTAATTTCATTTCCAGCTGCAATGCTGTATTTGATTTTTGTTCCCACTAAAACTCAATAAATCCAATCACATTTTTACACAGCACATTTACAGTGCAGCTAGATTTGGGCTGTCAATCCGTACATCTCTCTGTGGCTTTAGTCTTCTTTGTTTTTGTTTTGTTTTTTTCCCCAGGTTATCGAAGTTCTCGGGTTTCTAGTTTTCTCTGGTATTTGGCACAAACGAGGCAACGCATAAATTTTGCTCTTGTTGTGATTTAGCAACCTGTTTAAATTTAATCAAACTGATGCCTCCCTCTTAATCAAATTTAAAGCCCTTTGGGTGCCAAAAACCCTGACGTAGCTCTCCAAGGTAAATGGATCTATATGCAGCTGACCCTCTGGTGTTTGCCAGTGCTTCATTTCCAGAGGCTCAGGGCGGACAGGCGATGCCATGCGGGGACGCTGCAGTGCAGGAACTTAGGAATGCACACACGTGTCACAGCAGCTGTTAGCAGCTGAAGCAAGACCGCTGCCAAAGCAGAGTGTCTGCACAGCGCATGTACCTGGATGTACCTGTGAGCAGTACCTGGATGCTTTTAATGTACAGTGTAATTCAAAGTTTGATCCCAAAGAATAAATCATATGATGGAACACAGACTTTAAATAGATGGAGGCAATCAGTGCAATCAAAGCCAGGATAGTGTTGGTTCTAAGTTAGCCAATCACTCGCTTCTCTTTTCCGTGTGACAGGAAGTTGTAAACAACCAAGTCCTATAAAGTCGGACAAGTGCAGTTCGGCAGTATTTAAAAAATGAAAGTGAATGATCGTACATGTGATGCGTCAGAATAAACTGGCACATGACCAGTCATAGCTTCACTTTGCAAACTAATCTGACGTGTTTTAGCAACATTTGAAATCCATTAATCGCACTGAAGAATGCGATTCTTAGTTTTAAATGGCTCTTAAATGCACACGGTATTTTGTGCGGACAGTGGTTGATCCTACACCTGAAGGAAATCGGTCACCGTTCCACATACCTACATGCATACATACACGGTGCCACGGTTGGTGTTGCATCCAAATTCATGTTCTTCTTTTTTCCCGACCTTTGACCTTGCAGCCTTCTAGAGGAATGCTGCTCTACAAAGGTATGCAGCAGGAGGGCAGAGTGGAAGCCGGTATATAAGTACCAAAACTGATTCCCACCCACCCACACTCATCACACGCAGACACAAACGCACCACGCTCCACACATTTATTCAATTGATTTTCTTAGCCGCAATAGCTTTCAATTGGAGTCACTCTGGTCCACTTCCATGGCCAGGCGCTGATGAAAGGAGCCATTCACTGCTACATTATCCACTGAGTTTCAGGGCTGCTGACAATAATCCAGGGAGAGGACAGTGAAAGGCTATTACGGCTCCGCAGTTGAAAAAAGTTGATGTTGGGAGGAATTCTGCAGCAGTGCTTTGCTTTGTAGAGGAATACGTCAAACTGGGGATTATTATTATAATTTTTTTTGTTCTTCGTGACTTGAGGAGTTCAAAATAAAGTTCCCGATTCTGTTAAATGGTAAGCATGTGTCATGCCCCACGGTTTTTCAGGTGTGAGCTTTTTCCGTTGTGTTATGTGACAAAACAAGGGCTGAAGAATCATTTTAACACACCTCATACTTTTGCATTTGTCTCTGTGCAGTAGCATGCATAGTTTGTGTGTGTGTGTGTGTAGGCAAGCAGTGAATCAACCGTGTAAGTACTGTAATTGCTCTCTGTTTCACTATCAAGCAGATTATCCTGCAGAAACCAAACGTATAGTCTCATCTAATGTCAGTGGAGTGAATTGCTGAAAGTACATCATTATTATCATTGAGTGTTCCATTAAAGTCTGACTGAGCATGTCCTTTTTTCTTTTTTTATTTATTTTTTCCCCTTCGTTGAAGCCTTTCTCCGGCTAACTGCAGCGTCATCATCCCCCCCATTTAATACTTAACCAGCTTTGTTGACTCGTATTGACTTTGTACTTTAGCTACTTCACTGGCAGCTGCCGCTCAAGGTCACCCGGGGGACTTGAAAACCCCGACGAGAGAGGGAGGGCAGCGACGAGGAGAGGTAGAGGGAAAGATTTACAGAACGAGAATGTCAAGAGGAGCTACGGGAAACGCGTCCGTGTTTGCAAATGCCCGTGCTCGAAACGGCGCAAGGGGAAGAAGATGAGCAAGTGGGTGTGATATCGAGTGATAATAATGGCAGCAATGTCGGAATGAAAGAAACGGAGAGTCCAGAAAATTGCGCGTGTAGTGGGATTTTTCCCATTAGGAGTCAATGACGGTAACATCAGCCAGGCACTGTGGCATTTTCATTTCCACAACTGTGTCATCAGCAGAAATTTTTCCCACTTGAGAAAATTATCTTGGAAGCATGAGAGGCTGAGAGGGAGAAATGGGGAGAGAGGCCGGCCTCTGGCCCTCTTGCATCCCCCTCCCCACCCTTGTTGTCTCTGTTTTACTTTCCATTCTTACCTTCTCTCCTTTTACTCTGGTTATCTTCATTTTTCTCTTTCTCCCCCCTCTTCTGCTTCTGTCTTCGAGCAACACTGAACTGAAGCAATGATGTGATTTGTCTCCCTGCCACAGTTTCATTTTCATAGGATATTTTTCCCCTTCTTCGTCTTTTTTTTTTTAAAATTCAAAGCAACGTGACGTCTGACACATTGTTGACAGAGCGCCACAGAGTGAGAGACAGTAGCTGATCTGGGCCAAGTGAAGAAAACCAGCAACATTTCCTTTCCACCTTATCTCGGTTAAACACAGGTTTTTAAAAAAAACAAAAAAACAAAAACGAGAGAACAAAAATTGTGAGTGGGAATAACGACATTCACCTGAATGTCAGCTCGGCGGCGTCGCCTGATAGCGGCCTCCTGTTGGAGAGCGGAGCGAGTAGCAGACACAGTCGTGTTGCTTACCTCGGTGTTTGGCAGGAGAGGGTGTCACACTCCCCGGGTTGCCATTGTTTGTTTTTCTGTAGTCAGATTAATAAATCATGAATATTTCATGATTGCCTGCTCTCTCTTAGATAAAGTACTCAGCTCGTGATGGGGAATGTTAATGATGTGGAGAATAATTAGTCTGAATGTGGTGCAGCTTAATTGGGACTCTTTGATATTTTTTTGTGTGTGCATGTGTGTAAGAGACATATTTAAGCCTATAACTACATAAAACCCTCTGTTTGTTGTGTTGCGTTATCTTATCCGTCTTAAATCCCCTCTACTTTCACTATCTGTCTTTCTCTCCTCTCATTCCAACCATCTTCCTGTGTGTTTGAGTGGATCCAGCCCCTCTTTGGGACACGCAGGGCAAGTCGCTAAAAGAAAAAAGCTCTTTCCAACTTTCCATCTCATGTTTTCTTTGCAGCAAACAGTCAGAAATGTAAAGATATTCATTTTCCAGCAGTATAAACCAGAGGAAGCTAGCACATCCACACAGTTTTGTGATGGAGCACTTGTGAAAACTGTTAGGAGCTGAACCTCTGCTGTCAGACATTACAAGCCTTTGTAATCAGTTGACCAGGTTTTTGAATATGCTAGCTAGACTTGCTACTAATGATCATCCTTTAATCAACCAGTTATTGATCTCAAGTATCCAGTGCCCAAAGCAACAGCTTCAAATGTAGTTTTGTCTAATCAATAGTCAAAAACCCCCCAAATTAAGGCTAATAAAGCTAGAAGATAACTGAGATGAAAGGGTTGAGTTACTCATCATCCTGATTTTCTTTTTTTAAAAAGTCTTTACTAAAATAGAAGGTCACCTGTTGTAAAAAGCGTTACCAGTTTACTTCCTCTTTTAACTCAATTAATTCCCTAATCATTTGATTTCTGCTCATCTCCATTTGTGTGTCTTTCACATTCTACTCGTTCTCATCGGTGCAGTTTTGCTGGTGTGTGGCAGCTCATCTATTCACGCCAGTGTGTGCGTGCGCACCCCTTTGGGCCCTTTGTCTGAATGTGTGTGTATTTGCGAGTGCGCACAGGATGGCTGGGGTCACGACCCTGCTGTCTGTCCCCTTGCTGAGTGACGAAGGCAAAGCCCCACTCGCTGACCCACATTCATTGAGGGATTATCAGGGCAGCCAAGCCGCCCCTGGCCTCAGATGAGGTGGCAGGGGTGGAGGGGTGGGAAGCAAGTGAGGGGAAGAATCGAGGGGGGTTGGATGGACATGAACTCGGCACACACACACACACACACACACACACACACACACACACACACGCACACATCGGATCAGACGGCGCAGTCCAAGTGCAACACCCCGCACCCCCTCCCAGGCCAGCAGCTGGCTAGGTGGTGGAGAGAGATTGATCAGCTGGGAGGGTTCCCCCCCAAAATGAAAATCGATGGGAGAATTAGCACAGCAGTGGGCCAGCCCCTGGCGTCATTTTCTCTATTAAAAACTGCTCACTTCCACTCTGGAGGAAAGAGAGAGGTCCAAGGGCTTGTTGTGCTCGTGGTAACTGTAATTGAAAGAGTGAGAAATAACAAGGCATCAAAACGCCTTCCCTTCCCAGGACTGTCAGGAAGTGTTTAAGAGGAATGAATTAATAAGAGACACAGGCACAGCGGTAAAAGTTAACTCTCTATTCTCCTTCCTGTCACAACTGAAGCGTGCTCAGGCTTAACTAGTGCCGATGCAGTGATGTAAAAAGTTTGCAGGCAGACAGGTAAGTGAGTAGCTGCGCGTCTTTCTGACAAGCCCAGAACAGAAAGGGAAGAGGAGCAAGAGAACGAAGCTGATTGGATCCCTGTGAACTCAATTAAAGTAGACAGGTATGTGACTGGCTGAGGCAAAAAGCGATGATCAGGACAGACGCGTGATTGGCTTCTCATTAAAATCTCCGCAGTGAAGGAATGAAAGGAAGATACGGCTGCTGTCTGCACGTTCGGCTCGCACAACGGAGACTGAGTTCTGACATCTGTCTTTTCTTTTCTCCCCCTTTTTTTTTTTTTTTTTTTTTTTTTTGGTCGACTAAGTTTTTGAGAAATTCTCACATCTCGGTTTTCTCTGCGTAGCGTGGGGGCATGCCGAGACAGGACAACTCCGCTGTGAGCGCACACTCCCGTCTCCATCATTCCAACATTCCCACCGTTAGTCGCTGTAGTCTTTCTCGCCACGTGTCCTTGGATTTAAATTTCTCTAACCCATAAATATCTATCATTCGTTGAGTACGTCTGACACATATTTGCTGCACTTTATCGCTAACTGCCAGTTTCTTGCAGCAGTGCATGGGGGTTACATTTATTTAGGGTTGCTTTACGGAGCGTTTTATGAGTGTTTAGGCTGTGGGACTCCCAAGTTTATTGTTAGGATTCAGCGGCATTGCTTTCGTATCAACTGTGGTCATCAAAAAAAGATCTCCTTTAAAGTCACAACTGAACAGAGAGACAGTTATTCCCTCATTCTTCTCTCCTTTTCTTGCTCTAGTCTGGACTAGTTAAGTAGACGCAGGTTTCACTTTGAGTAAGTTAGGCTGTAATTGTAGAGCTGTTATCGTTTTGCTATAAAACTGTATAGGGTGTGTTTGTGTGGAGGTGGCTGGATTTCCGGCAGCCCAGTGATCCTGGGGATTTGCCTTTTGGGCTGAATGACTGCCTGGTTCCCAATCTGTGGATCACCCAACCACTGTTCTATTATCAGTGATCATCAGTGGGCAGAAACCATGACCTTTAGATGCACTCACACAGACCTCTAGTAGAAATATAAACATTTCCTTCCAGGGGGAACCCCCCCCCACACTGATTACACCGTAAGTCCATCAATATTTGTTACAGGTTTCCCCTCCTGGGAGCTCTGTGCCTCCCTTGAGACACTGCAACAACTCCGCAGGGGAGAGTGGAGGAGGTGGGGTGTTAGCTAGTTTTTATGGCCTTGCAGAATGGCAGCTTTTACGGCCCCGAGAGACTGTTCGGCAAACACCTACTGACGGCACATCAATGGGACGGCGGACTGTTTGACGTCAACTTATACGTTGGCGTCCTTCCTTCACTTCTCTGTCGCAAGAGTAAAAACAAACACTTAACCCTTCTCCTGGTATTCATATTCAAATAGTAATGGCAAAGGGAGGAAATCTGAGTAAGAGCAAAGAGAAGGAGAATGGGGAGGAGGTGGTGATGTTGGAGTGGGGGGAGTTTAAGAGGGCAATAGCTTAAAAAAGCATTATGTCACTGAAGAATGTGTGCATGGCTCAGTGTTTAAGGGGCCAAGGCTTCAAGGAGAGAAAGAAGGTTTTGTTGGAGCAGCTCGGGCTGCCTGGCACACTGATGGAAGGGCTCTTATCCCTGTTTGGTTCATCTTGCTTTATGACTTCCACTCTTAGGGTGTAAAAGTTGGGGCTGCCCCTAGAGGGGTTCCATTGTGCCGAAGTTTGCTCTCTTTCCAGAGGGAACCCCCGGGCCTCGTTGACACCAATGCCTCCCCTTTCACTCCCTCGTTTTCACAGCTCTCCATCAAGCCTCCCTCTCCCGCCGCGGTGGCCTCTCCTCCTGTCTGCATCTCTTTCCTTTTGGTTTTAAATCCTGGGCGACAACTGGCAACAGCGGCCACTCGCACAGCTCCAGCCATCGACAACCAGGCTCTGGTTTGGCAGATTTCACAACACTTCACGGTTCAGTGGCTTAGCCAAATCTAACAGGGAGGAGGTGGCTGTGGAGGATGAGAGGATATGGTTACAAGGAAAGAAGGCATCTGGTCTCACCAAGGAGAGTCCCAGTATGCCCAGAGCGTGGGTGTGTGATTGACCGAGAGGAAGGAAGGAATTATGGTGGTTTATCGCTGTTTCTCCCAGTTTCCCTGGCAGCTTGTTTGCCGGTGCTGTTGCGTGGTGTTTATTCATGAGTTTGATAGGGCCTCCTTTTCAGATCAAGCAAAGGAGTGCATGCTTGTCTTTGAGAGGCGATGTAGGACAAAGTGCAGCTGCTGGTGGTAATGCTGGATATTTCAAATTGACACCCACTCGTATTCTCTGCAATTTCTTTCTTCTCCTTCCTCTCTTACGTAGTCATTTCCTCTGTCTCACACTTCCACAGCCTAACAAGCCCACATGGGCAATATTCATGTCTGAATGCGTGCGAAAAGTTAGGAAAATGGATTACTTCTCATGAAGTTTTGGCACTTCAAATAATAAGTGGCTTGGTGAAATTTTTCCACAGGTTGATGTGAAGTTGGTCTGCAGATCAAGTGCAAATTCCTGTAAGTCAGTGCTCTGCTGCTTTATCTGCAGCTCTTTCTGTGGCTGTATTGCCAAGCTGTAGGATGCTTTTTCTTGTTCAGTGGCTTCATTTTTGCCCTGCTGCGTCATGACTGGTGGTGCCTATCCAACTGCATCCTTTCCATACAAGCAGACCTAAAAAAAAAAAAAAAAAAAAAAGTCCGTAAAGGATGGGTAACTCGAGTGGGGAAAGCCAGTGACTCTGAATGTGAGCCACTGAGGTGAAAATAGGAAAGCAGAAAAATGAGGTGTGGGGGGGAAAAGCAAGAAAGTGTGCGGCAGAAAGAACAGCAGAGCATCCTGCTTAGTTTAGCAGCTCGACAAGGTGTGTTTTCCTTGTGGGAGTGAATTGAAGTGCTTATTTCCCCAGAAAGTTGGGACATGGCAGCGCTTTGTTTTCAAAGTGTCTTTTTTTAGGTCGCTTGCAAGTCGTGCCTTTATCTGAAGAGGGACTAATGAGCGGAACTATGGATCCTTCGCCTTATGCAACATTTGGATCCTGTAATAAGATGGGAATGTGGATGGCAGCAGTGAAAACGTTTGGTAAATGGGCCAGTTAGTACTGAGTGTGAAAATCAGGGAACACGATTTGAACAGCAGTATCAGGTATCAACCCGAGGTGAGATACACTTGACTTGAATACCCGCTGCTCTGCTGGAATCTGTTGAGTGGCCATCAGTTTAAGACTTCCTGTACCTTCGCTGTGCACGTCTACAAATATGTGATTTTTAAGGGAAAGGGCTTAGGAGACAGATGCACTACACGCACATGAGGTTGAGTTCATGTTGCACATGTTGAGCGGCTGCATACATGGATGTGTTCTTTCCGGCTGTTGGTGGCTTTAGGCTTATTCATCTTTGCCTGCTTAAGGAAAGTATGTAATTGTATGACCTTTTTCCTCATTTTCCCACTCACTTCCCACACACTAATTATGTTTGTTGGAAAAACACAACATCAATTTGAGGTCTTCTACCTTTTCCCACTACCTGGATGCACATTCGGAACTGCCCACTGGGAAGCTCCACCGAGAACTACATACCTTTTAAGGGCTTTTTTTCCTCCTTGCACTTGCATTGCCAAAAGAAATGCAAGCGATATCAAGCTTGGTGTACAAGCTTAGCTTGGGTTGTAATTCCGTTGACATATAGATTCAACAAAGCCTGAACTTCATAGTATGTACATTAGTGTCATGTACAGACTGGCTAACACTTTAGCAGTTTGGCATGTGTGCTATGTATTCAACCAATCAACATGTTCTAATGCTCGGATCATTCACTCTTATATTGGATTTATGCCACTGTTGAACTCTAACCCTGTTGAAACTCTACGCCCTAACCTGATGTTCACCTTTCCCAGAAATGCAACTACATGACACGTCAGCGCAGCCCGTAGAGGTATAAATGCTGGCGGGCGGCAGTGTTGGTCGCTTCAATGCAAATTTGGAAATTACACTTTGGTTAATATTTAGTGTTAGGTACTCAACAAACGAGGACCATTTAGCTATCTTAGAGCAGGAACTAAAAACATCCTACAACGAAGCTCTAAGTTCATTTTAGTTCAAACTGCATCTCAGAGCATCTTCTGTGGAAAGTTACAGAAATAGCCCGACATGATACTCCTTTGACTTTCGAAATGCTAATTTGAACTTTGTTAAATGATCTAAATGTTTTGATGTGAGCTCAGATCTTTTCATATACTTGGAAAAAAAGAACAAAAAAATTGTTTGAAAAGTGCTTTTCCAACACTTTTCAAACATGAGACTCCAGCCTGCAGAGTGTTTTTTCTTTTTTGTATCATTGCCTCTTTATTGAGCTTATAGGCCAAAGTTTGAGGTCCTGCATGTGTCTCTGTGTGAAAGAAAGCACATGTATTAGCTAGTGAGTCCAGTCAGGAGTTTGTGGAGTATCTGGTGACTACAGAGTATTTGCCCATAGCTACATAGCTGACAGTCTATAAATACACAAGTATACTACTGGGATCACTGAGTTTTCAGGAGCTTAAGGAAAGCATGAGCTAGTAAAGTCCGAATATACCTGCTATCTTTCTGTGTATCATGTGGCCTAGACAGCCGAGGATTGCTCACCTCTTGTGAAGTGTTTGCACTGTAGCCCACAAGGGGACAGACAGAAATCCAGACAAGTATGTGCTACGTTTACACTGCAGTCTGAGCTGTATGTGTGTTAAATTGTGTATCTGCATATGCATATGTGCATGGCTGTGTATGCTTCTAGGCCTGTGTGTGTGTGTGTGTGTGTGTGTGTGTGTGTGTGTGTGTGTGTGTGTGTGTGTTCCCTTTAGCAAAGTAGTGCTGATTCAATAGTGTCTTTCCATTCCCACTCTTTTTTTTCTCCCCCTGCTTTCCTCTGTGAATGTTCTCCTTTTAAGCCTTCAGGCGAACCTCCTGCCCGGCCTCTTCCATCCCTGTCCGCACGCAGACATACAAGCGCACCCCACTCCCACCCTCCCACCCTCCCACGTACTGTGCAGCATCTTGTTTGGCTGAAACCCGGTGCTAACTCTAACTGTGGCCACTCATGTGGAACCCCTAGAAGCTACAAACATGAATAATGTATCAGCAAAGGAGTTTTTATTCATGTTTTTTTTTCTTTTTTTTTTCCTTTCCATATTAACTAGCATGTCTGCACAGACACATCCAGTCACACAGCACAGCACAGCCCAACCTCCTCGTCTTCTCAAGGGTATGGGCAACCTCTGGATTTCACAAATATTTCCTCTAAGCTGCATGGGGGGGGATCTGACTTCCTGTACACTCTCTTTTGACCAACAAGATAAATTCCATTTAAATTTTACCCACTATCTGAGAGTGACCTTTAAGGTCTTGTAGCCACATAATTCCCTACCAGCCAGTTGTTACCAGGGGTTTGCTGACCAGTCTGCATGACTATGGCTTAGCAATCAATTTCACAGCGCCTGCTTGCAACCTCACAGAAACGATCTGGTAATGCTAAATGTTCCCTAGCAGCTGGTTGTTGCCATCCAGTTGCCAATCAGTCTCTAGGCCATTGCACAGTTTCAAGCAATGTGCGATACATACAAAGGTTTAGACAGTACTGAGTTAAATTTTAAGTTATGAGGTAGTGAAACCCTAAAGATGATGTAACAAGCATAGACCCTTGTGTTGTTGTATACAGATAACATAGATTTAAGCTAAGCTGCTATGAGCATTGATCATAGTCTCTGCTCTGAGTGTTTTAGCAGGTGCTTGGACACCGAAGAGGAAAAGGCTGCAATCATCTTTATAACATGTTTGAGGAGGTTTGAGGCTTGGTGTTAGGTTTGTATTGTTGATTGTCATTTATGCTTAGAAATATTTACTTATATATGCTTAGAGTTTTGTAATTAGTTGTAGATTGGTAGAGGTTTTGATCCTTGATAGTCTGCAAACTTTGTGTGTATTAGACAGCACTTTGGGAGCATGAGAGGTCATACCGTGTCTTATTGTTTTATGGTAGGATTAACGTAGTTGCGTCTGTTCTAGTCTAAGTGCTCTTTGTTTAGATGAACTGCAGGACTTCCTCACCGTGTTATCTAGGATGAACCATCTAGGGTGAGGGGGAGGCTACCCTCTTCCTGACCAAGGATGTTTGACCCTTTGATCAGCAGTCCACACACACACACACACACACACACACACACACACACACACACACACACACACACAGGCAAGGTACTCTTTGTGTGTATGTAGACGTCATATGTTAATGAACTTATGCATATTCATGTAACCTCAATAAAAGAACAGTGGTACGGGAGAACGGACGAGAGCAACTGGGGTCAAGCGAAGGAACGGTGCCTGTCCGGTTCTCTCCCGTGCACGAGAAACATGAAGAAGCTTGCCTACTTGTGTCTTGCTTTGCAGTGTAATTATGTTGTCTTCAACGTTCCAGCGGATGGGTTCAAGCTACAAACCTATCACTTGGCCACACTGTAGAAAGCTTCCACGCCTTCTCATTTCACCATTCACTAAACTGTGTGACTCTTCTATTCATCTTTTTTAATCTCACAGTTTAAAACGGAGATCTTTCAGAATTCTTTTAGGTTAAAATTAAATTTTTCTGTTTAATTTTTGTGCCTATTTGCTCTCTTTTTTCTTGCTTTTTCGGAGACTTTAAAACAATTCAATACCCTGTTGCAGTAATATGGCTAAAAGTTACTGATATACAGTATATTTCAGTTTTTCCATGTCTCTTTGCTCTTTAATGCTGAATGGATGACAAATAGTAACTAAAAGTCCAATGCTGGCCACTTAAAATTTCTGTGCAGCTTAAAAATTTAAGCGTGGTTTGTAAATTTGAGTGAAAGATTAGAAATTCTGTCAAATCCCACCAGATCCTTAATGGATTAATAGATGGAGACAATATTGGTGCCTCATCCTGTCCCGTACTATGGGTGTAACTACCCACTATTTTATCCTTTCATTATGGGCTCATGGAGCAGTAGCAGAGCCAAGTTTGGATTACCTTCGCTTTCCAAGCTAATCAGAGCGCTAGGGTGGGATTAGCATCCACTAGCCATGTTATCTTCTAATCACTTCAAAGCTGTCACCTGCCTCTTTGGTGCCAGCGTATTATACTGTTTAACTCATACATGAACCTTTTGTTAAATAATTTAAGCCTATTTTCAGTTAATTAGCATGTGGGACTTTTGACTTAATGTTTTGTGAAGTGTTTTGTTTTATGTGATGTAAATGCGTGTTTTCAGATTAAATAAACTTCACTCAAAGTATTTAATGTGGAATCCTTCATACTGGATGATCAGCCAGGCACCGGCGCTGGCTAATTTCTAACTTTCCCAGCCCTGACAGGCAACCCAGAGGCCATCCTGCGCCTACGTCCAATTTACAAGGAAGTCCATTTCACACTTGGCTGATGTTTGCACAGTGGCACAAGTAAATGGTCGCGCGCATACTCGCAACCAAACACTAATACGTCATTAGCGTGGAACCTCCTCACAGGTAGTAAAGATCTAAAATTTTCCACAGTGAATTGTGGAGGGACCACCACAAAAAACGTACCTACAAATTATCCTCACCCAGCCAAACATGGACAGAGCTCACAAGCTAGCAGCCTCGGTATGAGCAATGAATCTAACTAGCTACAGGAAAACTATGGAGACAAGTGAAAAAGGAAAAAAATATAATAATAATGCTCTGTTATCAGGTGAGGTACCTGGCATTTATTTTGTTATCTTACTCTGCTGCACCTGCCTTTTGTTTGGTGAGATAAAATATGTCAGCAGGTAATGGAGGGTGTACAGCGGCACATTTTCAGTTAATTATTTGTGCCCGTTTCCAGTGGCAGAGCACTTTGATTTGAGTTGTTTCAGTGAGAGAAAATCCTGTAACTTATGGCAGTTTGAGAGAAATTGTTCAATAATTTCTTTTATTAGGAAATTAATAGATTGCATTAAAAATAGTTTTTTAAATATGCATCAGTTATAGCTCTCAGAAAGAAAATCAGAGCTGATAAAAATCGATATGAGCAGGTCGCATTTAGAAAATCTGAAACTACAGTCTCTTAATCTCTTAATCTCTTTTTTTTTTTTTTTTTTTAATAGCAGAAATGTTTATTTACTAGTCAGTTAACTTGGAACAAACACTTCAGGGTGATGTATAGATATCGGTGATGTGTGAAAGTGTAATAATAGGTTGTAAATGTTTTCATTCACAAGGAGCCATTGTTTTTTTTTCTTTTCTTTTTTTTCATTTTCCCGGGTTCTGCACGGTTTAGTTTATGATTTTAGTGTATTTTCACTTTTGTTTCCGGGAGCTTTTTATGATCAGATCCCGAAGCGTTTCTACCCTCTAAGGTCACTCTGGTAGTGCAGCAACTGCACTGTCTAGTTAATAATTGTCAGATTACATTACCCAACATAACCTTATCAAGGCCATAATGTGTCAGGCTGTCACTCCTTATCAGTCTGTTACCGCACGGATGGATGCACATGTGCATACATACAAAATAAACATGGATGTGGAGAGGGGGAAATCTGACCCGCAAACCAATGAGCCCGTTTATTGTACCGAGCTCGGCGGTGAAAGGCGTGCGGGCGGCCACCAACGACCTTTTTTAAGGTGTGTTGTGTTTATAACTCCTCTCTTCTAATTCATGCTCATTTACTGTCATGATGATGTGCAGCCTGAACCGACATAGTAGAGTCAGGATCCGCGAGCATGCATGAACACTGCGCTCACAGGGTTGGGTGTGTTTGGTCACTGAGCCGTGCAGCAGGGAAGGATTATTTTAACTGTATATGAAACACTGCTGTCAGTTTGGAGTAGAGAGCAAATCATATGAAATCCCCTGATGTTGCTAAGAACGTATTCAGAAAGCTTTATGCATGGGTTTTGTTTTTATGGAGGTTTCTTCTGTGGCAAAGTAGCTGCTAGGATCAGAGTGTATTCTGTTAATGGGTCAGTTAATAGCTAGTAGTAGCACATCCGTCATTTCTGAATCAATATGGCTGTAAGAAAGCACATATATCTGTGGTCACTAAGAGCATAAAAGGCCAATGTTCTGTGTTAATTCCCGCCTTGCTGTCCATCTGTGCACATATGTTAGTTACTGTGTTGGTAAAGCAGAGTCCCTTTAGTCAAAGGAGCTTGCAAAGAAAAGAGTCCCTTTAGCAGCGCAGTGAGGACTGCTATAATCAAAAGACTGTAATAGCATTTGCAGCCATTTCTAATTGATGGTAGAGATCTGTGTGGGTACCTCTCCAGCCTTACTTCCCATGATACAGCAGTAGCAAGACACTTGAGCACAGAGCACGGCACGGCAAACATCAGTAACAGCACACATGATATCGAGGAGATGATAAGATAGGAGCTCGGGCAGAGGTGGGTTGCAAGACAGCAGCCATTGTGAGCAGGCTAAAGTAAAAAGCATGTTCCTTAACTGAAACTAAAGCTAAATTAATCGATTTCATTAACGAAAACTAACATGGAAACAAATAAAAAGGAAACAAAAGCATTGCACTGCATGCCGAGGCTGGTCAGAATTAACGCTGTTCTCACTTGATCATATTAGCATGGACATTAGTTGGGTTATTGATTAGTTAACAGAAAATTTGCTGTCTCCTCTTATTAGAAATTAAACATCTTAGAATTTTGGATCGTTTTGCACATTTTATCCCTTTGTTTCTGACTGGTGGTATTCTGTGGTTTATTATGAATACTCCTTATTCCTTACGTCCCTCAAATTCCCGTTGTTGCTGAAAATGGAAAGTACTATTTAAACTTAAAGTTCAACCTCTTTTGTTTCTCCCAGCATTAGCCAATGAAATGCTAAGGTAACATTATGATAATCAGTTCAGATTGATGATCAGCAATCACCCCCACTCACTGACTATGTAGCCATTGTTGTTTAATGCACTCAAACGGCTTGTTTCCTCACAGCGTAATAAGCCTGATGGTGAATTTCATGAATAAGTTATAATTTCTTATGACAGTAGGAGCAGTGACCTTTACTTCAGGGAAGGTGAGACAGGTTGAATGGCAGTATAAAGTTTAAATGCCCCACGATGCTCTCGACAGCGTGTCAGTGATTTACTTTGGCGTAGTCATCAAGACACTCGTGATGGATTTTGAAACTCTTAATGCCAGCGTTAAGTTTCCTCGCCCTGCTTGTCTGTGCTGCATGTCATGGCAGCTTACAACAAGACCCACAAATGTTCCATCTAAAAATAGCACGCAGCCTCAGAAATCCACATCGTTAGAATTTTTTTATTCGTATTTCTTGCGAGGAGTTCACAAGATATCTGACTCTGGCAGTCGTACGTCTTTTCCAGCCAATGTGATACGGGTGCGGCTTCAGCTTCTCCCGGTGATGAATGGCTGGGTTTGAGGCGATCTGAACAGGAGGCGCAAAGTGAATGGCCTTCACAGACAATAGGTGTTTGTGGCTGCTGGCAGGAAGGTGAAATCCCAGAGGAGGAGGCGCTGCAGATCTTGCAAACAAAACAGCTTTAACTGTCTGCTGCATTTTCTCGCACGAATCCTGTGATCAAGTGCGGGGAAGTAAACATGAGCTGGACTCATGATGGTTGCCTTTGACATAAGACTTTGGTCTGGAGCTGGAGATCCCATATAAATCACAGAGAAACCTTTTAGTCTGTCAGACTTTAAATGCTGAGGATAGTTGTGGAATTTGAGCTTCTTTATAGAGACTCGTTTTTCAAATCCTTTATACAAGATGTGCATGTTGTTTGACTTTTATAGAGTTATTTTGTGGAAACCCACCTATATGACACCATGGTTGCAGTCTGACAGCAACGAGCAAACTGAAAACCAAAGCAATTTTGATTCATTTTTGGGTATAGTGGCAATCTCAATCTTCTATCAACCTCATCCCACCTTTAACTGGAGCATTACTTGTTGGATGCTCTTGGTCAAGGCGCAATTATGTAACGGGAAAAAAAGAAAGCGAGTTGAGGCTCGGGATAGCTGAATGGTCCTGATGGGCCTGCCGCAGCATGATGGGAGAACATTTGTGGCAGTAATTTAGCACATGGGTGCTTCCGCCGCAGGGGTTATTGCATCCGTCACGCTCGGCTGCGACCACGCCGACCCCTCGTTTATGTTTTCAGGCCGGCCGGCAACCCTGTAAACTCACTGGCTTCCAACAATAGAGCGCAGAATGAGATGCAGCAGACAGCGAGTTGGGGAAAAGGTGGAAAGGAGAGAAAGCCAGGGAATCCAACAGGCATGAATAAAGCACATAAATACACACAATCCAAAAAACAGACCCCCAAAGAGTGGTTATCTCCGCCGTCCATCCAAATATAAACAGAACTTATTTTGGGGTTATAATCAATACGCTGAAGCTTGGAGAAAAGGAAGTAAGAAATGACTTTAAAAGTACAGCCTGACGGGTGAAGTAAGGCAGGAAAGAAGTTACAGACGATGAGAAATGTTGTGCTCAGATTGCAGATTACATCGGGCCGGAGCGGCTCAGACCACAGGAAGCCTGAGAGCACAACATAAACAGAGAGCATGTGTGTTGCTGAACCCTACCCGACCACAGACCCGCGACCAAAACAGAGAAACAGACCCGCTCTGTGCGTGCGCGTGTATAAATATGTATGTATATGTACACACGTGTGACAGTGTTTGTTTAAAACCACAACATAACGGAGGCAAACAGCTGCTCCGACCAGTGTGGTCAGCGCTAACCTCTGCTGCGCCCAGAGCTCATTTAACATCATATTTTCAGTCTCTAGGGTGTTTTCTGAGTGGAGGCAGACACCTCTGCTCTGCCCATATTAATTAATGACTTCTCTAAAGAGTACTGTTGACGTAAAGGCCGTGCTGTATGAGTGTGTAGTGTATGTATACACTACTGCCTTCAGCAAGGACGGAGGCAAGGGGAGCGCTTTGCAAGTGGGGTAAAATGCATGTGGATAATCAACTAGGCCATGAGGAGCATAAGTGATAAGAGTAAACTGTGCTGGCTTCAGTTGTGCATCCTCTTTGAAATGTTACTAATGCATCGTGGCCTCAGGATGTGATATATCATCTGCCTTCTCTAGGGTGGAAGTCTAAAGAGGAAATTGAGCTTTATAAAGATACAAATGATTCGATATCAGCAGATCATTCTAAACACGATAAATGCATGCACTGTGCAAAAGTCCCGAGCCACCTCTCATCTGTTTTTTGCATGAACAAAAGGTTTCAATAAATTGATGTGTTAAGTACAAACATACATGAAATACATTATGTAAAAGTCTGTACAGTTCTAATGAGCTTGAAACTAAAATATCTGGCATGGTCACCTTATTCTGTAGTAGAGCCTGAATGCTCAAAGGCATTATTTTTAAAAATGTATATTTAAGCGCTCCTCAGGAATAGTTCTCCAGGCTTCTTTAAGGACCTTCAAAGCTCCTCTTTGGATGTTGGCTGGCCTTTACTCTGCTCTCTCTCAAGATGTTCCCACACTGAAAAATGAAGCACATTCCAATCAGACTCTTTTCAGATGGTATTGCATCATGGATCATATCTGCATCAGTTTTAACAAGATCAAAGTCATGATTTAGAAAACGCCTATAGACGACTGTAGACACTCGCTGCTCTGCCATGATCTGACTGTACATATTAATGGTAATTTGAACCAAAAATGTCAACTTTTGGCTCTGTTGTCTTTCACCACTCATTTTCAGTCCAGTTCAGGTGTAATTTGGTGTGTTTCCCAGTTTCCCTGCCTTTAAAAATGGATTCTCAGTAGCGACCCTTTGATAGTAGGGCTGTGTGATATGACCAAAATCTCATATCCCGATATAAGAATTCTATCGTCCGATAACGATATAAATCACAAAAATGTAACATTTTCTGTAAATTATGTGAATCTCGGGCAGCTCGACTTGCGGGAAGTGTTTCCAGCTGCGCGTCATGTAGCTGGAGTCCATGAAACTACACATTTTTAGACATAAGTTGTAAAGGCCGCAGTTTTCTTTGTGAGTATTTATTACACGGCGTGCTGCGGGGAAAAGCCTGTTCTAACGTTTGAGTCTAAGGTTTATTTTCTAGCACCTGGCGGCTCTTTTTTACTTCTCATCCGTAAATAATCTGCTCTTTCACGTGATTCAGTTTATTTTGAAAAGTCTCAACAGGATCTTGAGCTTTATTGTGAAAGGTTTATGTGGAACATAAACAAGCGGACACGCGATGCTGTTACCGTCGTTGTTGCTAACCACAATGCATAAAAACAGGCGCTTGTCCGTCTGTAGTGTGGTTATATTAAATATAAGAGAAAGAGAGAACTTTAAGAAATTAATATAGCCACTACAGTGACCATCAAAACGATGAAAAAATATTGCTGTAAACAGTTTATTTTGCGACACCACGAAACAAACGATAGCGTAAAAGGAAACGATAGACGTTTTTATATCGTTATATCGAACAGCCCTATTTGATAGAGACCATTTGTGATGAGAGTTCAGGAAACAGTAGATGGATCAGCTGAAGGGCAAGATGCATATCTCAAGTCCTGCCTGTGAAAATGTTTGGGGATGATAAATTTTCAACTTATTCTGATCCCATCGTTGTTGTTTTCAGCAACTGGAGGGGAATTTTAGTTTTATCAACACAGTGATGCAACATAATGAAGTAAAATCTGTGTAATCCTGTCCTAATCATTCTTAGATGAAAAGTAATTTCGCTCAAGTAAATGGAAAAAACAACAACTGTGAAAATGGAAAAAGCTACTTAGCTACAAAACATAGGAGCACCATGAAAGTATATGAAGATAATAATAACATGTTGACTGACTGTTGGAGCAGACGGCACAGAGTAAAAAGAAACCTAGACCGTTTTCATTCAGGCATAAGATGCTGCATCGTTTCATGTGCAGATTAGTTCCATCATCTAATTGCAGAAAGGATAAATAAGTCCTCAGTAAATGAAAGCAAATGTTTTAGTTATGCCAAGCTGCCAGTCTTAATGATGATGAAAAGGGGGAGGGGGAGATGCAGTTTATTTTTTATTTTTTTTAAACCGCCTTGATCTGTTGGTTCCCAGCCTCTTATCCCTCCATCTTTCTGGCAGGGATGAGCAGACAGCCAGGGGTGAACCATGGTGCCAGGGGAAAATTAGTTTGCCGTCTCAAGGGGAAACCCGAGGTGTGGACTTTGCCCCGATTGTTTAGCATTTCAAAGGATGGCCGCTGAGAAAGGAAATGAAGGGTGTGGAGGGATGGTGGGACTGGAGAGCAAGAGTGAAACTGGCCGGGAGAGATGGAGTCTGCCACATCAAGAGCCCTGACCCTGTCCCCAAGTTGGAGCTTTCTCATATCGATTAGTTATGCCATGTCACCGCCATTGTTCCCCGCTTGTCCGGGAATCTATCTCCTCCCGTCTCTGATACAGTACTTCCTGCAAAAGCCCCTGGAGACCGCAGACGAGTCTTAGCCCTTCACATCCCCTCTGTATCACATTGAGAAAAGCTTTATAGCCAACAGTTGCCAAGAAAGAAATGACTTGGTGGCGGTGGGGTAAAAGAAAGGAGTTTGAAAACGAGCATATGCGGTGCCATTTCGACCCCCACCCCCTTCCCTTGTTCCGCTTCTCCCTCCCACGCATACACACACTTACACACAGACACATGCACAATGCCTTTCTGCCATAGTAACCACCCGGCTTTTCCCAGTCCCGACCCTTTTTCGCAGGCCCGTCACTCAGTGTGCCGGAAAATCCGACTTTCTCTTCAGTGAGGGATCAAAGCTCAAAGCTCAGTCCAGCCGGTGTTTGAGAAGTCACATTCTTGGGCTTTCCGCTGATCCACACGGACCTGACTCGCCGCCCGGTAGCGGAAAAATGTTGCAGTCATTTGTCCGGTAGAAAACACATCTCACATTTTGCCTGTTCTTTTATTCCCTTGCCCTCCCTCCCGGCTTCCGTGTAGATCATGAGTCATGCACACGCTGGCACACCTTAGTGGTTTCCAATGTATGCAGAGCCGTGTGTTTGTGTGTCGACAGAAGGATTACTCCTCACAGGATCACACATGGGGTGGGTAAGGATGAACTGAACTTACCTTGACCCCCTTGGCAAGGGACAGAGGGAACTTAGTGGCCTGTAAAAAGACCGAAATAGGAAAAAAGAGACAGTGGAATATGTTGGTCGAGAGGGATTTAATGGGAAGGATGATTAATACGAGGCATTTGTTATGATCCATGCGAGAGGGGATGACTCTTCTTTTCTTGTTCCACAGCCTCTGTTAACTCCAAAGCTGGTGGCATTGATCAAATGTGGGACAGCTGGAGTTGAGTTTCCAAGGTTAAAAGCAAGAAACGGGAAGAAAGAACAAAAAATGAGGGGATGGGGGGGCGGTCATGTCTGAAGTAAATCTTCCTGAACTGTTTGATTTACATGAGAGGCTTTAGTGGCTTAAAGCTTTAAAAACTAACCCCCTAAAAATGCCTTTTTCTGCAACTCTTACTCTGCAATTCAATTCAGCTTTATTAATATGGCGCCAAATCACAACACCAGTTGCCTCAATGCGCTTTATATTGTAAGGTAGGTAACGTAGTAATCATATGACCCCCTATGAGCAAGCACTTTGGTGACAGTGGGAAGAAAAAACTCACCTTTTAACAGGAAGAAAGCTCCGGCAGAGCCGGGCTCAGGGAGGGGCGGACATCTGCTGCAACCAGAGAAATTCCCTTTCCCCTTCCCTTCCTGCTCTTCTCCCCACAGTGACTCAGACTTTCCATCAGACTAACAAGGAAACATTTTTAAATGTCACAAGAAATGAAAATGAAAATCAGGTGCTCCTCCATTAGCGTAGCTGCAAAGAATACATTTTCTTTCCGAATACAAAACACAGCTCCATCAGGAAAAATGAAATCCTTTTTTCATTCCTGCAGTACTTTTCAAAAAAAGTGTAAAAACATTTTAAAACCTGCATGCATGCATGCATCCCACGGCGCCGGTAATTGGCAAGTTCCCAAAAACAGTTTAGGAGGAAGAGAAAGACGACTGAGAGAAGCACCTTGGCGGAGCAAGCGGCGTATTAAACATAAAAATGAAACATACCGGGTATCTTTATGAAACGCGTATCCGTGGCCTTTATCCATTTAAAGCTCCATTTCAAAAATCAATTTGTTAAACGTTATCAGGTTCAGTTATCGATCGGACTACAAGCAGCCGTGGACTCGCTATAATACAGTCAGTGGCTTCCTAAAGCTCAGTGTGGGATATGAGAAATGGTTATGGTGTTTTAGTTCCATTTAGTGTCAGTGTGCGCGCCTGGCGAGCTGTGCTTTAGTGTCACACTGTCCTTTTTGTTGAGTGTCACATTTTATTTTTATTTATTTATTTATTTATTCTTGAATAAAACGGTTTAAGTTTCCTCGATCCTTAAGCCGCTGGGAAATATCTCTCTTTCTCTCGCTCTGTTTTTAATCTTATTTCTCTGATCCACAGCATGACATCCAGAAATAGACCTGGACAAAACAGTCTGCTTGCTAACTGCGTGAGTCAGAGTCAGAGACAGAGAGGAGAAAGCGAGACAGAAGCCAGATAGAGAGGGAGGAGTGAAGCGGGAGAGACGCAGCAGGAGAACGTGAGCGAAATAAAGCGAAGGGCAAGCACAACAGAACGAACCTGACCCATCACGATGCACTCGATATCCTCAAGAAGTGCCCGTTAAGCTCATCAGAGTCAGACCTTTACTGCTCGGGGAGGGGAAAAAGAAAGAAAGACCACAGTATTCCCAACTCTCCATCAAGGTAGACTTTATTATCCAATTACCGGCATATTGTTGGAAAGAGAGTGCAGCTAAACATCTTTGCCGTTCAATTCAGGAACGGCCGAGCCAATATTTTCTCATTAAGCTTTTTGCCAGCAGCGGCAAGTCATTCAGCGGTTGCTCCATGTAGTCATCTGCCAGATTTTGGTATGAATGCAATGACGGCGTTTCACATTTGGATTTACGTCTCGAATTTTGGTGCAATGTGCTGCTCTCGTCTGGCTGTCAACATGAATTTTTCCCCATCCAGCTTTTTGGACATTTAAATGTTACTTTTTTTTCTCTCTTTCTTTTAATGCCGGGTTTGCAGCTTCTCAGACACAAAGTAACCTCGAGTTAGAACAACGCCACGGCGTGCATTGATAGGTTGCTCTATTGAGAAAGAGAGAGACAGGAAACCTGATCCAGGAAGTGCATTCATTTGTTGGGGCATGAGTTTCCAGGCTTATCCGATGCTAATAAAGTGTCACAGGATGTTGTAGGTCTGGAAAGTTATCCCAGCAATGGGTACTGTGTTTTAGTTTTGTTTTGTGGGGCGAAGGCTACGAATATAGATGCTCTCAAGGATGCAGAGATTAAATTAGAAAAATAAAACCACAAAATTTGCACAACCAACAAAACAGCAGGTGATGGATTTGAACAAAAGAGGCCATGTGTTTGCGTAGTCACCCCGCCCATATTGCTTATTGCATCATTTGGAAAATCAAGTGTATTTAACGTTGGATGGTGCAGTGCAGGTATCATTGCAGAACGAACAACATGTCGCTTTGCACGTGACAAATAAAAGGCTTGATTAATTGATCATAAGGAGAATCCCGGCAATTTAGCTGCCCCGTGTGAGCGTGCACTTGGCGAGAGTGTGGAGGAAAAGCTCTCTTTTGTTATCAGGAAGAAACCACTGGCAGAACCAGGCTCAGGGTGGGCCAGCCATCTGCCACCACCAGCTGCAGGGATGGTGCAAAAATGCTTGCCAGCAGTGCACTTCAAAAGTCAAAATAAAATAGTAAAAAATGAAATTAGGCAGTTAATTTTAACCACATTGCTTAATTTTAAAATTACAAAAGAGTTGGATGATCAATTCAGGGGGAAAATAGCCAGATATGACATAATTAGTCTTGCTTGAGTTATGGATCATGGATCAACTTAGTCAATGCATTAGTGTAAGCATTGACTCGTATATAAATCACAAAACTACAGTCCAGCATGACTTAAAAGCATTTCCTCAACTTAAGGTGGCTGTGCCTTTTCAACAAGCTAGAGCACTACACGCTATACATGGTAAAACAGCATGTGCATGCTTGTATCATCGCATGCTCACATATGTTCATCCTTTCTAAATTAATGCACGAAGTAATGCGCACGCATGCATACTAACTCGAAAAAACAGTGTGTCCTAAAATGCATGGCTGCCCGCTTGTTTTTTGCATTCGCGTGCGTGCGTGCACGAATGCCGGAGCAGCTAGGCCATATGGTCCACGCTGCAGACAATCCGTTCCAGCAGCTCCTAAGAAACGAGAGAGCGAACAGGTCTATCTTCAGTGAGGGAACCAGAGAGCATTCCCACGGAGCCTCATTAGGGAATCTGGCAGAGAGGAGGAGTAGGAGGAAGTGGCCACAAAGGCAGGTGGTGGAGGAGAGCTAGAAGAGGGCGTAGGGGTATTTTACAGGGACAGAGGAACTGTAGAGAAAAATGCGTCTCTGGGGATAATCAAATGATGAGCATCCAGCGCTGCTTTTTGCTGCATTAAAAGCTGCTGGGTTTTGCTGGCCGACTGGGAGAGGGTAACTGGCGGAAGACGGTAAAAGCACACCTCTGGGCCTTCGACACTTTACATTTCGTACATTTTTTAACTCTCCTTTCCCCATTCCTGCCCCATTTGCTGCCTGTGTTCCTGCCGCTCCTCTGTTTTGAAGCCGTGTGATTTGATGGCCTGCTCGGCACTGTGGGATACCGCCTGATGCCCGGGCACTCTGCGAGATCTCACAGCATCTTGCAAGCAGTAGGCCACCACTCCTCTTAAAGGGGCAGAGGAGATCAAAGTCAAAGCCTGAGAGTACGGTGATTTACTGCTCAAAGTAAGATGGAGACAGAAGTGAGGCTTATAATGATAAGTAGATAGGAGGGCCTCGATGGGCCTCGATGTTCACGTGTGGCTGGGCACAGAAAAGACGATGATGTGGAGTCCTCACAGTGTTTGTGGTGAGCGGTACAACTGCTACAAGTTTGGCAAAACCAGACTTTGTCACATTTTTTTGTAACCGTGAGGTCTATAAGTTCCCTCCCTCCATATACGCATAGACGCATATTGTTTGTCAAGTTTCTTTTATGATTTGACTCAAATCACACGTTGTAAAAAAAGAGAAAAAACCCCATCACAGCACTAAACGAGGGGAAAAAGCGGAAATGTTTTTCAGGAGGCAGCACAATCTGCACATTATTTGTAATTTAATAAATTGTTTAGTTATATAAGCAACAAAACAGGAAAAGGTTCTCTGAGGGGATCTGTAATCAGCCGATGACTTCCTCTTCAGCCTTATTAACTGATAGCTGCCTTCATGGAATATGATATCCTGGTATTTCAAACCCTTTGTCCGCCAGTAACAAGAAGTAAGCATTCGAGCTGAATGAAAAGGGCTGTAACGTGATTTCTTATCTGTTTACACATTATGAGAGAGAAAACTACCATTTTAAAAAGGCAAACTCTGTTAGGTTAATAGACTACATGAGGAAATGATCATCTGTGCAGCTTGTTTTTATACAACACCCTCGTGCATGTACTTTCAGCAAGCTGGTGACGAATGCTCCAGGTACAAGTTTGCAGAACTGTCACTTCCTGAGTTTCAAAACTTTGAATAACTTTACCAAAACCTGAAAGTTTTCAGAACAGCCAAAAAAAGGCCCAATTTGATTGATGCAAAGGCTGCATCTTTTTCCCCCTCTTTTGAACAGCCATTCTGATCATTTCCTGTTTAGGGTGAATTCATACTGCTGCAGTCTCCTCCTCGTTGTCTTACACGCCTTAACCTTTTCAGTGTTAAGTGCTTCTTCACCTTTGGAGATTTCTCCATCCAGAGCCAGAGAGCCGTCGGCAACATAGATTTCTTCTCTCTGTTCGCTCTGGTTTTTGTGCATGTAGAAGCACTTCAGGGAGGACATTGTGTGTTTTAGAGAAACACTAGAGGAAACTGCAGGGAAGCCTATCTCTTAATGTTATGAGAAACTCACTGCCGCCGCTGCTGTTAGCTATTCCTCCTAGACCTGAACAGCATGAGGCCAGATGCCTTGTGTGCGTGCTGTGTATTTCCTAGCGCGTATCTCTGCTACGGAGCTGGTTTGGACTCTGTGGATATTTTTGCTTAGGAAGTCCTGGTGGGCCGAAAAAGGCTGTTTGTGCTTGCGTGCGCCTGTGAAAGTGCACGAAACCAACCACACTTCTATAAAGCGAAGGGAAGCTCTGTGCCTTCCAGCCCATCAACCACTGCCAATTTTTTCAAACACACGTGCACCCATACACACACACTCGGACTAATCCTCTAAAGGCAAAGTGGCCAGCGAGACGCAGTCGGGGAAAACATGGTCAGTATCCTGAAAGGACGCATCCTGGTCTCTGCTTCCTCTCCATCTCCTCCTCTGTACTTTATGCCTCTCTCGCTAGAAACAAAGTAAATGCAATCCCCCCTTTATGTGTAACATCTTTATGAAGCCTGAGCTAAACAGCTCGGGCAATCACCTTATTGTCCAGTCGATAGGAAACCACAGCACAGCACCGCCTGTCTCACGTGGATGTAAACAGAAGGTGCGAGGTTGACAATCACGGTAAAACAATAGGGGAAAGAAAAGCCTCGAGGAAAGAAAAAAAACGTCTACTGAAAAATAAGCAGTCCTAGCGATCCCAGGACTCGTGGCTTTCTTTGAATTGCTTGCTTCAATCTGCAAGTGTTTTCCTGTGGAAAAGGTTGAAAATGTCAGGTTTCAGATTGATTATTTGTGTGGGCGTTGGAGTGAAGGAGAGGATGCAACACATAACAAGAAGACATTTTCTGTTATGCTGCAAAACATGCTTGTTTTGGGAGTGATTTTAATGATTTTACTTCACTTGACGTGTGGGGGAAGAGGGCCACTGTATCGCTGACACACTGACCTCTTTCATAAACCCACCAATGCTAAAATGCAATTTTGCAGATATAAACCACAGTCGTTTATATAAAGCTGTTTACTTTGACATGGCTAGATGTGTTGTCAAAAGAGACCAGTAAAAGCGATGAACTCACAGAACATTACACCCAGTCTTGCAGTTTCACTGAGCCCTGTGATCCATTTTAGTGCCTTACAGCTTTTTGTTTGGCTTTACAGCCTGCAGTTAAGTGTTATGGTTCACTTTAACAGTTACATAACGAACACACATAAAGCCAACTCCCCAACAGAGCTCGGGAATCGTTGCGTCAGCGAGGGTTCAGACTGCAGGATCATCATGTGGTACATGTAGACTTTGGATAGTTCCCGGAAGTGCTTAGTGGACAATTGGAATATGTGAACACAGAGAGACAGAAGTCCCTTTCCCAGTAATTGGTAATCAATAAAGGCATTGATCTACAGTTGTTTTAATACCACATTGAAGTGGATGCAGCATAAGTAAAATATTTAACGATTAGTGTTAACAGCAGGTGTTATATTTAAGGCTGCTGTTGGTTTGTTTTATTGGTTTTTGTTATTATTGTTATTTTTAATTAATATTGTTGTTTTTTTCTACCTGCCTTCTTCTTCTGTGTTTTCAGCAATCTCATGATAACTCAGACTGAAATTAATTTTAATAATTCTATTTTTCATTCTATTCTATCGAAACAGGATAGAATGAGTGTGACAGGTGACTATCAATGATGTCAAGTAGCATAATGAGTCAGTACACCAGCACGAGGAGGTGTTTTTCCTGTGCACTGAGGTGTGGTTTTATAAGCCAACTTACATTTATGGAATTTAATTATTTGTTAATGTTAAAGTATTAGTTACTAGATACTAATAATACTTTAAGTATTTATTAGTAGTAGTATTTATTATTTTTCCCCTATACACATACAACATGGGTAGGTAAATACTGGTGCTACATGCTATTCTTGTCATTAGCATAGAGGTCACAGCGAGTATCAACACATCACTGCCTAAGTTGGACGTGGGAGGAACCACTGCAAACACGTTTTTAATAACAAATCTAATCAGGCACTTAACTCGCCTTCACCGAGCTGAACACGGACATTTTTAAAGAATGTAACAAAGGCAACGTGGCTAAAGCTCAGCGCTTTATGGAGAGTGCAGTAATAAACAAGTGTCAGCATCCTGTTATCTGGTAAAGTGATATACAAAAATGAAAATCTGAATCAGAAAAAAATTGGTTTTGGAAGATCAAACAATATTTCCTCACTAGACCTTTTTTTTTATAATGCAAATTATTTTGCGAGAACACAGTTCAGGAGGCGGGTTTATACCTTGCACATTAATAAACTTTAAAGCTTTGCCAAATACAATCATTCTGATTGAACCTGATAACTAAATACCAGTGAACAAATATCCAAATAGGACTGTAATGGAATATATATTACTATTTATTTCTAGCTCTATTGGCACTTGGCAGCAATAATCCTCTAAGCTCGTACACGTCACAAAACTGGTGGTGTCCCAGTTTAAAATGCTATATTGTACTTTTTAGGCGCAGTGGATGAAAGCACATTAAAATTGATGGATGTAAATTAGAGAGAAAGCAAGAAGAATCACTTTTCTCGGAAGCCTCCCCGTTGATTACGTTTATTTTTGTATTCCTGTGTGTGATAATCACGTGTTTGCACATCAGTCCCCATTGTGTCTACACTCTGGAGTGGGTGTGTAGCAAAGCAGCAAAGCTTTTGTATGTAAACCAGTCTCTGCATCACATTTATCTGTGTTTATTCTCATGCCCGCTGACAGCCAACAGCTCCCAAACAGTCCAACAAGGGACTGACTATGAAACACCCCCTTTGATCTCCCCGTGTTCCCCCTCTGAACTCTCTCCCTCTCTGTCTCTCCCCATCCTTTCTGTCCTCCTGCAAATCGGCAGAGCCTCGCCCTTTCATCGCATCGATATTTAAAGCCGTCGTCCGTGGCTGTCGCTCTGTGTTTTTATGTTCGTCTGTGCACGGCAGCACGTGTTGTTAAATGCGTGCATGTGTGTTTATATATCTGCGTCTGAGTTAAGGGCTTTAATATTGGTGCTGACAGGTAGTGTCGGCAAGTCCAAATGTGTTGCCATGCTCGGGTGTCTAATGCAGAGGCTGACAGCCCGGTGACACCAGAGGGACCCTTAGATCTGTGTGAGTTTGTGTGAATGTCAGAAAATTTTTTCTTTTTTATTAAGTTAAAGTCAGTTTGACACCTCTTTGTGTGTTTTTATGTCTCTTTACTTTTCTTCTTGGTTTGTACCTCTGTGGCCCTCAGTCTGCTTTCAGACATTCGTAAAGCGGCCTTAAAGTGACTTGTTGCTTTTTTTATTTCACCTGCTAAATCTCCAAAAGCTCTTTTAAAGACCCGATCAAAACTCGGTGCACGGTATCAGAATTCAGAATATGGACTCAAACATGCTGTGAGTGTTGAGGCTTTGATGTACTGTGCTGTTAAGAGAGAAAATTTTTTTAAAACATTTTAAACAGCATAGTAATTAAATTTTTTCCCCTCTTGGAAACTAATTCAGTTTTTGAGTATTTCATAGGATGTCAGCCTCAGTCTTTGCTTCTGCCTTTCCTACATCCATATCAGGATACTGTTTATCCAAACCCAACAAGGCTTACTTCACCTTGGTGGTGTTCAACTGCTGAAACCCCAGGTAACTTCACAAAAACGGGTATTTTATAGAGCTCAGCATTGACCACAATAATTGTAATCGTCTGAACAAGTAATCCGCCTGTAATTATGCACAACATGTAGGCGAGAGGCAGGATTTATCGTGCTGGAAGTTTTCTGCTGTCCACTAGTACTCCAAGGTCTTGGGTGCAGACCGTGTGGAGAGCAAAAGAGTGATTGCATTTGACATCATAGATAATTTAGCTTTTTATAAATAGCTTTTTATCTGAATTAATAAACGATCACATCGGTACAAAGAGAAGAAAGTCTTGGGCTGGGTATCAGCTGGCTACACTGATAGCCTATAAGTAATGGATGTTGATGATGACTAACATACTGGCCAAAAAGGGGGAAAAAAGTTTCTTTATTGTTAATTTTTCTACAGCAACAGGCTACACAGCTCCAAAGCAGCAGCAAGGTAAGAATTTCAGTGTGTTTTGTTGGTGTTTAGAAATAATTCATATATTGCTATTGCATGTAGTTAGCACAGACAGTATAAAAGAGGTTACTGTATACAAATGAGAGGGTGGAGTGTTAATTTAACAGCGAAAGAGGGCAAGCTGCATTCATACACTTTCAAGGTCCAATGCACAGCCATGCATACCGGCTAATTAGTGCTAAGTAAAGGGATCAGACTTTCCACATCCAGGAGTATACTAGGGTCTCCTCAGGTCCAAGCGACTTGAATTTTCTCATCAGACGGTTAGCGACTGAACATTACACAAAACACTGCTCATCTGTTGAAGTGCATGTAAAGCACCACTTTAAATACTGGAAGTATTTAAAGGTGACACAGTTAACATATGTTGAGGTTTAGGCAGAATTCTCAGTAAAGTTAAATGTGAAAGGTAAAGCGCTGCATTTCTGTGCGAAACCTAAATCTTCAAGAGTTTTAAGCATCTCACCTGCAACGAAGCGACCCACAAAAACATCACGTTACACTGGTAAATTAAATCAACCGCACCTTAAGCAGTTTAGCCCATTTTCAAGCACATCTTTTATTTTCCTGCATGCTCGCTGCTTATGTGACTGTGGTCTGACCTTGTTTGAAAGCCTGTTACTCACTGTGGGCCATTGTCAGTCTAATCCCAGTCAGGTTTATTTGTGGGAGCATGTGTATGGCCTCCGTCTAGGCTTAACGTGACTTAATGCCGCCGAGAGCCAAGCCACTTCTCTGCCTTTGATCCATGGTGGGAGAGACTGCACGGTTAAGACACTCAAAGACCACACCGTCATCTTTAGGAAGTCTCCTCCCCCACCCCACCCGCCACATGGTTTAGTCTCCTCTCTTTCCGACAAGGCTTGCATGTTTTAATTCACCGGATAGTAAAAGCCATCCTTCCTAGCTCTCCTTACCCATTTTTTCCATTTCCCTTTCCCTCTTAGGGTTTTTTTTGGGGAGGGGCAGTGACAAAACCTTTCACATGCTGCTAAAGCCATGTCTCAGTGTCTGAGTGCGCTGAACCGTCACGGCTAATGCTATGTGGTCGGGTAGTTTTCATGACATAAGCAGACAGTGACAGAGAGATCTATAATTTTCTCCCTCTTGCGCTCGTTTTTGAGGCTTCCTCTCTGTTTCTATTCGGTCGGCAGAAACTGCAGCCAGGGGCGATGAGGGAATACCCTGTGTTTATCCCCTCCTTTCACAAA
Source organism: Maylandia zebra (assembly GCF_041146795.1). Taxonomy (NCBI): domain Eukaryota; kingdom Metazoa; phylum Chordata; class Actinopteri; order Cichliformes; family Cichlidae; genus Maylandia; species Maylandia zebra. Next base: position 12,121,232 of record NC_135187.1, read on the forward strand.
GATTGTATTTACTGGTGTTGTCTACGTGCTTCTCCGTGTGCTGAATCGACTCTTTTTTTTTTTAACTTCTCTTTAAGTAACAGCATCATGTTCACAACACACATTCACACCTGTGCAGCTATACATCCACTCGCACAGCTGTTTGCACTCCGTCGAGCATAACATTACAGCCGGGGTCCTTCACTCTCTGGGTCTCTGTTGGAAATGCCAGAACTGAAGTTAGGAAAGGAAGCGCTGTCATCGTCTCAGATTGCACCTCAACTCCGTCTAAAGCAGCACCAGTGCATGCTTTCTCTATTTTCATCTGCTTTCCTCTTTAATTTCACCCCCTGCTTCTCATCTTTCCTCTTTCACGTCCACTTGCATGGATGCATACATATGTATAGATGTCATCTGCCATGTATTTGCCTTACCTCATTGCTTTCCCTGTTTTTGCTCTCTGCCACCTGCGCTCAAACAGCCATCCCTTATTTATCTCTGACACTGTCTCGTATTTATATCCTGTTTCTCTTTTCCCATACGCTCCTCATACTTCTTTTTATTTGTCCCTCTGTGCATATATATCTTCAGACTTGGCATGGCACCCATAAAAGCCCTTTTCAGTCTGCTTACTTCAGCCATGCTCTAGAATTTTTTTTCTCCCCCCTTCGGTCACGCTGCCCAGCTTAACCCTCTGCACGATTACTCATTCTGTGTTTTACTGCTCCACGTTTATTTTTAAAAATGCTTCCAAGTTCCCTTCATGCTGGCACTGCCAGCCGCTCTCGCCCATGCCAAGCGGCTGAGGTTAGCACAGGCCAGATGATGTAATGATGCAGATTTTTCCAGCGTTCCTGCCTCGCGAGTTGGTCACATGGGAATGGGTTATGGTAGAAGGAAAAACATACATTCAGAGGCACTCTTCCAGGTTTCAGATTTACACAGGTTGATGGGGTTAAAGGGGTGTTATGTATAGCTACCAGGGACATATCTGGTAGCACAGGACATATCTACATGCACGTAGCGTGTAGCCTGTTTTTATGAGGCTTTTATCCATGAACACACAGGTAGTTACTCAGGTGCTGTTCTTCTGTACTGTGCATATGTGTATTTGCTCCCTCTGTGGAACAGGCGGCTCAGCGTGTGTTGACATGTGCAGTCAGCCTTTAGCTTGTGTGTTTACCCAGGACCACAGAGCATGACTCTATCCATAGGCTGACATGCACATGCAGCTAAAGTTAGATGCATGGGCAAAACAGGGAATGAGTTTGTGAGCTAGTGTTGTTATAACCAGGAGAAAATATGTCTCGTTGCCTCCAATATATATCAATCTTACTCTAGATATTTCCTTCTATGGTTTAATAATCATAGCGTTATTTATTCATATTCATCTCATACTCTAAAATTGTAGTGTGAGATATAAAACATAGATATTGATGGTCACCGCCTGCTTTACCCTCAGTAGCCCCCCAGCTCTTCTTCTATGGAGCCAAAGCTCCCTTGTTTTGGAGTAGCAAGGGTCAAAGGTGAGACCAGGAAGAGGCTCCCAACTCAAGAGTCAGACATTCCAGCATTCCTTTGGTCTAAATCGGAGCGAACACAACCTCTCCCCGAAGATCAATGGGCAACTGTGTTATTAAAATGCAAGGCGACCACGGGGGGGAAGGACTGGATGGCTCGGTGGGTGGGAGGTGGCGCACAACAGCCGCACTTCTGATGGGAGTGACGAGAAGACTGCCTTTTTTATCTTGAAATTTGACCCCTAGCCCACCCCATCCACATAAACTTCCATTTATTTCAGTCCCAACTGATCTTTAAACGGAGCTGATGAATAATTCACTGTTATCCACTTGGCTCCCCATAAAGTCCCAATCAGGCAAATGTAATTCTTAATTCTTTATCTCTCGTTGAGATGGATCTTTAACCCTTCGTATCCATCCCTTCTTGCCTTTAACCGAGATTTTTTTCCATTTTTCCAGCTATTATAGGATTTCCACGGGTTAAAATGAAAAGTCAGTAAGGACAGAGTGAGCATAGGGACTCAAAAGCAGTTGAAAACAAGATCTCAGGAAGCTCATGATCTCGTAAATTACACGTTAAGCCACCTTTTAGACTTAATTTGATGCATTTGATCAGGTCTGTATAAGCACGGCGGTCACTTTTCTGTAAAAGTTGCGATGCCAACACGTAACATTTGTGCATCACTTTTACCACAGGAGTCTGAACTGGTTACAGTTGCAGTAAAGGGTGTGCAGTTGCAAGCTCAATGCTTTTATTTTGCTCTCTTCTCTGTTATTTGCTCGACCACAGGAGCTAATGATGCTAATATAAACTGTGAAGCTCTCCTTTCAAACTGCAGCTGCTGATGAAACTTTAATGCGCATTACTTCACTACAGTGCAGGGTTTTTATAACGTTGGAGTTTTAATGCATATGCTCAACAACAAAAATAACATGAATTAGGTTTATTAAGTCTGAATTTTTATGCAATTTAAAAAAAATCGGGCATAATTTACGTCTAATTTTTGGAATATTATGGATTTTTACTTCAATTGAATGTCGGTCTGTTCGATGTAGGTCGTAGAGCTCTGCAGGGCAGGCTATTTCAGGTCTCATCTCTCTCTTCGAAAACTTTTTTTTTTTTTTTTTGTTTTTTAAACGTTTAGCTTCCGTTACAGTCACATCTTGTTCTGATGCTCGTGGTTCAACATAGTGATGGCAAAGCACTGCAAGGGAAAAAGGAGGAACAGGACTGAGTTGTGTGCACTTGTGTGTCCTCGCGGTGTTTACGTGTGGAGGTCAGAGCAGGAGAAGTGAATGATTTATAAAGATTGATGGCTCGCTGTGCCCAGCTAAAGCAGCCGTGCATCATTGCTGGAGAATGTCACCTGGTCCTGGAGGACCTTACAGAGCCTGAGCGACCATCCCGTATTTCTGATTTTAGTGCGCGCACGTTGCATATTTTGTGAATTTGACATTGTCCTGTTTGGACTGCTGGTGAATAGAATGTCATGTGGCTCGAAAGCTTTAAAGCAGCTGCTTAATGAACCCAGACTGTTTTGTCAGCTGCTATTGCTGAAGTCAATAGTGACAAAAAAAACAACTAGTTATTTTTAGGTGCTGTTCATGCTCCTCGACATAGTTAAAAGCTGCCAGTTCATTAGTTAATTCATTTGGCAGAGTTGCAGAAACGCAAATTTTCTACTGAAGTGAAGTGAGTTTTGTGGTGTTTTTGTTACTTTGTTGTTATCTTTGAATTTTCATAGTGTTGATCAAGGATATTACTTTGCTCTTTAACTCTTCTTTCATTAACTGAGAAAAAATTATCTGCATTAACAAAACTCTAGGATCTGCACAGACCGCGGCACTGAAATGTTTCAAACCACAGAGCTCAAACTCAGCGGCTCTGAAACATTTGATAAACTCAACCAACCAAGACGGGCCATATGTTGCTCCTGCTGTCCTCCACTTGGCTTTATTAGCAATGTTCTTTTGGATGAGTTGCACCGTGAATTTTTGCCCGGGTCCAGACCTTTGAATCGGTCCGCTCCACCGAGTTCACTGATTCATCTGGCATCGTGGCATGAGACATCGTTTTCTCGGCTGGAACAGTCCAATGAGCACCGTAGGAAGACCAACTGGGAGCCAATGTGCTTGGAGCATTTTGAAGCTGTATGCAGGAACTAAAGAAGAAGAAGATTGAGGTGGACCACCCAAAAATTGCACCGATCATTGATAAGCTTGACGGCATTGATTCTTACATTATGTTTGCCTGACTCTTAAAGAGCAACAGATATTCCAGATTTGCTAGGACATCTTTTAGTTTGGGATCGGTTAGGAAACATCAGATCCCTCAGAATCGGTACGAGCGGATGTGATGCCCCACCGAAAATAGAATCAGACTCTGAGTTAAGTCTGTCTGTTATCAGGCAAATGAGAATTAAGACAGGATGACACTGCAGTCACTGACAGTTAGTCCCAAACACTTCTGATCACTCGTCCATTTCCAAGAGAAAAACTGTATCTGCATAATTAAAGCAAAATGATAAAATCAGCAGCTCATGTTAATGCATGAAGATTGTGTCTCTAAAGTGACTCTGATCATTAATATTAACAATCGCAGCAATTCACCCCAATTCGAAGAACAGTTGCGCTTTTGCATCAGATATCGGGGATGATTATTTTGACCTACAGCAGGGAAACTTGATATTTCACTCTCAGGCATTCCACATTGTGGAAACTAGTAATGATTAGAGGCAGTTTGCCAAGTGAGCACAAAAACCTGCTGTTTGATAAGAAAGGGAAAAACTGATGAGAAACCACCATATGAAGCTGTATAATGGAGCATGGAAGCAGGAACCAGTGATGAGTGACTTAGTTCCTGCCCATTTGATTTTGTATCTGCTGGCAGGCATTTGGTTGTGTTTTGTTTTTTGTGGGTGTGTGTGTGTATGTGGTGGTAGTGGTTGTTTTATATATTTAGTTTCATGTGGATCCATTCATCTGTTGGCTGTGCTGATGCCGAGTCTGATCATGCTCATGGGGTCTGTGAAGTTGATATGTTGCAGGGCAAGAAGTGGATAGCTCAGCGAGGCATTTCATGTCAGAGAGACTTAATGCAGAGGCATACGGGTGAGGGATGAAATAAGTTTAACAGATAGCGTCTTGCAAACCAGGCATGTAGAACATCTAATTTCAGAAGGAAGGGAGGGAGAAGAGACGGGAGTGTTGAGGAGACAGAAGTTGTGAGAAGTTCATCCTCATCATAAGGCAGGGGTAGGCAACGCCAGGCCTCGAGTGCCGGTGTCCTGCAGGTTTTAGATCGCACCCTGGGTTAACACACCTGAATCAAATGATTAGTTCATTACCAGGCCTCTGGAGAACTTCAAGAAATGCTGAGGAGCCATTTAGCCCTTTAAATCAGCCGTGATGGATCATGGACACATCTAAAACCTCCAGGACACCGGCACTCGAGGCCTGGAGTTACCTACCCCTGTCATAAGGCAAGGCAACACAGGCTGTACTAAACAGTCAAAAGTCCAAATATGTGAATCTCGTGTCCTTCTTCCCCTCACTAAATCTCTGTCTTAACACACACACACACACACACACACACACACACACACACACACACACACACACACACACACTGGCACCTTGGGCAATGAAGATGAATGATGAGCACCTTGCTAAGCAGGGCTGCAAGAAGCTTTGGAGATAATGTGGGCACTCACATACACCAACGTTTCCAGCCGTCTTTTGGCGGCAAAGACATTTTGCAAATCTCACAGTGCCTTGTCATGCTTGTCATGCAAAATAGATGTTTGTAGCATTGTAGCATTGCTTTGTGGTCACATTAAACCATTTGGCTCATTACAGCCGGAAGCTTTAAGCGTACTGGCGTCCTGTAGAGAAAGACAACACCGATGCAAAGCTTATTAGACAGGCAGGAGGAGAAGAATCACAGTGGCTGGCAGAGTATAGAGCCATAAACAGTAAGAGCTACTGTAATGTACTCCCTTTCATTAATGTTTACTTGAGCTTTTCCATAAGCCTCTACAGGCACATTCACTTATGCAACAAAGAGGAAACACATGCACAAAATAGCAAGAGCCCAAGAACAAATGCTGGATTTTTGGATTAATTGATATTTGAATTTAAAATCTGATCTTGATGACAGAGAAGTCCTGTGAGTATAAAGGGAACTATAGGAAGTAAGTGGGCGGTGAGTTAAACTACTTAAGATGAATGATTGACGCTGCAACTGATGGGAGCAAAAGATGCTGGTGATTGAGGTGAGCGCAAGATGTAGTCAGTAAATGTGCAGCAGGGTTACCTGTACAACACAGTCATTGACCAAGTTGTCATATAGCCTTTCAGTTAGCCTGAGCTTAAGGTTATTTAATAGAAACATGTTTTTCTTATAAATACGAGGTGATTAGTGTGTAATTAGATCTTTCAACAAATTGATGCATTTTGTCATAAACTTATATTTAACCCATTAAAAATACATAGAAGTGGACCACCTATGTAGTACACAAAGGCAGAGGAGACTAGTTGTAGGTGTTAGCATGCTGTGGAGGGACATGTCTGTACCTTCAGACTCAAGATATGAAGGCTCATACCTTTGTTTTATCATCAACTCTAAGGAACAAGACAACGCCAGCGGCATCTTAATAAAATCTCGTCCTTTTCCAACCTCACCTCAAGCCTCATCTCCTGAACTGAGATCTTGGCTCTAACACACAAAAATGTGCATTGACATGTTTATTTGTTCCTGATATTGTTACAGTTACTTATAGTTAGCAGGTTAGACATGCAACCCTCCCGTCTCTGGATCAATGCCACCTAAACCACAATAACAACAGCTGGTTTGAAGCTAACGTTATCCCGGCTAATGTTGGGCTCGAGTGTTCACTTTCATTCTGATAAACAATTTGAAGCTGTTTGATAAACAGAAGCCTTCTCACATCGTGTAAGAGTTTATTTACTAAGCTTCAGAGCCCAACAATGTTATATGCACTTTAAGGACAGTTTTACTACTGCTGGCTAACAGCAGCTAACAGAGGCTAACAGCAGCAAAAACAGCAGCACTTACCAACAGGAAAGTTCAGCACAGCAAAGTTCCTCAACAACTCTCATCAGTGTCGCTGTCGCCGGACAGAAGTGAGCTTCACTGACTCGATTTGTATCAGACTTGTTTCACAAAGATTTACAGCTTCTTTCAGAGCAGAGGCGAACACTCGTCACCTGACATTGACAGCTGAGGTAAACAATGCGCTAACGGCCCTCCAAAATTCGGGGAAAACGCCGCGGTAAGAAAACAGAATTCAGTTGAGTGTAATTTGCAATCTATTGATTTCTGACGGTGAAAATTTTACAAAATGTAGTGTACATTTGAAAATCAAATATAACACAAACACTAATGCTGGCATGAGGAAGACAGGAAAGGTCGATACCAGACTCAATACTCAGACTAATAGGCAGATTGGGGATGAGCTCATTTGTGTGTCACTGTCATAGGAACCTCTTCCCTAATTTTCCCTGTGTAGTAAATTAGGGAGAAAGTGGTGTTGAATGGGTCGGGATATATAATTGGTAACAAAAGATGAAAGGAAAAGTTTGCACATCCCTAAAGGAAAACAAAAAAGACCCAAACATCAAATAATGCACACTGCAGAACTAGTTCAAAAAGATGAACGGTCCTGTATAATCATTGAAATTAAATGAAGTAGTGTTTTGTCTGAGCAAATACATCAACATGATGGAATTGGCGTGCGATATCAGTGTGATCAATGCATCAGGCGGGCTCTAATAAGCTCTCACAAAACGCATACGTAATTGCATCATATGTTGTGCGTGCACACAAAAATACACACATGCTCACACACACAAGGGAAGCAAGGCAGTTATTAATCACGTTAGGGGCTTGTTGTACTGACAGAGCTCTGCAGAGAGAAATGCTTCATTAATATCAGCCCTCAAGCCCCGTAGAAGTACTAAACACACACACATTAAGCAGCTATAGACGCACTGTGCATGTATGTAAAGGAACACGCACATTTGGTTTGTTTGGATGTTTGTTTGTTTGTTTTTTTATCTTATTTGTATATTGATCTTGACCTGACTAGCATATTCCCACTTGTGTATCAATCAAAGATATTTGCACTGATAATCATCTGTCTCTCACACACAAACACACACACACAGAGGCATGAGGGCTCTGTGAATGTGGAAGACTTATTTATTTATTCACCGCTTCCTCTATCCAGGTCAGGTCATCTCCGACAGCTTAATGCACACAAGGCACTGCTTTGAAAACATCAGCCAGCCTCTCCCTCTCTGGGTATTTGAGGACTGACAGCTAAACAGAGAACACGCACACACACACAGCTTCAGGTGGTCGTGGTGGTACTGTCTATTGCCCCCGCTAAGGCAAAGCTTTGATTTCCTCCCAATTCCTTTCTCGTTGGGGTGGAAGCGCTCCTCCTTCTGACGACAGTTTGTCTGCTGCTGCCGCTTGATGTTTTTATAGCAACTTGCCGTCTCTCCGCGGACTCCCTAAGTGACCCCCTGCAGGATTCAAACAGCACCCACAGTGACACAAACACACACACTCAAAATTAGGTCCGAAAGGAAGCGCCTTGATTGGAAGAACCACAGGAAGTCTCCAGCTTAGCTTCCTGTTTCCATAGGCTATTGTATTCCAAAATGGCAGCAGTAGCACAATCAGGATGTACGTACACGCAGACATAAACACTTAAACATGCACATGAGATCTGCGTCTCCCTTCTAAGCTCCTGCTCGCAAATAAACAAATATAAATAAGACAATCATTGAGTGCAGTTTATTTCCAACCAGTTGTCTTTTCTAATGGGAGTCAGACATCCAAACATTTGCTTGTTATATTATATTTCAGTTTTTAAAATGCATACAGACAAGTACTGCTAATAAGGGTTTGTTTTTATATTATACTTATATCTTTTTTTTATATCTACTGTCTGGTAAAGTCAAACAACAATCAGTTGAAAGTAGCCGAAGATAGACCATGACTAGCTGAGTCTATCTATTTATCCCCTGCCGGTATCAGTTTTATCTACTTCCACCAGTTATCTTAATCTTACTGCTATTTCAAACATCTGTTGATTCTTATGGGTTAGTTGCTGCAGTCATGTGTTGATTGTAACATCTGAAATTTTAACCACTTGCCCATGTTACAAAATGTAACCATTCCCATTGCATTTTAGTGAGTTCTCCAGTGCTTTTAGCTGCAAACATGCTCTTCATTATTTTCTAACGATTTGACTGTTAGTTTTAGTGAAACCTGCCATTCAGCAGTTGCTCTGCATGTCACGATTTCCCCTGCTCTGGTTTCTTTCTGATCGGTTTTCTCAAGAGATTTGTGACATTCAAATGTTACATCTTGCACAATGTGTGGATATTACTGTGACTGTTTTTTGTTTTGTTTTTTCAAATAAAATTGTAATCTCTATTTCTCTAAATGCATGGAGCCGGGCCATAATCCTTCTCCATATCCCCTGCATAAGTGCCCCTTGGATCCATGGGAATCGCTCTCCAACCTGCCCATCAAAGAGCTCGTACAGTAGTTAGTCCTGCTTCTTACCACACTGACTCTGTCTGCCGCTCCCTTATTCACGACTCTGCGATGGCTAACACCTTCACACATGACACAACAGAAATCATGTCTTCACACGTTATATCACCCTAATTTTTTTTTTTTCCATCTGTTAATAATGAAATTATTCTACAGTTACGCGTCTCTAACAGGAACTAGCAAACTTGTGAGGAAGTCAGAACTTCCCCACAAGCGTTACTGCTACAACATCCTCCTTTTGCGGAGGATGTTGTGTTCCTGTGTGTGTGTGTGTGTTTGTTTTTTTTAAAGATCGATTTTCATACTTGGTCTATAGCTTTAACAACTGCTTTCTTGCAGAGAAAATCCAGTAAAAGGTTCAAATTTAGTTAAAAATGAGAATCTGAATGTATGGGACGGCAGTTGTAGTTGTTTTTCTGCCCCAACCTACTTTTTGAGATAAGATGAAAGTATCGGAACCTCTAATGCGGTAATTTCACCCTAGATTTAGATAAAATGAAAAGCAAATCTGCCCCAAGAATGTGCTAACAGGAAGGTGAAAGGGAAAACTAGTTAATTGGCAACCTCATTATTCATGCTGATGCAGATCGCTGTAGATATCAAAGTCATAGTCCATTTGTACAGGCGGACAACAAAAATAAACAAAGGCCCAAAACAAGATTACGTTATGGAAAGTTGTGAAGATTAAACAGAAATGTGCATTTTAGTTGTACAATATAGAACAGTTAGGGGAGAAAATCATTTAAGTTTACCACAATTTGTTGACCACATGCACATATTTAAAGTTCTTTAAAGTTCATTTGATAGCAGTTGCAATTTATTCTATCAGCAAATCTGGCTTGTGCACTTTGTTAAATCCTGCGTGGTGTGTGGTAAACGGATTGGTACTTATATATATATAGTGCCTTTCTATTCAGTGAAGCACTTAAAGTGCTTTCTTACTGCAAGTCTCACTCATGCAGCACTTTTATTTATGCCTTAGGGTTGCCGACACATAACACAGTCCTTGCTCAATAGTACTTTGGCACATAGACTGGTAGGAGTTTTCCCTGGTATCAGTACAACAGCCTAAATGTGTAACATATTAAACAGTCTCTTAGACTGACTGAAGCATACTGCCTCAAAAATGCTGCTCATGGTGCTTTTTTTAAAGAACTATAAAAACTATACTGCACCATATTAAACATTAAATCAAGTTTAATATCTCTTGCGGGAAAACCTGTTAATAACCAACATATAATACTATAAGCTATAGTCTCTTATAAGGGCTCACAAAGCGCACACATCCACACAGACTCTGTAAGATGCTAGGCTCCTGTACGTCTGTCGTATCATTTGTAGCCAAACTACTTAGAAAAAAATCAACTTTTCACGACTCTTCCCAGTATTTCTTCACCACCGAGCATATGCGAAAACACACGTTTTGTGCGTTTTTGTTTTGTTCTCGTTGACATTTCACACAGATGTGTTGCGACCTCATGGCTGAACGAGGCCTGTGATGTTTTACTGCACACAAAAAAAGAAACACAACAAAAAAACAGACCGGCAGTGTTGATGAAAGGGCACGAGATTGTGGTTATGATAATTTCATGCTGATGTGCAACTACAGTGAAAAATCCCCATAATCTCACTATAATCTAATTATACAGTGTCACAGTGGCAAAGGGAAAATATTAGGCTAATCTGATAACGCTTGCAATAATTAATTGAAAATGTGCCTAATGGGCCTCTGAGAACACCTGGCAGTGTTTGTGCTTCCACTTGTTCCAGTTTCTGAGAACAGCGCTCTAATCTGGGCATTACTGGGAGGCATGTATGGGAGATGTGTTATTGAGGATTACTTCCCTTCCATCTTTTCTCTCCCTCTCTCTCTCTCTCTCTCTCTCTCTCTCTCTCTCTCTCTCTCTCTCTCTCTCTGCAGCCCACGCAGACTTTTCTCTGCGGTTTGACACCTGAGTGTGTGCAGGTTTCGTGTCTTACATTATCTAAAGAAAGTGGTGGGTGGAAGGAAGCACACAGCAGCACACCAGCTTTTGAACAGGCACATATGAAGCCACACACACACACACACACACACACACACACACACACACACACACTGGCAGGAACAGACACACTCTCTTCATGCCGAGAAGAAGACAAAATGTCAGGGCTGGTTCTGGGAGACAACTGCTGGTGCTGCTGTCGGCATGGAGACCGCTGTGGTGTAGGGTTGCAGCAGAAGACTGCCGTGCTTAAATTCACTTAAAATGTCAAAACACCTGAGGGGGGTGTGGGCTGTGCCTGGACCTGACAACTATCAACCTTTCTCTGCCTCACGCACTCTGACAAAAACTGGTTGGAAACCTCAGTGATAACTGTGTAACCTTTCCAGTAAGCACTCTGCCCTTTATTTGTTTTCAAATCATATTCTTTTTTGTTTTGCTTTACACCAACATGAATTTTAGGCGCCGCTTATATTCCCCTTCAGGACACGTGAGGTGATTTGCTGGAGCGCATAGAGCGACTGGTTCACCTCTTTACCTCCGCCTTAACTTGCGACCAAAGAGCCTAATAAACACCGCATGTGCATGTTTAAAAAGAGCAACACTATTACGGATCCCATTAGGGCTGCTTTAGGCTCTCTTCCGTCTAATTTATTCCCTGCATGTTAATTGACACAACCTTGCTTGATATTTAGTGGCCATGAATTTCCTACAATGCGCGCTGTGGCATTTAACAAAGCCTTAAAGGGGAAGGAGAGCGTTGCTGTTCAGCCGTCAGTATTCGGTACAGCTGTTACCGGCTCTGCAAAGATTTATGGGAAGCCTAATCCAGGAGGCTGCTCCACTTGTGTGCAATTTTTGTCTCAGTGGGAATAATGTGCAATTTGTCCTAAGTTTGGTGCTTTGCCAGAAGGGAGATGCCAGCCGTGTGATTTGTCAGGCAAGTGGCCTTCTAGCCAGATGTTGGGCGGTCAGCTGACCAGAAATTAATTCAAAATTTCGACCATGCAGGCAGTAAAACTTCTGGATGTTGGAGCTTAACAAAACAGAAGAAACAGAAGACGCAATTTAGCAAAAAATTTAATGGGCAACCACTTTGATGGATGATTAATTATTTATAAGAACATATTTTATGGTTGAATTTCTCAAATGAGATTTCTATTAAACCTGAGTCTTTGTAGACATTAGAACAGATAGACATCAATCAGTTGAGGTAAAACAAATCTGCTAATAACTGTTACATTCAGCCCTAAACTGCTCATTAATATGGAGATACATTTTTTTTTTTAACAATCAGCTAATCTTTCTCCTTAATGCACAGTCTGAAAGACTATTCATTGCAACAACTAATATGCAGATTGGGGAAAAAGTACATCCCATGATTCAGTTGTCTGTTGAACCACTTTTAGCAGAAATCACTTTGATTGTTTTCTGTATGACTATCAGTCTCTCACATTGCCAACACATTAGTTTATTGAGGTTTTCAGCCATTCGTTCATGCACAGCTCTCGTAATATCCATAGTATTTTAATAGGTTTGAGGTCTGAGCTTTGACTGGGCCCTTTGCAACGCCTCAGCCAGGTCATTGTACATTTTCTGCTGCTTTTGTTTGGCATCGTTGTCCTGTTGTGTGACCCAGTTTCATTCAAGCTTTAGTCAGCCTTCCATTTGGCTCTATAATATCTTAGTATACCGAGGGTTCATGGTTGACTCAATGACCTCAAGGTGCTCAGGTCCTGTGGCTGCAAAATGAGCCCAAATCATCACCCCTGTGGCTGACAGCTGGTACGAGGTGTTTGTGCTGATATGCTGTGTTTGTTTTTTGCCAAACACGGAGCTGTGCATGATGGCCAAATCTCTCCAAAGGACATTCTTGTTGTTTTTGTTCAAATGAAACTTTGCAAACCTAAGCATACTTGTTCTAATTGGGCTTTCATTAACTTTAGCTTTTAACATCAACTTTTGGGCTTTTGTGCCAGGAACTCTGCTGGAAAGATCGTCATCGTGCTAACACTCACCTGTTTTTATAGAAGTGCTCACACTTGCTGATGATCACTTAATCAAGTCCATTTGATTCGCAGCACTTGTTTGGTACTTATATTCTTAATTAAGAGTGCATGTTTTTTCCCAGAACTAGAAAGTGTCCAGTAAAAACATTGTAAATGAGATTAATTTTAATTATCCCTGTGTCTGCTACTCTTTAGCATTTTCCAAAGGCCTAAAAAAACACCCTCAGGTATCTTTAAATTGTTTGTTTCTTTTCAACCAACTCTGCCAACCACAAAGATATTGTAATTACAATGATACAAAGCAGAAACTAGCAAATTCTAGTTTTAGAGTTGACTGCAAATTAGACCCACTTATTATATTTTAGCACATAATTTCTCCCCTGGCTTTAAGTGGAAAGTCATTCCCAGCTTTTGATTGGCTGCTTGCCCAACACTGTACCAACAGTTTTTGCATACAGAAGCCGAAGTGCACTTGGTTTAAATGTACACATACACTCCTGCTGTGTGGCAGCAACTAAAAATGCTGTCTTCTCTGTCATGCCCTGTTGCCTGATGGGTTTGTCGTAAGCCACATGAGGCCATGTTCGCCTCCTCAGCAAGCTGACTTTCTTTCTTTCTTCCTGTTTTAACCGCAGGAAATTTTCCCGTCGCCGCAGGCTGTATGAACAGCTGACTGAATGTCTGACTGAACGGCTGCCTGGCTGACTTAAAAGGGACTTTCAGGCCATAGTCTGCCGTTAAGTGTCCTCAACTTACAGTAATTGGTAGGCTTAGGGCTCATCAGAAAAAAGCTTGTCATGCCAGAACCAGCGCCCAAAAAAACATTCAAGAAATATTTACAGTAAGGAGCGAGTGGTTCCTTGAGCCACTGTTTAGGAGTGCGTGTGGGTGTGGTTGAGAGCAAGCCAGAGCGGTGATGCAGCTCTCTTGCCACTTTAAAACCTGTCAAATAAAACCACAATTATTGTCACACTTGGTTAAAAAACAAAGGGAAATCTTACACAAATGAAGTTTTGCATGCGAGTTTCAACTCTGCATTTCCCATCATCATCAGACTGTTTCACAGGAAATCTGGTACATTGCTTATGACAAAAAAGAGACAATGTCTGCACTGTGTTAGATCAGAGTAATACTAAACTAATATGCCGCTCTGCTATTGTTGCACCCATCTGTTTATCTTGTTGAAATGCCCGTGGACTGTTATCAAAAGCAGTGAGGAATCTGTTGTCTTATAATCAGCATAAGCTTATTTAGTGTGATTGCTCGAAAACCACAGTTTACATTAAGCTGCTGCCACTTTAACCCTGTGGATCCTTAAGCGCAGTTTTTGTTTCGCAACTGTATTAAATCCCTTGCTTCATAAACAGTTGGTACTGTAAGATTTAAGCAAATATGTTTTTTGCACTGCTTTGGCTGGGTTCAAAGCCATGCAGCACACTTCCACTTCGAGTTTGCATAGTGCAGCCATGCTTGCGCAGGTTTTCTCCAGACACTCCAGTTTCTCCTGCCACTGTAAAACATTTGATATTTATGCTCCCCAGAGGATAAATTAGAATTGCTTGGTGGTCTGCCAGGAGCTTTGATGATAATATATATAATAATCTTGCAGCAAAATGTACAATTGACCAGAGTGGCTGAATATTATACACTTGGAATTTGTGGTATTTGCACCCTGACTCGTGAACTCAGAACATTACAGACTGAACCATTTTTTTTCTTGTGCTCAAGTGGATGTTTGAATTTCTCAAATAGCTCTAATATATAGCCAGAGTACTTCATTTGATCGGTTTCCCTTAATTACTTGACCCAAAAAAAGGGGAAAAAAAAACAGAAGAGGAAATCCAGCTTCCAGCTAACATGTTTCTGAAATCAGGTTACCACTAAAAGCTGGGAATAATGACATTGCTATAGTGCAGATAACCTCACTCTGCTGCTTTGGGCATGTAGCAACATCCTCTTTATAATAGGATGGAACATGCTATACGGGGTAATTCCAGAATTTTATTTCTCTTGGTTACCACCTCAGGATTTTTTAGCTCTGTGCACAGCTTTCCATCCAGCCCATTCCCAATCTACCTTCATATTTGACCTGCGCCTCTAGGTTTCTGATGTCTTTTCCCCAAGGGGTAGTATGAGGAGGAGTGAGTGTGTACCACTGTAAGGCTGCAGACAGGAAAGGGAGGAAATAAAATGATGTAACTTGTAGTGAATGGTCACCTTTGTCAAGTGGAGCAGTTGCAAGATGGCCCACCTGCTGGTTTCACTGCTTCTAATTGGGGTTTTCATCAGTTCCTGGCTTCCCACGGGGGGTGTTTCTGTCGGTTTGGTACAAGTGGTAAGAGAGCAGAAAATGGGAGACTGAAAAGCTCGAAGAGAAGAAGGGGTTATAAGCGGAGAAGTCCTGTAGAAGATTAGAGGAGAAAATGAGAGGGTGAAATGGGTGTAGGGTAATTGAAGGTAAGAGGAAAGCAAAGAGGAAGAGGAGAGAATAGCAATGTGAGAAGTGTAGCACTGAAGGAATCAAAAAGGAAGACCTGAATACGGCCTCTTCTCTGTCAAGAAGGGGAACCTGCGAAAAGGAGGCGAATGAGAAAAAGCAGAGGAAAGAGCGTTTCACCCTCAGGAGTGCACGGCGGATTTGTTAAGGCGTACTCTTGGCATCAACCTGTTTGAGCCGAACAAGAGAGAGCAGCTTAACTCGCTGTAGGAGAGGTTACAAGTGTTGAACTCGCACACTAATCAAGCTTTCTCCTTGTGTTTTCTCCCCCCCACCCCCTTCTCTTCTCTCTCCTCTCTCTGCCTCCCTGCACTGCCCGTCATCCACATCGATCTACACCATCTAGGTAAGAAAACTTTTTCTCCTTCTCCTTGTGAGCTTGTGTGTGCATGGCGTGTAAATGTGTGGGAGGCTGGGTGGGGCGTGAGAACTGGCAGGGTGGCAGGGGGAACATGCCCAGCATATTAACGATGCCCGAATTCTGCACGCAAGCAGCTCTCAAACATATAGCTCACGTGTAAATAAGAGGCAGGATTGCTGTCAAAGGGCCAGCTTTGTGGACCGCTTTCAACTGACTGAATAAAGAGACACTTTCTTCTTCTTCTGTTGCCTGCCAGAAAGAGAGATTATCTGCTGAAATGTAATGAAGGAAAGAACAGTAGAAGAAGGGAAACTGGATAAAAAATTCTAAAAGACAAATAGAAACTTGAATTTTGCAGAATTTTTTTTCCTTCTGAAATGGAATTAGTCTTAGCATTGGCTCCAGATTTTTAAAGGTTCTGGCATAGAAGCCAGAAAATCATTGTTAATGACACCCATGGCCTCTATAAGTGAACTGTAGTCACTTTTAGGGATGAAATACATGGCTTAGAATTCATCCACCAGGAGACAAAAACACAGCCTCAGGGGGTCACAAGCTATTGCTGGTCCCAAGCCTGGATAAATGAGAAGGATGTTTCTGTGCCAAATCAAATATGTGGATCCAACCACACTGGCGATCCTTTGGGAAATAAGGGAGCAGTTGACAGTAGCTTAGCAGCCAAGCTAGTGCTTGCTAACGTTAGCCAAAAAAAGCTTGGGTGCAGACTTTTCCTGATATTGATCCTAGTCTAGTTTTGCTATCATTGGTATGAATTTATGTTTAAAGAGGCAGGTGTCTGGGTGCTGGTTTAGCTCCCTGAGTTGAGCCAGTAACCCTTATGGCGCAAAGCTAATGCAGCTGCCCGAGTTAAAATCTGCCCCATGTCCATTTACTGTGGGGCTTCCCCTGCTCTTCTTTCCACTGTTCTATTAAACAAAGTCTAAAAATCATAAAAAGTACAACTGAAAAGATGAAACTTAGACCAGCTTTAGATGAAACTGGCATTTTCTGGCTAATCTTAGCTAACATTTTTACCTGCGTATCAGCTAGCTGGCTTTCTTAAAGTTGCGTCATCCCTAATGTTATCACTAGCCTGTTTGGGTTTTTTGTCCTTTGCCATTTTGCTGAAGTTATAGGACAAACAGCATAATTGCTAGGCTAATTGGTTGAGCAAATTGCTTCAAATTTGTTGCTTTATCTATACGATGTAATTTCTCCTCGCCTAGCAAACCAGTGATTGAGGATGGCTGCCCCTACTTGATCCTGGTTTTGGCAGAGGTTTCTTCCTGATAAAGAGAGTTTTTCTTTCTCGCTTTAATCAAGGGTTACATGATTGTTGGTTTTTTTTAAATTTTTTTTATCAGTATTTCACCTTACAGTAAAAAGCGCCTTGAGGTGACTGTTGCCAATTGGCGCCAATTTGTATACTTTGTGCACCCGTTCTCCCTGTGATTCCTTGTTTCTATTGGTGTTGCAAATGTATAACACAGAACACCAAAGTTTAGCACAGTTGAACTGGGTGCGGCTGATGCAGGGATAAACTCAATGAGCGGTGTGAGCCATAGGAAACGTGCAGCCATGTTGTCGTGTTGCATTCGAGTGATTACTGGACTCCATTTCTGGCCTAACATTAACTGGCGCCCCTCACTGTTGGCATCACAGGGCAAACATTTCCTCAGGAATAATGCATTATAATCTGTTTTATGCATGTTAAAAAAAATGTCTAAAAACCCATAAATTAACAGTTTTTAGGATTTATTGCCGCAAGCCAACTGTAAATAGGTACTTTAAACTCTAGTGGTTACAAATACTGGGACAAGAAGGTTTTAACTTTTTTTTAGTAAGCTGACAGAACCTCTGTGATTTACTTAATTACATTCTGGTTCTTGTTATTTTTACACTTGCTTCTCTCCCTTCACATTTTATGTATAAAAGAGAAATATCTTGCTCTGCTTGCATGAGAGGGCTCAACTCACAGGTGGGACTAATAGCAAAAAGCACTTATTTGATTCACAGTTCAATCACATTATTTAAACAGTATTACTGTGGCAATTTCAGTATAGCCTTCTGAATCTCACAACTGTCATGACCGCTTCCTCGTACAATGCCGCTCAGCTTGCTCCTGTGAGACTGCGCCCATGTGTCATTCCTCGCACTGTGTGGTAGCTGACAGTTGACTGTCTGAGCTGGCTGCTAGTTCACTGGGTCACTTTCTCTTTTATATATTTTTACTGCTGCAGGGAATTAATAATTCAAAGCAATATTAAAGCTTTTTCTTTGTTTTTCCTTTGCTGTGGGTTTCGAATTGATTGCTGCTGAAAACATGTCAGGCCGCAGCGATGCTCCTGCGATTCGCCGGGAAATCCCAAACCTGAATACGTGCTGAGGGAAACAAAAAGTGTGTGTTTGTGTTTGTTTTTAGCTTGTGTGCTTGTGTGATTTCACCCGTAAATGTGGCTTGTAAATTAAAACCCTTTATAGGTCACACAGTCCACAATTAGCATACACATTTGCTTACATCCCCACACAGTGGTAATAATATATGGTGCATTACTGTGTATTATACTCATGCATGGTTGCCTTACTCCCACTTGTTAGGGTGAACAGGTTTAGTATACATTTGCATATAAACTGAATGCAAAGGGCAACAGTTTCCCTGCCTGGAGTTAAGATTTCAGAGGAGCTACCATAACAGGTCAAAAGATCAAAACACCTCCTTCCTTCTAACATTTCTTACAACCATCCTGTCCTTCCTCCAGAACACTACCTGCCCTTTTTTTCCTCCCTTCCTTCTCCCCTCTCCCGTGTGAGGTCTCTCGGTTGTTTATAGCAGCCGGTGGGAGGGTGTTTGGTCTGCTCTCTGAGGACTGTTTGCAGACAAACAAAGCTTTGAAGTTCTGCTTTACTCTCTCCCACGCCAGTTGCTGGAAACGATGTGGTCACGGTGTCCTCTGTTTTGACTGGAACGGGGTGACTGACCCGAGCACGGAGGGGGAAGAGGAAAGAGGATGTGTGCGTTTCTGGGATATCTTCATGTGTTCGGCTTCCACAGCCAATTAGCATTTTCTTGAACATCTTCCTCACAGAGACGATCAAATGAGCCCACAAGATGAGACACGCGTGTCCGACATGCACCACCAGAGCAATTTAAGCTTGTATTCTAACGAAGGTTATCAGTGAAGAACATTACACAACTGTCCTTTTGGAAAAATCATTACAACTAACCACATGGGCCATTTGCTAAATGGCTTTCAGATTTTTGCAGTTCAGCTGGCACAGTTCAACATCACTGGAATAAACAGATGACAAATCTCATTTTAAATCAATTCTTCAATAATCACTGACCTACAGTGCAGTGTAACCTCTTAATGAGCATTGTAGTATCAGTTCAAACAGCCGGTGCAGCAGCAAAAACAGACAATGTAGTCCTAGCATTCGCACTGGAACCCCGTGCAAGTCATTGAGCTCCTCCTTCACCTGCTCCTCCACCTCATACTGGAGAATAATGAATTTTTCCCTCATTCTTTATCTCCCGCTCGCACTCTTTCTCCCCCTCCCTGCCCTCCTTCCCTTGCTCTCCTCCACCCCTTCTCAGTCCCTCCTTCCCTGTTCAATAAACTCAGACTTCATTTGCCACAGTGTTGCAGCCGGCTGTTTGGCAGACCTGACGGCCCTGTCGCACAGTGCCGACGGTTGAATGCGGCGCGCCGAGCACACTGGCTGCATTGTGCTTTTGATGAGGCCCTACATCTTAGTCCCTCGAGAGCAGGCGTGTGTGACTGTGTGTATGTGTAGCTGATGGCGAGGTCATGCTTGTGTGGCCACATTGCGGACTTTCACACGCACGCAGATGCAAACACACCACATTGTGTACATTCCAACACCTTGGGACTTCAAATTGGCCTCCCGGCAGCTGTCAAAGGGGTGTGGGAATGCTTATTAACAACCAGCACGGTAACATGGTGAATGATAAACGGGAAGAGCCAGGTTCTGATCAATTAGCTACTCTCCGTCTCCATCGTTCCCTCTCACTCTCCGCTGAAAAGCCTTAAATCTTTGGCCACTCTCCACTTGGTATGCCTGCCAAAACTCTCTGCGGAATAACTCTTCTTTCGCCGTTTAATGGTTTAACTACGTTAAAGAAAAGGGCAAGCCTTGCTATTGTCTTTCACTCTTTAATCATATTAAGTGCTGGGCAAGAATGACAGCTTCATTTTTTGATGCACCTTAAAACAAACTTCATATCTCGAGTGCTTGAGTGCCCACTCATCATCCGGTGTCCTGTCGTACAGAAGATGCTCATTGAAGGACTAGTTTTACCTGTAATTTCAGACAGATACACAAGCACTCCTCCTCTTGCATGCCTGCAGTGCATGGACTATGTTCTACATGCTCTTTTATTGTCTCATTTCTCTTTGTAGTTCTCTGTTTCTCTCACACACACCAGCACACACAGAAAACCTTCTTCCCACCTGATTGCTTTCCCATTTTTCTTGCAGGGAGATTTATGGTTAGGGGAATGTTGGAGACAGGCTATTACCATGTCCTGTTTGAACTCATCAGTCAGACGAAGTGGTCGAGGTGGAAGCGGCGACATTCGCGTGCCTTTACCGAGACACACTCCCTCCTTCGCACCTCCCCTGCTCTCGCCTATGTTAACGCTGCTTCAATGGCTGCTCCCACACTCCCTTGTTTTTCATCAACATTAGGCAGCAGCACACGGTCTCAGACACACTTTGTTTTTACTCTAGTTGAGGCTGGATGCAACGCATGGTCTCCCCTGGAGGGACTCACAATTTCACTGATTATTTGAAATAAACATTTTAAGTCTTCAGTCTAATATAGAGTAATAACTTTGGTGGTGTTGACGCTAAGGCATCTTGACAGTTTATGTATGAAAACTCAGAATCCAGCAGCATATTGATTAATTATTAATTTTTTCTATTTTTTTGAAAGAGCATAACTTTAAAATTTTGTGCTGTAAGTAATAACTTCAGGAAGGAGACTAGAGCCGAGATTAATTATTTAAGATCATATAGACCTGGAGATTGTTCTCTCTGGAAAAATTTATAGTCCCCAACTGGTTGCTGAGTGGTTGTTGAAGGTTGCTTCAGTTGCTAAAGCCCTAGGTGAGGGGTTGCTAAAATTTGCGGGCAGTTGCTAGGTAAAAAACCTTCTTGCAATTGCTTTGGTTGCTAGTAGTTTGTGTGAAAGACACACACTACTAGCAGACTTATCTGCAAACACTTGCCAACTGCTTGATGACTGGTAGCAAAACTGATACAAACCAGAAACGGAGACAATTTGCTTTTATAGTAAAAGTTGCGTTTTCTTTTTGTTCCCTAGTGACATCGCTGACGGGTCTCTTATCTTCTGTCACAGATTAGATTTTCGTAGATTTCCTGGTTTGTATATAGGATCTTGTCTAGAAAATATAATTACATTTTAAAAACCTGTCAACAGACACTGGACGGTTTTGCTTTTCTTAATTGAGGAATCAATATTAAGAACAATCCTAATAGAGATCAAGTTCTTAAATAAACCTAAAGCTTGGTAGTTGTAGGTTGGCAAGTTTGTTGTTTTTCCTCTTTTTTTTATATTATTTGAAACTAGAAATTTCCAAATTTTTTTGATTGAATGTTTATAAATGAATATTTAGTTGTTATTTTTCTTCATCTGGGCAGCTTGAATAGACATGAGTCTGTCAGTGTCAGTGTTAGTACCACATGTATGAGCCAGACCACATATGTAGAGCAGACAGCCATGATGGCTGGGGGGGGAAACACTCACAATTTAATCAAATTTAATTTAGAAAAAAAAAAACAGCCTACGATAAAAAAGAAACGACTGTGAGGTCTTGTTTTGGCAAAGCTGTCAAAGAGGCCTGAAATTTTAGTGTAGGGGAATAAAAGTGAATTAGAGCCTGACAGGCCGATGACATTTTGCTTCTACACTTCATTTTTGGCAGCTTTCTTACACCTTTTTTCATTTTCTCCCGTAGGATTATGTACGGCACCTTTTTAGGAGTTGTGGTGGTCTTTTTCCACTTTTCTGAACAGCGTTGGCCTTCATCCCTGTGTCGTGTAGCTCACTTTGAATTCACGAAACCCCCCCCAAAACCAGCTTTTCCGTTGTTATTGCAGGATCCTGATGAGGAAAAATGATGCGAGTCCATTGTAAGATGAGTCAGAAAGCCTGAAAGCTTTTCAAATGCTCTGTAAATAAACAGACGATGATTAATTTGTCCCTGTCTCTGGAATTATGCCTATAGTAGAGATGTAATGTCATTACTGTTTCCTGTCGCAGAGACTGAAGAAATAAGGACGAGTCCGTAGCGCTGCTTTAAATGGTTTATTATTTATATAAAGGTACAGAGACCATCTCTCTTTTCTCAGTGTGTCTGAACTTCCTCAGTCAACTCCATTGCTGAGGGACAAGGACTGTCAGATCCTTTCACTTGTGTGTTAATTTGTCTTCTTTCCCACTCTACCACACACACCAACACACACACAGTCTTACATTGTACTGTCAAGCCATTCTATCCTATTCCTATAAATTTAATTAGAAGTGACTGTGCTTTGCTTTCAGATGTATAGAGAGGAGACAGCAGTCAGCGGTGCTCGCCGCATTGTGTTCGGTAGCCGCGGGATATCTCACTAGCGCTGGCACGGCCACTTCAAGTAATGAAGCCCACACAGCTCACTGGGTCATCCTGACATTGTTGAAGCACGTATATTTCATTTGCCTTGTGTAGTTCACAATAGGTGGCTGGTTTTCTGCCCATGCCTGTCATATGAATGTTAATATTGTTTTCATAAGCTTCCATACTCTGTGTGTGCTGGCAGGCTTCAGTTCTGGCCTGCCGTCGGTTATCAGCGCCGGCTCGCCCGAGCTGTAGCCATAGCATCCGTTTCACCTCGGCACGCCTGCCACCAAGCTTGAATTCCACACTTATCTCCAGGCAGCAGAATGGGTCTCACAGGGACAGGAGAGAGTGAGGAATTTACTCCCCAATGCTCAGAAGCTGGCCCCCCTCCCGCCCCACACACAGATGTGTTTAGGGAGTGCAGCATTAGCCGCTGAAGTAGCCATGTATGTTCTTCAGTATATATATCAAAACGTTTCAGAGAGCCTCTTTCCCTGCCTCGTCCTTTCACTCCCCTCATCTTTTCTCTTCAACTTACACTCCTAAGCTCACAGTGCATCGGTGCACGGGCGCTGATAGGGGTGTGTGCCCACTGATAAGTAAACACTCTCAAGGGGCTTATGGAGAAAACGCTGCAGAATATTCCCTCCATTGTATTCTAAAACTAACTCTGGCAAAAACCATCTGTCAGCTGGTCGACGTAAACAGATAACTAAACCAATCCCACGGCCGTGTTGACTGTTAAATAGTCGAGCGCTGTAAGTGGATATTAAGCTCTCCTGTTTAGCAACCATGGCAGAGCCGAAGGCTTGTTTTGCTTCAGTCAACACGAGTGCTGTCTGTCATCCCTTAGGAGGTCTCATCTAAGAATCACGGCTTCCTGACAAGTCGCAGTGACTGAGATAGTGGAAGAAGGGTGGCGAGCGATGCCAGATTGGCTTTCCACTGCTCCTCAAAAAAGCTTGATAAGTACTGCATGGCGACAGAGAGGCTGTTAACAGCAGTGTTACAGGTGTCATTCATTCAAACGGGGGTTCGTTTTCTCTCACAGTGACGCTTCAGAATGCTATTGCAGCTCTAATCCTGTCCTGCTTTGGACCAAAGAAAACCAAGCGTATGAATAGGGGAGTTTATATGAGATGCAGGTGCGCTTTTTTAGAAATTTGGACTTGAATTCATGAAGTGTGAAAGAAGGAACTCTGATATATTTGCTTTTCTAATATTTGTGTCACATAAACACACTAATGTGGTGGTTGTTGGTGCTCTACCAGCTATGTTAATAGCCAGTATTTACTATTTAGTAACCAGAATAATACATGTGAGTTTTGTATTTCAAACAGTTATTCACTTAAGAAATCATGATTTTTATTAATTCAGTATCAGCCTACCAGCCTGCCTGTTGGGGTACAGAAATCTTCTGGTTTGACATTTCTTGTATCTGTAATTGTTTTGATAAATGAAGTGCAGTTCCAGGCTTTTCTAACCAAAAAATGGGTCAGACTGATGGATCCAGCATTCTTCTGCTGATATGGATTCCTTTGCATAGGAACAGATGTTTGACCTCTGGGTTTATGGGTAGCATAAGTACTAGAATGTACAAGTACTATAACTGGGATAGCATATTGAGTCATCTGCCTATTTAGTATAAGTGATGAATGTATGACTGATACCTAAACCTCTTAGGGCAACAGTCCCCAACCTTTTTTGCGCCAGGACCAGTTTATGTCCGACAATATTTTCACGGACCGGCCTTTAAGGTGTCCCGGATAAATACAACAAATAAAACCAGTACCAGTTCCAAAGTAGGGAAGATTTATTCATAACACACGGGAAAGGAGTTACCGATAAAAACGATGAAAAAAATAACGATAAAAACCCTGAAAACCATAAATTTCACACCCGAGCCTCAACTCTTGCAGCCCGGTACCGGATCATGGCCCGGGGGTTGGGGGCCACTGTCTTAGGGTTTTTCTGAGATGCAGTAAATTGGTACGTTCCTACCCACAACATGCCTATTTAAGCCCAGAAGGTGCATTTGAATACAGTTTCTGGTTTCTTTAACGGCTCCATGAACTGAAGATGAGGATGGATGGTCACAGAAACTGTCCAACAAACAGCTCACAAAAATCTTCAACTCTGCATTTCCAGTACCCACAAAAGTACCTTGAATGCAAAGCCATTTTTCCCGCTTTCCTGCACTGCTGGTGTGAAAGTTACCCGATATCGTCACAGGTGATCGTACTCTGTTATTGATAATCCATTCAAGAGTCCCGATGCATTTTTTTTCTTGCACCAGGACCAAATGCATAGCTATTCTTAATCACGTCGTGCCTCCCAGTGAGTACATTGAGATACATGGCACAATTGTCTATAGGATGCAATTAACAAATGTCGAATAGGTCCCCAAGGACCCCATGTTGAGCTTGTGTGTCGGTGTATGTTAATTCGTCTTTGTCCTCTGTTTTCCTCTCTTCCTTGTTTATTCCCCCCTGCTCTCTGCTCTGTGTCCGTCTCCTTGACCGCCCTGCCCGCTCTTTCCTTGTACAAAAGTGTTCATTCGGCCGTTTCCCAGCGGAGGTCTGCGGGCTGAGGAATCCCCTTCAGAGTGGGCCTTTATCTGGAGCTGTGCCAGCGGTAGGAGAGGCTTGATTTAAAAAGGGCCCTCTGTAGACTTGCTGTCAAGCACAGAGCGAGGCAAACCTGATGGATATCTGAGCTTCCAAGAGGGGCTGGCACAGTAGGGCCAACAAAAACCTCCAGCCTCTATCACAGTCTCCCACTCTTGTTTATTCATTTCCGCTCCCGGTCTCTCTGATTCCATCTCCCTCACTCATCTGTTTCCTGTTTCTCGCGCTGTGTTGTTCGTGGACTGTACTGTGAATTAACCTGCATGTTTATTTTTAATACATGGGCAGCAGCGATTTAAAAAAAAAAAAAAAAGAACCCACACGCAAGCCTTGAGCCCTCCCTTTCTACTTTTTAATTTTGAAGGTGATGCAGAAAGTTCCCATGGGTTTATCAGAATCAGAATCAGAATACTTTATTGATCCCTGGGGGAAATTATTTTTTGTTACAGTGCTCCATTTTAAACCAACATTAAGACAAGACAGACAATACGCTAACTAAGAATAGTACAATATATACATATATATACATACATACATACATACATACATAAGTCACTCATAAATAAATAGTTGGAAAAGAAACATGTGTAGTTGTAGCAGCAAACAGTGTGTTAAGTGGATGCGTTGTACAGGGAGATGGCCACAGGCAGGAATGATTTCCTGTGTCGTTCAGTGGTGCTTTTCGGTAATCTCAGTCTCTCACTGAACGAGCTCCTGTGACTGACCAACATGTCATGGAGTGGGTGGGAGGTGTTATCCAACATTGTCTTTATCTTGGACAGCATCCGCCTCTCCGACACCACCTTGAGGGAGTCCAGCTCCATCCCCACAACATTGCTGGCCTTACGGATTAGTTTATTAAGTCTGTTGGCATCTGCGACCCTCAGCCTGCTCCCCCAGCATGCAACAGCATAGAGGATCGCACTGGCCACAACAGACTCATAGAAAATCCTCAGCATTTTCTGGCAGATGTTGAAGGACCTCAGTCGCCTCAAAAAATAGAGACGACTCTGGCCCTTCCTGTAAAGTGCTGTGGTGTTTTTAGCCCAGTCCAGTTTATTGTCAATGTGTACTCCAAGGTATTTATAGTCCTCCACAATGTCAACACTGACCCCCTGGATTGAAACAGGGGTCAAGTGTTTCCTGGTCTTCCTGAAGTCCACGATCAGTTCCTTGGTCTTTGCCACGTTGAGCTGCAGATGATTCTGCTCACACCACGTGACAAAGGAGTCGACCACAGCCCGGTACTCTGTCTCATCATCCCTGCTGATGCATCCAACCACCGCAGAGTCATCAGAAAACTTCTGAAGATGGCAGGTCTCTGTGCAGTGGCTGAAGTCTGTGGTGTAGAGGGTGAAGAGGAAGGGGGAGAGGACAGTCCCCTGTGGTGCCCCTGTGTTGCTAATCACCTTGTCAGACACACACTGTGGGAGACGTACATATTGTGGTCTTCCTGTCAGGTAATCAACAATCCAGGACACCAGAGAAGCATCCACCTGCATCGCTGCTAACTTATCACCCAGGAGGGTCAGCCTGATGGTGTTGAAAGCACTGGAAAAGTCAAAAAACATGACCCTCACAGTGCTCGCCGGCTGGTCCAGATGGGTGTAGACATGATTGAGCAGGTAGATGATGGCGTCCTCTGTTCCGAGACGAGGCTGATAAGCGAACTGAAGGGGATCCAGATGTGGTCTTACTATGGGTCGCAGCTGGTCCAGGATGAGCCTTTCCAGGGTCTTCATGATGTGGGAGGTCAGTGCCACGGGCCTGTAATCCTGGGGGCCACTGGGACGAGGCGTCTTTGGTACAGGGACGAGGCATGATGTCTTCCACATCACCGGGACCCTCTGGAGACTCAGACTCAGCATAAACAGTTTATGAAAGTCTCCACACAGCTGGGGGGCACAGGCCTTGAGGACAAGGGGACTCACTCCGTCTGGTCCAGCAGACTTGCCTGAGTGAAGTCTCCTCATTTGCATCTCAACCTGGTATTGAGTGAAGGTGATGGGTGGGGGAGGGGTGTCAGGAATCTCACAGGAGGCAACATGTGAAGAGAGAGGCTGGCACAGTGGTGTGGCTCTGGATTCCAGGCTGACTGCAGGTGAGGTTGTGGGGGTGGGAGCAGACACTGTGGTGTCGAATCTATTGAAAAACAGATTCAACTCGTCGGCTCTATTCTCACCTCCCTCAGCTCCCCTGCTGTTGGTTGGCCTGAATCCAGTGATGGTCTTCATGCCCCTCCACACCTCTCTCATGCTGTTCTGCTGGAGTTTCCACTCCAGCTTCCTCCTGTAATTGTCCTTAGCCTCTCTGATCTTGTCCTTTAGTAACACCTGGACCTTCCTCACCTCCTCTTTGTTGCCCCCTCTGAAAGCCCTCTTCTTGTTGTTGAGGAGGGCTTTGATGTCCTTAGTCACCCACGGCTTGTTATTTGGGTAACAATGAACAGTCTGAGCTGGAACAATGGAGTCGGTGCAGAAAGTTATGTAGTCTGTGATACACTCAGGGTTTACAAGGTTGAGCTAGATGAGGCGATAGAATGAAATCAGTTCTCAGTAATAGGTTTTCCTTTTGGTTTGTGGTCAACGCTGCTGTTCTCAGAATTGCACATGTGGAGCTGAAGGTTATTAGGCCTCTCAAGTGTCTTTGGGGTTCTCTGTCATACAGCAGAGGGGGAATATTTTCTAACAGAGGTGCTTTATACGGTGGCCCTGAGAGGCCAAATGGACTGCAACTTAAGAAGAAACCAGCAATAAGAAAAATGCTGCAAAAGCACACAAAACACAACGGAAATAGGAAAAATGGAAATGGGGAAAAAACACGTTTCCAAAAGCACAAGGGAAGTGTTTCTAGGGAGACAATAACCCGACGGACCACTTGCAGGAACCAAAACATGCTAAGAATTGTGGGAGACACTTAAACAAAGTGGAGGATCTATTGGTTTTGTGAGGAAAGAAAAGATGAGAGGTAAGTGTGTTAGCCTAACTGTTAGCCTAAAAATCCGTCATCAGTATTATATGAAGCATGAGATTAAAACACACTTACCTAACATGTTTTGATTCTTGCAACTGGTGCGTCGGGTTATTGTCTCCCCAGAAACACTTCCCTTGTGCTTTTGGAAATGTGTTTTTTCCTATTTCCTTTTTTTTTCTATTTCTGTTTTCTTTTTTCCTATTTCTGTTGTGTTTTGTGTGCTTTTGCGGTATTTTTCTTATTGCTGTTGTTTTCTTAAGTTGCAGTCCGTGGCCTCTCAGGGCCACCGTAGCTTTAGCATTCTGTAGCTCTGGTTAAAACACGAGCAGTATAACAGTCTCCTTGATGACTGCAATATCCTTATCATGTTGTTCTTTTTTTCTTGCTTTGACCCAGATTCAATGTCGCCTTGTTCCAAATCAGAAAAGACACGTCAAGGAAACAGCTCTTCTCTATGTTTTGTTTTTGCTGTTTCAAGCAGCGGAGAAATGACAGGAGTCCTGTCTATTTTAATGTGCGCGGAGTGAATGTCGGCTGAGTGATGAGCCAATTAAGCCAAGCTGCCAAGGTAGTCTGATTACTGGAGCTTACCGCGACGACATGGCCTAATTCGGCTGTAATGAGCATGGCTGAGGAGACTGGCATTACTCACTTTAAAACCCTCCTTCAAAGATGAGCTCATTCTGTGTACTGTTTTAGGAAAACCTGGGCTTTTCAGATATCTGCCAAGTCCATACAAAGTCATTGTTCATCCCCAAAAGTCGGTGTTATTGTCATAACACGGTGATTCATGAATCCTGCGGCG
Organism: Maylandia zebra; assembly: GCF_041146795.1. Classification (NCBI taxonomy): domain Eukaryota; kingdom Metazoa; phylum Chordata; class Actinopteri; order Cichliformes; family Cichlidae; genus Maylandia; species Maylandia zebra. The sequence continues at coordinate 12,150,228 of NC_135187.1, forward strand.
CCCACTGCGTCATGTTCAAAGTACATCTGGAAAAGATGACTAGGGGCTTTGTTTAAGGCGGCGACGGCACACACAGGAAATCGGATGTGTGCCCTCAGATAGGGACAATGTCTGTACACGCAAACGCACGCTTGACACAGGTTGGCAACTTTTTTGTGTTATATTAAACAGTAAGTAATGAGTTAATTGTGAAACTTTAAAAAAATGGTATAAAGCTGTTAGATAAAGGGACAATGATAAATAGCTCTGTCCTTCTTAGACTGTGTGTTCTTGTAATCCACTGTACAGAAGCAAAAAGTACCTGTGATGAACCTTTACAAGCCTCTTTATGTAATTTTATTTAGCTCTTAGAGTGTCACTGATGTCACTCTGTGTCTTCTTGTTGCATTTAAGCTGTATTTAAGTTGATTAGTGAGTTAATTAATTCCCAAATAGCATTAGCATGTAATGGAATTACCGTGTAATCTGTTTTATACACGAGAATTTGCACTAATCGCATCCCTTGTTGCTGAGTTACCTTAGATGAACTATATGTTATCTGCTCAACCTTATAAATAGCTGATGCACTTTATTTAAATTAATATTACTGAGACTGTATTTGTTATTGCTGCATTTTTAAAGCTCTGTTTGTTATTTATTATATTCAGTCAAGACTCCAGGCTGTCTGTAAAAAAAGCATCTCATTTCAGATGTTTTTTTTTGGTGCTTGGCAATAAACTTGACGGTGAACTACACCGAATCAGCATTAGCCAATATCCTCTACAGCTCCTCAGGTGTCCATATACAACAGAGCTCAGAAGCACGGATTAATTTCCTTTGCCATTCCTGTATATTCACACTCCAGCCCCATGGTGCCAGTAAGATGAAGCTCCCCTGCCTATCAGCAGAGACTCCTTCATTCTATAAAAGACAGCCAACAGATGGTGCTTTTGACAGGGTTAGTGCTCCACGAGCGTCCTGTGACTGATATCAAGTGATGTGTTGCCTTGCCCGAAGTGTTTGGGAGGTGGAATACCTCCTCTGACTTATTAGAGGTGAATCATCGCGGCTCAATCACAGGTTAAAAGTTTGCCCCTTCGGATCTTAAGCAGAGGAGAGGCCCAGTAGCAAGTCTTAAGCATTAATCACAGTCTGTCTGCTAGGCCTTCAGTGGAGAGATAGCAAAGAAGACCTCTGAGCCTCTCGAAGCAGAAGAGGAAAGTGAGGCCTCGTGGGCACCCTGGGGTGTTTTCATGCACCCTAATTAGTCCTGTATTTGCCTGAAATGTTCCCTGACTTTCTCTTCACTCTGGTCCCTGTGGTATCAGCTCCATTCTCCTTCTGCATATTTACCATATATTTTTCCCACGCTCAAGTATCCGAGCGTTCCGAAGGGAGTTGGATTTCCAACACAAATAGTCATAAAAAAGATTGATGAGATCTCAGCTTGTGTCTTTTTTCCTGTCTGATGATCCTCATAGCTAATGTTAGTGCACCTACAGCTAAACAAGGCTTTAATGCCAGTAATCAGATTCAAACCTAACATTACTCCTAGCACAGAGTAAAAGGTAATGTGCAGGGGTGTACTTTTAGCGATGCTTAATGTAACAGTTTACCCGATGCTTCTGCTTTAGCTGCTGTTGTGCCTGGAAAAGAATTAATTAATAACTGAACGCTTTCAAAGTTTTTCAAACTCTTTGCTATGCAATCGTTAGCCATTATTTACCCAGCACAAAACTGATACCACATAAACATTATATAATTCACAGCCAATACTTACAATTTTGTCGCCATCTTCAATTCTTTTTGGTTTGTTTTCTCAATTTCTCACACTTTTATGTTTCTGGTCCAATCAAACACATTTTAATGCGAGGCAAAGTTAACCAGAGTATATACAAAATTCAGTTTCTAAATTATGATTTTATTTATAAAGGAAGGAAAGCTATACATAGCACATTTCCCAAAAACCTGACACCCTCCCCGCTAGGGAAATGAGATTATAATTTTAAAACTGTCTTTTGTATTTACTCATTTTGAAACATGAATGTATGACAAATATGAGAGAAATAGGAAATCAGGAAAGGGGTAAGTATTTTTCACAGCACTGTATGTCACATTAAAGGATGGATGGATTCAGTAAATTACCTTAGATGTGTTTCATAGTTGTTGTTGGGGGTTTTTGGTTTTTTTTTTTCAAGGATAAATTCACCCTTAAAGGCTTTAAAGGAGGACATTAACATTTTTTAAATATTTTCTGCAGAGAGGATTGAAACAGTTGCATATGGTAATTATAGCTGCTTAGCTTAGCGTAAAGACAGGAAACAGGAGAAAACAACTAGTGTGGCTCAGCCTAAGCTAACAAAATCTGTAATAAATGCCTCTAACGCTCAAGACATTGTTTAATCTAACAACTTGTTTACATAATAGGCAAAAAACCACCTTGTTTTTATTTTTACCTTAGTGCTAGATTGGGCTAAGGTAAATGTTTAAGCTAGGGCTAATGTAAAGGTTTACGCCAAGCTAAACAAATGGTGTTGTTAAATTTTACTTTTTTTTTAAATTTTACATAAGACTCCTGCTTTCACTGTAAAACACCCGAAGCAGTCAGAAACCTCACTGCTTCTTCCTTGTCTGAGAACATATTAAAATATCAAAGCTAGCATTTGTTTAGCTCACCAGAGTATACTTTATACCCATGTCACACTGCTAGCGGAAACAAAACTAGCAGCTATTAACCGTGCAGTGAGCTGCCATTAATGCTTCATTAATCTGGTTCTCCGTCGCAGGCCATTGTTAGCTTGCGGGTACAGTGCTCAGTGTAGAAACATATTTCTCCCTGTGGCATCTAAATATAAATCCGTGTGACCTTTTTATTTCCCCAGATGTTTCACTGCAAAGTAGATTGCATCAGCTTTCAAACAAAGCACCGCTGCTTTATTTTCTCTCATCTTGTCTAGTAGATTGCTCTTTTCTCTTCAAAAATTAGAGGCGATTTGTGTCCTGCTCTGGATTTTTTTACAACCTTTTTTATTATTATTGTTATTATTATTATGTTTTTTCTTTCAGATATAACTTAAAATGCTTGGAGAAATCCTCATAGAGCAGCACTTTTTTCTTTCTTTCTTTTTTTTAGTGAAATTGGTGTTGTTTTTGGAACCTTTTTTGGATTATGATGAAATTGGAAAAAGGAACTTTAACTCTTAAGAGTTAACCTGTTTTATTGTTTTACTAAGCACTTCTATTTATCATTATACTGTGCCACAAACTGCCTTATTTATGTTTTTGAATGTCCTATTTTTCAAGGTTTAAGATTCACAGCTCCTTTGTCATTGCACAATACACTGTACAGTGACATTTATTACACTACTGCTTAAAAAGAAATCCTGCATATGATGTATCCTTCCTGTGAAACCTGAAATTACGCTAGCAGTTATGAGCTTTACAAGAATTTTTAGAAAAATATATAGAATCTATTGATGCATAAAAGAAAGCCTGAGCTACATGATTTCCCAAACTGTTCATTTTTAATGTCACGGTCACAAAATCGCGTCGCAGTATGGCTTTAAAAGAGCTACTCCAAAAAATTCAAATAAAAGGAAAAGAAACCAAGATGTAGTTCATAGTGGAGGCATTCTCCAAAACTAGCAGAAGCCATGTTTCATTGTGAAATGATAGCGAGTTTTGTGAATCTACTCCTTTTATACTCCACTTTTTCATTTTCCAGACTTTTTATAAAAGGAATTTAAATCTCAACCTGAATGTCTGCTTTAGCACTGTAAAAGAGATACAGCTGTTTCTGTGAGCTAAGGAGGGCTCCTTGTGATTAAGCTTCATGTGTAAAACCCCTAGAGTGCCACTCGACGTTAGAAAACCTATTCCTTTCTAATGGTGAGCGCTGCTTCTCGCTTTACCACAAACACCCCCTTGTTGGGAGACCGCACATACTCCACTCATTACCATTAAAGGGTCTAACCTGTTATATTGTGTTTTCATGTACCTACAAGGACCTCTGTATTCTTTATCACCTTCTCTTTGCAGTTCATTAGCGGGAAGCCGGGCACACGGGGCCTCCCGTGCCTTTCAATATTCTCTGTAAGCATATTGCAGCTCCTCTCCAGATAACCTCTCGCTGTCAGAAACATGAAAGACCACCATGTTTGTATATGCGTATAGAAACTCCTGGCCAATGCTGTGTCAAACATGTTGCTGTTGTGTCTTGGCTCAGCAGAAACTTGACAGGGCTGCGTGTTTCAAAGCAAGTGGCTCCATTGTGGCTCACTGTAATCTGAGGAATGAAGGAGGATTTGAGGTTGGCGAGAAGAGAGTGCTCTTACAATGTTCTCTGTGTGTATGTGCGCGTTTGTTTTTAGTGCTACAAGACCTTGGCCCAGACCAGTGTAATTATCAAGCCTGAGGAGAGTGTGTTTGCCCATGTGAAATCTGACATCACCTACGAAACTACCATCAGCCCACACACACAAACGCACATGCACGCGCTCACACACTTGATGTAGTCGCACACATGCTGCACTAGCTGCCTGGTCCAGGGGCGCATCTCTAAGCTGCCAGTAGGAGGGGGCGTGCAGATCCTGTGAGCGCTAATTAAATGTGTTTAACCCAAGGTCATGTACAGAGCTGAGTGAAAGAAATGTACAAGACTCAAAGTCCAGACAGCACAGCGAATCACGGGAGGGAGAGAGAGAGGGCGATGGAGAAGGGAGGATACACAACAAGCCAAAGAAGCAGACCGAGAGAAGCGGGGGAAGAAAAAGGCTTAACCGTGTTGTAAATGTTTTATTGGGCTTCTTTGAACTACTCCGAGTGTGTGTGCGTGTGCGTGTCTGCGCGCACACGTGTGTCTCAGGAGAGCACCATGCCTCTCCCACAGATGACCCAGTTAACAGCGAGGATGGGAGGTGAGCCAGAGAGATCTAGGCTGAATAAATGACCAGGCAGATATTTCCCGGGGTTACTTTGCTGGTCTTTTTTCCTGTCTGATGATCCTCATTTTTTTTAACCAAGGATAATTAAAGCATTATTATTAGTATTAGTATTATATGTCATTAAGGCTTTAATCATATAACCTTGTCCCCTGTAATCAGTAGTATTGGTCCAGATTTCTGTTTTTTTGTTTTTTAATTACACTTGTGTTGAAAAAATAAGACTTCAACCATTGCATTTCTTTTGTGTAATTATTACGATATGAATCCTGTAAAGGAATAAGGGACTTGGCAAGTAATAGAAATTATAGGTATTAAAACTACTATGGTATATAATGAGACAATGACTGGCTTTGACTGGAAAAAGAAATAAGTACTGCCATTGGAAAGCTCCACTGATGCATAATTTTTGTGTTACATCTGATTGTTGGAGTTTTTTCGCTGTATTATTGTACAGACTTTACAGTACACTCTAGCGGACAGAAACAGTGCCTTTTTATATGTATGCAAATGCACATTGCAACTTCTTATCTGGTGCGCGTCTTTTATTTTGACAGCGAATGCGCACCCGCAGACCACTTATGTGCACCCCTGGCTATACCACCAAATATAAGTGACTGCAGATGGAAATAACAATCTTTGACTGTACTAGTCCTGACTGAATTGAGAAATTGGAAGATTCACTTTCAAATTTCTTTAATAAAGAACATTTGAACATGAAAGGTGGTGTTGATTCTGAGCTTTTTGACAGGTTTGTATGAGTAAGTCAATTGGAAAACAAAGAAAAACTTAAAACAGCCAGTTCAGCAGCAACAGACAAAGAGAGCCAATGTCTAACTTCTGCATGAACTGGATTGTTTATAGTCAGCAGTTAAAAATCAATTTATTTCTCAGGACATGGGGGGGAAAAAACCCAAAACAACATTTGCCAAAAAGGAATACAAATATTGAACTTTACAATTTTCATGTTGCTCTAAATACACTTCAGAATAAAAGCTTACACTGGTTTCTAACTCCAATAGAGTGTCAGCTGTTGGTTAACACAACGTCTTTATCAAGCAGTATGTCAACATTATGTTTACAGCTTGTTTTACTGCCCTTTGGAATCCCCCCAAAAATCAATAATGAAGTTAAACCGTCATTATTGATTTTTGGACTTTTAAAGAGCAGAATTTGGAAAACGAGATAAAAAAAGTAAGTGAGTGAATTTCAAACACGTTTAAGGGCAGAAAGTGATGAGAACGGAGCGATAACGGATTAAATCAGCTGGAGCCGCCTGCTTTATGTGTTTGGGTGTAATTGCGCTGCGCAGTTGCCGAGGCGAACCAAGGACCGTGTCGTAAGTAGTAGTTTTAAACCATGATGCCATTGTTATGATTAGCACTGCCATTAGCGGTTATAGCTTTGGTAATTGGACTCTCAGTTGGAGGTAAATCCATTACTGTGGATTAAATTTCCCCCCACATCTCCTCAACTGATGTGTGTGTATAATAAATTCCCTATGCATGAAATTATTTACTGCATGAATATACAGTGTTTTAAACCAAGGCAATCTCATAAGAGCCCTATGTGTGCATGCACACTAACGAAATTGCTGCCAGAGCTGAGTCAGTGTGACATGTGTCAAACCTTACTGTGTGTGTGTGTGTGTGTGTGTGTGTGTGTGTGTGTGTGTGTGTTTCTGACTGGTTTGCCAGACATGGGTCCATTTGTCGCGGATGGTTAATGCAGCAGCAGTGGTGGAATTGTTATGACTTTCAGGAAGTGGAAAGTGTGCCATTGCTGGAGCGGGGTGACTAGCAACACAAAGCTGGTACCGCAGCATACCGTTAGAGGGAATTACATGCCTCGTATCGAAGATGACATTCTCTCACCGAGTTAGATCAAAGCAACCAGATTATTCTCCTCGGCTCTGTTCGGTCGGTGGAATAGACGACTTTTGTCGAATTTAAAAGAAGCGACGCCTCTCGGCTTTTTTGTCGTTGTCAGCTCTCACAAAATATCTTGCTTGTGCCCGTCTGCCCCACTGCACTTCAATAATCTCTTCCAAGATGCAAGTTGAGAAAGTCACTTGGTAATTGGCAATAATATTTTATCCCCCGTGCTCCTCTTCCTGCTTTCTGCGCCTGCTTATTTTGTACCTACTTGTCCTCTCTCTCTCCCACCTCACATTACCTTTTAGCATTTCTGTCTTTGAAATGAAGAGGCAGGAATGCTCGGTAACTGAAGGCATGGTTCTGTGGCAACAATATCCCTCTGTTACAGGTACGGGGGGAGAAGGCTGGCTCTCTGCTCCACTGCACTGAAGAAATGCCTGAGATGGCTGCTTCTTGATAGAAAAGAGAATAAGGAGAGGGGGGGAAAAGAAGAAAAAAGAAACGAGGCCGGGGGCCCTTTCGCACCTCGCATTAACATTTGCCTGGTGCCCAGATTGTATCCAGATACGATTAATCTGGCAGCCCATTTTCTGCCTGGCATTAAAAATGTTTCTGCGCCTTCACATTAAGCGTGGCGTGCTCTTTACCTGAGAATGCCACATCTAAAATGAGACAGGAGGAAGGATTTTCCTTTTCTTTCCCCGTAGTCTTCGAAGGGTTTTTCTCGGGCACAATGCACCTATTCAAAGCTGTCAAAAGTTTCCCATGTCTTTTAGTTGTCGTTCACCTCTGTTGTCCTCAGCACATCCTTGACAGACAGACAGATAAAAACACAGCTGCGGAGGAAAATACTCACCCTGAGATTAGAAAAATGCACGTAGTAAGATGGCAAGCAAGAGAGCCGGAGATCACCGAAAAACATCAAGGAATGTCTCAAAGGCATGTATTGTTGAGTTTCGAGTGCTGAGCTAGAGATTCTCACCGAGAACTGCCTCTTCATGTTTTCTCTTGCATCGTTCACTTTTTATTAAAAAGAAGACTTTTGTTAAGAATATTGCTTTTGTTCAAAGGATGTGAACTTTTCTCTACATTACAAAAGCTGCTGGAATTATTTTTATGTGAGAAGCAGAAGGTCTGAGATTATAGTCAAATATCCTGATAATATTAAAAAAAAATGTTTCTTTTAAACTTGGAGCTCGGACAAAATAGCATTTTTTGACGACACAGCTTCAAGCCTAAATCACTGAATAGTGGGAGATGAGTAGCAAGAGCAAGAACTGTTGTGTGGCAGTCCTTTGGTAAGCTTTGACTTCTAAATGTGCACTGCTGACTGGTTGCGAGCCATCTTGACAGTGCTGACCTTTAAGGGAACAGAGAGAATTGCATGGCAACACAAACTTTAATCTGCGCAACTTTAGGCCTTCTCTCTGTGGGCAGAAGTGAAGCGATGTCGGTAAATACGAGGAAAGAAAATTGATACGACTGCAACTCATAGACGCATGCCCACTAAGTTTAACCAAACGCAACCACTAAGAAAAACAGTGGTTAGAGACCGCTTCCTGAACCGCTATTTACAATGACGTGTGCGATCTTTTTTCTTGTGAAACGGTTGCCTTATAGACTGTGACCTAGTGTTTGAGCACTTGCAGACAGTTCATATCAACGAAGCGACTTTAGTGCGTCAAACCGGCAATAAGACAGTCGGCCTGCTGTCAGTTTGTGACTGAATGTGGTCATGTTGGCGTTTACGTGCAATCTTCTTGTGATAATTTGGCAATTAACTGTGATGAATTGGCAGAAATTGCAACTTTATTGCTGTTTACATTAACTACTTACATTTAGAGTCCAGCCACAGCATCATAGATCATTATATCCTCAAAAAATAGTGTAGTTACAACAGGATGGTGATTAAACTGTAAATTGCAGACGAGTCACGCGTATCAGCACAGACGGGCTCAGACTGATTGCAGAGTGTTGGCAATCCGTCTGATTTCCAATATTAAACAGCAGTTATTGCAATTACTTGCAGTCTGTCTGAGACAGGTTGCAGTCACTCCCAGTTAGACTGTTGTAGACCGGTTGCTTTGCACCAGGTAACGACCTGCGCAATTGCTTTACAATTGAATGACATGCATTAGGTTATCCAATCTGCGGTGCATTAAGAGCAGAATTAGTTGGCTTTCTAGAACTTCTTGACATCCTGACAGATAAATCCCAAGTTCACGGAGCCACCTCGACAACAAACATGTCATGACTGTGACACTGCCTGCAGATATGAGACAGCTCAAGGATAACAGCCGCCTCATGCACATCTGTCTTTGTACTGTTCTTGTATAAAGACCTGAGTAAAGGTAAAACCTCTCTGGGTGAAAAAAAGTGACACCTACATCCTGTTTTTGTTTGTGAGTTACTGTCAGCAGCATATACAGTGCTTTTGTGTATTGAAAATATGTGACTATTGCTTATCAGTTACAGGAAATCAGACCACTGACACGTCAGAGCACCTTCCTCCCAGTGACACCACTGGCTGAAATTAACCCTCTTAAACAACACTTGATGGCTGCCATCTCAAACAGCTCAGTCTCTTATGTCATATGCATGATATGATAGAAAAAGATGCAGACAGAAACAGCACAGGAAACTGCTACTTTCCAGTCTGGCAAGCAATTTGTTATCCGTTACATCTAGTTCAGTCAGTTTACTTCCTATCAAAGCTCACAGTCAAACCACTTGCCATGAAGGTCATCTCTGACACTCATCTCCGAGAACTCGCTTCATTCCGTTTTCTTATCTTTTTCGTCTTTTCCCTCGTTCCTTTATTCAATTTTTTTCCGCCCACGACTGCTTTTAATCTTTTTAGACTTTTAATGATTTTAGGTTCAGTAGCCTCGCAGATGGCAATCGGCAGTGTTTAATTGAGGCTTGCGAGTGAGTGGATGAGAGGATTTTAAGTAGCACCTTGGACCGCTCTCACTCTTTTTTACTTTTTTGGGGGGTTCCACAAAAGCCATAAATTGGCTTTTGGCCTAGTTCCATCTCATGCTCTACTCCCTGGCATTCTTATATAATGTAGGCTGCAAATATTATTCTTGCCTCAGATATTATTCTTTTGCTGAATCTGTCGGGCAGAAGGGATTTACTGTTGGGTTTCAGCATAGATGAGGTGCTTTTTTTTTTTTTTTTTTGTTCTTGGAAATGGTGTACAATAGTTCCAATAGTTTTTCTTGGTGCCACAGAGAGATGAGCCTATTTCTCTCCCGTTGCACAGGGCTTATTAGTTTTCACTGTCAGTCCCCTTCCCTCTGCCACTAGTTTCTCTCTGTTGTAGGAGCTCCGCTCCCAACAGCAGCTCATGATTGTCTGTGCAAAACTGTAAAGTGATTTCTCAGACTTATCACATTATGTGCTGTCCTGAAATAAGCATTATCTCCAACAGTGGGTCTTTATTCGAGTTACTCTGCAATCTTGGCCAGCAGGCTACCAGGAAAGTCAAGTTGTTTATGAGCCTTATAGCCGTGATTAATTTTCTTACAGTTAAGAGCTTTTCTGGGAATGCTAAGTGACTGTGGTTGATGGCTCTGGATCAGCTCGTTGGATAAGAGCCCACTGTCTACGTGTTTCTAATCCCATGTCTCTCTGCAGTGACCTTGTGGCCAAATTATGCCGCGGTCCACGTCGCCTGCTGGTCTCTGTGGCTTTTCCTGCTTCAGAGCACTCCGACACAGAGGGACATATTCTTTTCTCTGGTGTCTTCTCTTCTCGCTGCCATGTGTTCTCTCTTCATTTGGCCATCTCATCTTGTCTCAGCTTGTAAACGCTTCTTTTCCCAGTGAATCTCTTCTCTTCCTCTCTCGTCCTTCCTCTTGCCCCTGATTCTCTTCCCACATTGTTCAAGCCACAGTTCCCACAAGCCCCAGGGCCACAGCTGTAGTTCGTCTGTGTCTCCCCCCTGACCCTCCCCATGTAGTACTGGAGAACAGCTGTTCCATACACACACATACACACACCAACCAGCCAAGTGCAACGCTTCAGGGGAGGCCTGCAGTAGGGGCAGTAGGTTCACTCTTTGGCTTCATCACAGTTACCACACACACAGACGTGCACATACACACACAGATGCACACACACATTTGTTTTCTGACACGAGTGTGAATCTCAGCACTCTGCACTTGGACCACAAGACATAAGCTACAGATCATACGGTAAAAATGTATGCACACACTCCACGCACACTGACAGATTTCGACTATACACACACACACACTTTCCCAAGACACACACACGAACACAATGACCCAGACAGACACCACAACCCCCCCAGTCTAAGCCAACAAGATCCTCACTGAAAGGCTTACTCCTCGCTTTTGTTCCTCAGGGTGGGGACTACTGTGACCTTTGACCCAGGTTTCCTGACCCCACCCAGCTAGAGAGCCTAAGCGCAGTCATATGAGACCAGGTTAGTGCATCAAGATGTCACGACTGAGATGCATCGGTTGTAGCTGCAGGGGCTCTTCTCAGTGGTGACATGACAGAGGTATAAAGGAATGCATACAATGCAGTTGTAATAAAGCATCGGCATTCATTACTATCAGTCATTTTTAATACAGCAACATTGTTTGACTGGACTCTTTTCATCATTTGAATGGAGTTTTTTTATGCTTTGTTCAAAGTTTGCAATTAATGTTTAACATATTTTTTAAAACATGCAGAATTGCTGCACGTTTTAAAAAAGCTGTTCTGAAGGCATTTCTTGTTTTCACTTATTGAATGCCTCCTTGTTTAAACGCACACTATGTGATTTCTGCACCAAGGTATCTCTCAATCAAAACAATGGCTGGGAAACTTGAGGTTTCATGACTTTGCAGAGGTTTTCACAGTTTCAATTTAACTTATTAAGCTGCTGTATCTTTACGCTAGCCTGGATTTTTAGGCAGACTGGCCTTAATTTCCTTCATTTTAGGGCAGAGAACCCTGGACACAACCTTTGGATCTGTGCTATGCTGTAAATTGGGCCGAATCTAGACACTTTTTTTTTTTTTTTTTAGTCGATCACATTAACTTCATCCCTGCCAGCATCCATGCTCCAGCGGTTGCCACTGATAACTATCTGCCTGTATGAGGAACAAACTGTTCTCATGTTTTGTTCTTTTGGCACAGTGAGCGTGTTCTTCTCGGAGGGAAGTCTTTGGGACAGGTTGTGTTCAGGGCGCGATGGGTCTGCAGTGATGTTTCCTGTTCATTTCCTGAATCTGGATGAGTGAAGGTCCTGAAAGGATTGGAAGCTGGCACCAGTTTTCTCTGCAGCCCCGACTGTCCGTTATAGTCTCTCTGTGTTCAGTGGCCGATCCAATTCAGACAGTGATGGATGAAGAGAGAACGGACTGGATTATTGCAGAGTAGAACTGAATCAGCATTGCCTGAGGCAGGCTGAACTTCCTGAGCTGGTGCAGCATGTACATCCTCAGCTGGGCATGTGCAATGACAGAGTCTATGCAACTTTAAGCACTTGGAGATGGTGCACTCTTAAAACCTGAATTGTACCAATGGTGCTGGTGAGTTTGGTGGTAGAGGCAGTGCTGCAACATTAACCACTAATCACAGTGCAGTTTTGTAGGATTTGGACATAAGCTGCTGAAACTAATAAGGTAAAATATTGATCTGATGATGGAACTAGATGGAAAACAGATGGCTGTGACAGTCAGTTGAAAATGTCATGAGGATCCATTAAGTAGCTCTCAAGACATTTCAGTCTGAGACTGGCTAAGATATAGGAAGCTGTTATATATTGAAAGCTGCACTCAAGGCTTTATTATATTCCCATTATTTTCATCATAATCGTCTCATTTTATGTGTGGCACTTTTGTTGGCCATGAAAAAGGATTTCTACAAAAGCATGCATTCATAAATGCTCAGTACAGACAGACTGCATCAGGTATTGTATTGCCATCTTTTACTGAAGAAAATCCAAACCTCACCAATCCCCCCAGGTCTAATTTTTCGGGCTCGGGCCCAGTTTATGGCATCCATTCACTATTTCCCAGCAGATTTCCTGCCAGGAACACCACAGCAGCATGTGTCAATTGTCATGCACAGACTCAAAGTTGATGGGTCACAGTTCAGCACTAACACACAAAGCTACATAGCAATGCATAGACCGATAAGCAGACTAAGATGAGCTCTCACAGATACACACAGACATATGTAGACATGCCTTTGCTGGTGGAGCCTTGGGGGCGCTGGCTGAATATGAATGTAGACCTCCAGCTGACATCTATCCATGATTAATGAGAGAGTATGGGTTAAGTTTTGGCTCCCTAATGAATACGGCTTGAAAAGTTGAAGAGCCTATCAATATTTGACATGTCTCTTGAATATGTTTGCATAATTGATGCGGGAATCTAAATTGAATCATAATTGCATCATTGTGGATATTTCGTCCTCTTTCTCTTATTATTTTTCTCACCCTTTGTATTCCACTGCCCTCTGTAATTCTCTCAAGGCCAAATATGGCCCCTTCACTCAAACACATGCGGTGCACACACACACACACACACACACACACACACACACACACACACACACACACACACACACACACACACACACACACACACACACACACTCAGATGGGTGCCGACAGACAATCAATGTGATCTCAGGGTGTGACTGACACATGGCACTGATGAACCCACTGGGTAGCGTATCGCTCTGCTTGCCTCTGCGCTGTGATTGACAGCTGTACCTCCTTTCTCACGCACACACGTGCACACCCTCTGAGCTCTGACTGTCTCAGGCGTCATGCTGCTCTCCAGTGTCATGCAGGGATGACATACTCTGTGTTTGATGCTGATGTCAAACTCACTATCAAATGATTTTGTGTGTGTGTGTGTTGAGGGGAAAAAAGAGATCTGTTTTTAATTAAAAATATTGGCTCATATGCAAGAACGAAAAAGCATATATTTTTTACTCTTTACTTTTTTTGTTTCCTTATGTGGGACATTCACAGTGAACTAACAACAGGGATCGCAAAATCGCTAGCCCGACGTCCTGGAGCTAGTGATATCTCCCGTCAGGCGACCAAAATCTATCTCAGCACCGCCCGTCGGGCTATATGATAACCCGACGGGCGGGGCTGAGATAGTAACATAATATAATGTTTAAAGCAGCGGTCCCCAACCCTTTTGGCGCCACGGACCGGTTTATGCCCGACAATATTTTCACGGACCGGCCTTTAAGGTGTCGCGGATAAATACAACAAAATAAAACTAGTACCGGTACCAGAAAAAGGAGATTTATTCATAACACACGTGAAAAGACCCAGGAAAACAGAGTTAACGATAAAAACGATAACAAAATAACGCTGAAAACCGATAAAAACCCTGAAAACCATACATTTCACACCTGAGCCTCAACTCTCACGGCCCGGTACCAAACGACTCACGGACCGGTACCGGTCCGAGGCCCGGGGGTTGGGGACCGCTGGTTTAAAGCACTTCTCAATGTATTGATTAAATCATAGAATACTCACCTCCTTTCGTCAAAATTACATATTTAGAAGTTCTTTCAATGAAAAATATCCATTCGCCACTTGCAAGCTCACACCACTCCACTCTTCCCTTGCGTTTGCGAACCCCAGTTCTCCTACTGCATATAGGGGTTCCATTTGAAGTTCCCAGTCAGAATTTTTAACTGGAACGCCCCCCACACTAAGCAGTAAGTCACACTAACAAAAATGGTGCCAGTCTGCCAAAGTAAATAAGGAGGGCGTGAGAGAGGAGAGGAGATAAAAACCTTTTGTTACCTTTACAGTCAGATAACATATCGTCGTTGGGACGAACTGAGACTCCAGAAGCATTGTCTTAGCTTCACCCGTCTGCTTCACTTCACTCCACCCTGTGAATGCCTGCTTCACAGTGGTACATGGTGGGAAGAGAGCAGTGAAATGGGGAGCAGTCAAAGCAGGAGGAAGGACTCGTACTGCTGAGCTGAAATGAAACAAGCGTGAGCGCAAGCAGATAGCATGACTTCATTGTCGCGGCTAACAATAGGCTGGTAATGCTAGATAAACCTTAGCCCCACACTGAATGTTGACAGGATTAATTTCTTAAGCTGGCGACCTGTCCAGGGTGTATCCCAGCTCTTAGGCCTAACAATAGCTGAGATAGACTTCAGTCCCAACATAAGTGGAGAAGAATGGAGGGATCGATGGTTTTTAGCCTGCTAAAAATCCCAATTTGAACATGAACATTAAAAACGTTATTGTCGTCCCCAAATAGCTGCAACTTTGTAGCTTGGTCAGTTAAATTCCAACATAAACAGTTGGTGATGTCACCGCTGCTTCTCTAAAGTTTTCCAAAGCTGACATTTCAAAGAGGGGCAGACGTGACCGACGACAGCACATCTCTCCGTGTGAGTCCACGTGCAGAGCCGTCCATTTACTCATGGTGATGCTCTGGTGGGGTCTTAGAATCAGAATCAGAATCAGAATCAGAATACTTTATTGATCCCTGGGGGAAATTATTTTTTGTTACAGTGCTCCATTTTAAACCAACATTAAGACAAGACAGACAATACGCTAACTAAGAATAGTACAATATATACATATATATACATACATACATACATACATACATACATAAGTCACTCATAAATAAATAGCTGGAAAAGAAACGTGTAGTTGTAGCAGCAAACAGTGTGTTAAGTGGATGCGTTGTACAGGGAGATGGCCACAGGCAGGAATGATTTCCTGTGTCGTTCAGTGGTGCTTTTCGGTAATCTCAGTCTCTCACTGAACGTGCTCCTGTGACTGACCAGCATGTCATGGAGTGGGTGGGAGGTGTTATCCAACATTGTCTTTATCTTGGACAGCATCCGCCTCTCCGACACCACCTTGAGGGAGTCCAGCTCCATCCCCACAACATTGCTGGCCTTACGGATTAGTTTATTAAGTCTGTTGGCATCTGCGACCCTCAGCCTGCTCCCCCAGCATGCAACAGCATAGAGGATCGCACTGGCCACAACAGACTCATAGAAAATCCTCAGCATTTTCTGGCAGATGTTGAAGGACCTCAGTCGCCTCAAAAAATAGAGACGACTCTGGCCCTTCCTGTAAAGTGCTGTGGTGTTTTTAGCCCAGTCCAGTTTATTGTCAATGTGTACTCCAAGGTATTTATAGTCCTCCACAATGTCAACACTGACCCCCTGGATTGAAACAGGGGTCAAGTGTTTCCTGGTCTTCCTGAAGTCCACGATCAGTTCCTTGGTCTTTGCCACGTTGAGCTGCAGATGATTCTGCTCACACCACGTGACAAAGGAGTCGACCACAGCCCGGTACTCTGTCTCATCATCCCTGCTGATGCATCCTATGCATCCATAGCATTCTATGATTGGCGGTGTTGTGCTGAGGGGACCCAGGTGGCTCCGAGACTGGGTTTAAATTCTGATTTAGAGAAGTCTTCAGAGGGATTGCATTAGGATGTATTTGTAGACAAGAAATTAGGTGTGATTAAATTTCTGCTCACCTATTGGAGGAGAATCGGACCAGCCTTTGCTGGCAGATGGGACCATGATAATGGTCGATGGCGCTTTGAAAATAAGGGGGTTAGTGTCTGTGTAGTACATGCATATTAACGTGGAGGGAAGAGTGACTGAATGTGTGTGCGAGTAACTCAGTGTGGGTTTTTGTGTGTGTGTAGTCTTTAGGCTCTTCAGGATTTTGGATAATGATTTGCCAGGAAAGAGCCTGCAGCGACCATAATGTGGACTGAAGGAATTGAAATATTTGTCTCCCTCTCTCTCCCCGAGTCTGTGTACGTCAGATGAAAGGACATCTCGGTGAGGGGTAGCTCCAGACTCCTCCGCGCTCCTCACTTTGGCGGCTCTGATGACAAAACGTGTCAGTGTTTTTAAAAAGAGGCCCGCCGCAAAGCACGCGCTGACATGTCTAAATCCAATAGTGTCTCACGCACATAGATCTGCGCACATGTACACACAAGCCACCGCGGCACAGCGAGGCATCCCGAGGGCCATCTGGAAGAGCGGAGCGAGGCACAGCTGGTCTCCGGTGAACATCCACGGAGTCCGAGCCCCTCCCTCATCCACGAGATCACACAGCGAAGCGCCGGCCGCTGACGTGAAGCACGTCTGCGTGCAAGTGTGAAGTGCAATTGTTGCGGTCATCTTGCACCCCTCACCCCAGAGCAGCCCTGCGTACGTGTGAGGATCAGGCATCGCCTAGTTTGAAATCCACCTCACTTCCATCCCCCGGAGAGTTGAGAGTGTGTGCATGCAGTTTGGGACTTTGACTACTGTGCAGACACTAAATGTAACTGAAAAATTGCCTCCATCTGTTGGCAGTGGAAAAAATCTGAGAGGACAAATTGAAAAGATTGCAAGGATAAAGCTGTCATACTGAATTAGTGTCGTGGCAGGAAGACTTCTTGTTATCGGGGTATTTGTAAAATATTCAGGCTTACACGTGCGGTGGGGGTGGAGGGGGGTTTGAAGGGGACCGTAGCTGAAGGGAAAGAACAGACTGCTGACTTGAACTGATTCAGGAGTGCATACCAAGTGTGAGTCTGCATGTATATGAGCCCCGTCTTTATGTGTGGATGTTTTTTTTTTTTTTTTTTTAATGTATTTAGACTAATTTGACACCCAGCACCTACAGCTATACTCACTTCCAAGATCTCATTTGAATAGTGACATGGATCCAGTACAGCTGTGCAAACTAGCATAACATCTTAGAAACTCCTGATGCCTTGTTATGAGTTGAGTTCAAAATCTGGCTGCCTGAAGACATGCTCACACACAGCGAGATGGTCTATGTGAAGCCTGCACACACATTTTATTTATGCATGCAACACAGCATTCGGTAGCTATGAAGAGACGTGTCCAGAAGTGTTTCGGGGGTTGTTTGTGTGACTGTAGGCGCTCTGTATTCACACAGTTTAAGAGGGACGGAGAGATAGAGACAAAAGGAGCAACAGAAATATTACCTTGGATCTGTCGGTCAGCAGTTCCCCCTCAAGAAATAGCTCTTGACGGGTCAGGAAGGCCTGTCACATCGTGGCCCTGCTCAGATCTTCTACATATTCAGGTGAAATCTGCTCAAGATGGACTTTGGTGTCATTTATCAGAATGCACGCTGAGATCGGGGACTTCTTTGTTTTGTTAGCTCCCACATGTGGGCTAACAGATGTCCTCTTGTGATGCAGTCCTCATCTCCCTAATAACAATATTTGCTGTATTACAAACTGGATGTGTTTGTCTGGTTAATTTCTAGTTTAATGGGGTTAAACTCTTGTTGTTAAATATCTTTGATTTTTGGCCCATCGTGCTCCTTTCGTGTCAGTGATTTGTACCGAGGACGTTAGAAATGAGTTTCGTTAAAGCTGGGGTCACTGGACTGACAGGAAACACCGAGACTTCTACATGTTTTCTGGGCTCTGTTTCTAGGCTTTTATTTGTAAATTCAAAATGGACAGTACTGAACGGGCCTATCGCTTCTTTGATATGACCTGTAGTTGCATTTCCAGGGAGCTGCACTTCAGGTTACGGCATAGATCATGTAGGGGTTCAGAGGGGTTTGTGGTTATGACGTAGCTACAGAGCAGATTAACACAAAAGTATGAATCCCTTGTTATTCTGATCTAGTAACACGTTTGATGTTTTTTATCCTTTGTTGGTAGACTGTTACCATGTGTTGCTGGGAAAATTAGATTCTTAAACTCACTGACTGATCATCGATGGTCAGTAAAGTTACAGACGATGGCCAGTAAGTGCTGAAAACCCATTTAAAATCAGAACGACCCCTTTGCACTCTCCTCTTCTTATCTTGTGCCACAGTAGTTCAGCAAAAAAACCTTCAGTCAGTTCATATTACAGCACCAGAACTGCTGGCATTTCAGCCTCAGTGGTTTTTTGGGGGGTTTTCTTTATGCTGCCATATATGTTTGCGTACATCTCTCACGTGTGGCCAGCACTAAATCTGCTGCCCTTGAAGGCGGACCTCACCATCATCATGGTTGGTTGTCCACAGAAAGCTCGTATGTTTGGCCATGCGGACTCTGGGGTCATGCCGCGCTAGAAAGCTAATAGGAAGTAGCATAAGCTGGCTAATGAGCTCTAATTAGGCTAATGAATTAGATGCACAGTGTACTGTAGGCGTTAAAAGAGCAGATGAAGGGGAAGATGGGAAAGAATGGACAAGCACAGATCAGGATGCGCACATACAGTTGCTGACACATGCTTTTTCCGTATTGCCACAGGGTAAATAAAAAGCAACGATTAAGAGGGGGAGGACATAACACACGCAGGTGCTCTCAAGCTCATATCTCTCACTATATGCATGTACGCACATTATAATCCTTAACTAAACACACGACATATGTAGATAAACACAGCCAACACACACACACACACTCCCCCTCACCAAACACACTCTATCTCAGTTAGTCAAGAGCCAACAACGTCCCCTTATTCTCCATAAGCTCACTTAGCCTGCACATCTGTCGTATTCTCGTGGGAACACACACCACAATATGCTTCAACTTAGACACTCGCACTTTTACGGGGAGTACGAGGCTCCTGTTTAATTACTGCTGGAATCTGTCCTTAGTCTGTTTGGTAGTTATTTACCAGACAAATGGGCACATCTGTGAGATGGTATTCATAAATCTAAATAACTTTTCATATCCCCTGATTTTTGACTGCTATATTTGGAGGTTCACTTCTATTCTTATGCGCCAAAAGGGGCCAAGTTGCAAGACACCAGAGCTTTTTTTTAATCATGAATTATTAATCAGATGAGTCAGAGGTCTTTATTAGATCATTTTCCCTTTAACAAAACCTCAAGCGCATACTCTCAAACCCGACTACAGTAGAGTAGAAAAAAGAAGGAGAAAAAACTTTCCAGGATTGTGTTCCAGCCATCATCAGACCTCCAGACACCTATTCTTCCACAGACTCTCGCAAGACTCGCACAGAAACCCACTTTGGAAGACAATTAGAAATTATCCAGAGAGTGGCAGAGGGAGACAAGAGAGAGGTCCGGGAGGCTAATGTAACAACAGTCTCAATAAGCAGTAAATTGGATCTCTTTCTCTCTGCTCTTTGCAAGACACTGAGGTTTTGTGTTTTCGTCACCCTGGAGCTCCATGTTTAGGCAGTGGACAGTATAATCGACTGGTGGGTGCCTGCACGGCCACAACGGCAGGAAAATAACCAAGAATGAGTCCACTGTGTGCTCTTATAGATTTGTGGTCGTTGCATAGGCTACTAATACAATCTGGCTGTTGGTAGTGCATCACCCGCAGCATAATACTGTATGGAAGTAAACAGCAAGCGGAAGTCATTTATAAGTCGTTGCGCCGTGGAAGCCAGTGATTTTTGTGAGCAGATGGCAACAATGATGAGGAGAAAAGCAGACGAATTTTTAATTATAGGTGCGTGGATGCGCTGCTATTAGTGCTGAGGTTGTGACAAGCTACTTTCAACTATATCTGTCACTGCCTCTCTGCAAGGCTCTCGCAGCCGGCTCTCAGGTCACACACAGAAAAGTCGTATTCATTTCTCTGACTGTTTCCAGGTTGCAAAAAATACAAACTGCATCTCACTTAGGAAGACACGTGGAAATGAAATGCATGTTTGGATGTTCTTCCTTCATTCATCTTTCACCTTATTTACATACGTAAGATTTCTTTATTAATCTAGCCATATTTTACAAATCCAACTGGCTACATGATTATTTGGGTTACTTAAAAAAAAAGACTACAGCTGTCTGTCCTTAATTTAGTTTAGGCCTGTGGGAAATCCTGCCTTCCTAATTTCTTATGTTTCCCAAATTTATTGGTTAGTTTTCATGCTTAAATTATTTCCCGTCATGTAAGTAAACCATATCGGTTTATTAGACCAACAAGGAGGCATAAATCTGTGCAGGGTTATAGTTTAGGCAAAGAATTGATCATCTATTTTGAAATCTGAAGCCGGCATGTGTCCGCTTTATTTGTGAAATTAAATGGCTAATGAGGGTGTCGTGGTAACAAGAAAGGGAAGCTATGGATTTACTGGTCATTATGCCTTAGCCTGTGGCCACGAACTATGAGTAGTGACCTGAAAGAATAACATGGCTGATACAAGCTTGGAATCAGCTTCCTCTGTGGGGTGTTCAGGCTTAGTCTTAGAGACAGGGTGAGGGGTTCGGAGTAGAGCGGCTACTCGGCCACTGCATCTGCCTCCTGGATGCCTCCTGCATGCCTAGGTGAGTTGTTTAGGGCATGCCCTATCAGGAGAAGGCCCAGGGACAGAGATGGGACATGCTGGAGACATTATATGTCCTGGAAGAGCTGGGAAGGTGGAGAGGGAGGTCAGGGCATTACTGCTTAGGCGACTGCCCCCATGACCGAGATAAGAAGCAGAAGATGTTGTACCAGCTGATTATACCTTAGTGGAATGGAGGGGTAAGCAGATTTCAGTTTCCCTCTCCACTTTCACCTTGTACCCCCCATCTGTCTGAAAGACGCACCTTTTCCATGTAATTACGTTGCTACAAATAAAGGCACTTAATGACAGGTTGCCATGGTGAGTGTGTGTAGGCTCTTGACATTGGGGTTGGTGAAGAAATGTTACTTAACTGCTTTACACTTGTTGTACATTGGGGAAAACGCACACACTCAAAAAGTCTTGTTTTCTGGACACTTTCTGTTTCCCGCTCCCCGAATTGTTGGCTGCAAATGTGGCGGCTCGCGCAAGTGTCTGAAAAACATAAACACACGATCACAGCCTGCAGGCATGCAGCTAGGAGGTGTTTTTTTTTTCCCCCCACTGCTAACTCAAGGACACAAAGAGGAGAGAGAGCCGGCAAGAAAATAAAAGAGAGACAGAGAGAGCGAGAGGGGGGTGGGATAGGAGATGATGGTAAAGGAAGGCTGTGCAAACAAACAGGACATTTAAAGGAAGGAGGAACGTGGGTTTGTCCACCAGGAACTCTCCTCCTAGAGGTCTTGTCATGAAACCTCATCACATCATCTAAAACCACCAGAACTCTCGTGAAAAGAAAATTATCGGTTTTAGGCACAATCCCAGTCGTACGATTAAGGTGCAGAGCAGGTGGATCATGTGGGAGGGAGCCAGCTGTCACATCCTACCTAAAATCTGCATCCAATAAGCCAGTGATTTCCTCGACACTTTCTTATAGTGGTCTTAAGATATCCCAAAACCTGGTGCTAAAAAAGTTCTTTCCATGTCCGGCTGGGTCGGATAAATGGCAAACATTTGTGTCGCATTAAACATGTGACAAAGAAAAGTGCAATGGCTGGATAAAACATGCTATAGGGCTGTTGCGTGTTAAATCCCACATTGATATTCAGTGCCATCAGCTGCTGGGCTGTTTTGTGGGCTGTTGCGTGCACGCACACACATACGCACACGCGGGGACACACACACAGATTGTCCAGAGAGACAGCTGGTGTGAAAATATGGGCTAATATAGCTTCTTCGTCTCCATCGACAGGTGACGGAACGTCAATGTGAGGGCGTGCAGCTGTCGCTTGTTCTTGCGGCGCGCGCGTCTGCGAGTCTGTGTGTGCGATAACTGTGTTATGTGCTGTGCAGAACGCTGCGCCTGTAGGTGTGAATGAGGGTGGGATTTTTATCACAGGCTGTCATGTCGCCGCACTTTATTAGAGCTCGGCTGGAGAAGGGACAAGGCACCATCAGCAGTCGCCCATCAGTGTGTATGTGTGTGAACAAGAAAGAGGGAGAGAATTGACTGGCTTCTACCTTTGACCTGTCAGCGTGGGCCATAGTCAGAGAAACACACCAAAGGCAGCATCAGCAATCACCTTCACACTTCCTTACGTGCTACAGCACAGCCGCTCTGTTATCAGTAGAGTAGAAGATACATGTAAAAGTAATCGTGCAAATGCATTACGGGCACCAGGCTACTGCTAATTAAAATGATCGTGTTTATGCTTTATGCCAGTTTATCTCCTTGTTATCTTCTTAATGCTAAAACACGCTATCAGATCTGTCATTGTTGCAGGGAGATTTAGTTTACATTGTTTTGATTATTGTCTTCATCACATGTGGTGTCATGAAAATATGTCTGAAGATCATTTATGAAGGATGCTTCCTTTCTAATGCGCCACTGGCTGGTAATTTACCTTTGACTATACATTGTCTGGGAGAAAATGCCTTGTTGATGTTAGAGGTCAGAGAAGAATAGCCAAACTGCTTTTAGCTGGTAGGAAGGCAACAGTAACTCAAAGAACCAGTCGCGAAACACCCTCGCTGCAGGAAGGAGCGCTTTCACAGATCATTCATCCCAACAGCAGTTAGACTCTATAACTCCTCAATCACGATGTCATAAGTCACTGGGCATTGTGGACATCCACAGTCACCACTTCATGCATAATGCACCTTCTATGTGTATGGACGTGTGTATGCATATGTATATTTAGTGTGTACCTGTGTGTGTGTACGTGTACATGTCTGTACTTATAGATATCTATTACTTACATTGGAATAGTAGCGTCTTGCATATTTCCACAACCATATCCATAATCACATACTTTGTATGCTACCGTTGTATATAGTGTATTATCTTACTTATTTTATATTTGTTTGTATTTTATTTGAGTTTTTGTATTTTCCTTCTGCTATCTGTACCTGAGCTGAGGTAAAGCAAAACTTTCCCATCAATAAAGTCTTATCTTATCTTGTTACAACCAACGCAGAAGAGCGTCTCTGTCAAAACTTGCCGCAGATGGGCTACATGTTTGGGTTTTAGGCTCAGAATTTGGCGTAAACAACACAAAAGCATATCAGGCTGCTGGTGGTTGTGTAATGGGGCATATCTTCTTGGAACACCTGTTAGTATTGTTGAACATCTTTTAAACAGCACAGAGTAACCGACTATTATTGTTGACCGTGCCCGTGTCTTTATGACCACAGTTTACCCGTCTTCTGATGGCTGCTTCCAGGCAGATTGTAACATGTCACAAAGCTCAAATAACCTCAAACTGGTTTCTTGAGCATAGCGATGAGTTCACTGCAGTTAGATGGCTTCTACAGTCACCAGATCTCAATCCAATACAGCACTTTTGGGATTTGGTGGAACAGGAGATTCTCATCATTGAAGTGTATTCGACAAATCTGGAGCAACTGTCTGATGCTATCATGTTAATATGGACCAAAATCACTGACGGGTGTTACCAACACCTTGTTGACTCTGCCACAAAGGCAGCTGTGAAGTCAAAATGGGGTCCAACCTGGTGTAACTAACGCATTAACATCAGCATTTCCGTGTCAGGGTCAATTATGGGGACATTATAGCAAAAAAGTCATGAATTACCTCTTATTTTTATTTTATAAAAAGTAATAAATTACTCCTTGAAAGATATAACATTACTTCCGCATTATTGGGCAAGATTGCCTGAAATGCATGATCGCATAATAACCAGCTGACGATGCAAGTCCTAAACTGGGATTATTCTTTCCTGTACTGCTGGTGATGGACTTCACGTGGACTGTTAAAGAAGTACAGCAGTGATGTCTGCTCAAGCTTCAGCTGTCTGTGTCCGTGTCTGCAGCAGAGTTTAATCTAGGCCTTAGAATACGTGCCCACACACTGGAAGAAATCCCTGTCCTAATGAGGCCAGAATAATAACAAGATATTTCTTTTGGAGAGACAGGTATGGGTAGAAATGGAGGCCACAATTCTACAAACCTGACTGCTCATCACAGCTTCTCCTACCCGTTGAAAATCAAGCTTTGGCTCCTTGACTGAGGTCAACATCACTCTGGGTCCAGAGTTCTTCGTTACTGGCTTTGCAGATGCTCAGAAAGAGTTAATGTTGTGTTAGATGCTGCTGTTTCTGGCCCGGAAAGTCATTTGTGCTTCACCATTACATTCTCATCCTTTTTTGCAATAAAGATTAACGTTCATATCTCCATTGCTCAAAAGTTGAAGACGCTTCGTCCTCCTGTTGTGCAGAGAGTTTAAAAACTTACCAGCGTAGCAGTTTGAGTAAGTTTAGTGTGATTATAGAATTACAACCTATTACAGTGTTAAGGAAAAAAGTGTCATTACAGCCAACGCTGGTCTGAACACACAACCTGTCAAAATATGAGAAAGCACCGAGCATGCAGACATGAACGCATAGACTGATGCACAATTTGTCTATTTCTGATGCACACACATGCACGCGCAGAGCCAGCTGTGTGGTGGAAGCAGGTGTCACTCTCAGCTCATTACCCCTGGCTGGGTTGATCACCCTGTTTGTAAAGCAATAAGATACACCTCACTGGAGAAATAGAGGGATGAACGGGGGAAAGCAGAGAGAGGAAGATGGGGAGGGTGGGAGCTTCGGCCTCCTGCTCCGAGAGATAAAAAGAACCGGGACAGGTAGCAGACAGAAGAGGGGAGGTGTGCACAGGTGGATGTGAATCTTGAGATTGGGGGAAAGAGAAGAAAAAGGAAAAAGATGTAGAAAAGCTGTGAGAAATAAATGACAGGAAGTGGAGGACAACATAGGTGGAAGGAAAAAGCAGAAAAGAGGAGGCTCGGTGGAAAAAGGCAAAAGCAAAATCAGACACTCTGGGGACCTTAAATAATAAAATAATAATAAAATCAACTCGTGGTTTTGTTCTTGCTGTGATTTCGCACATACACCTTGTTTTCCAGGAACAAGGGATTATTAGCCAGCTGCTGACTTGTTAAACCCACTTTACAATACACAAAAAGCAACGCTTTAAATGTGAGAACTCCCCTTTCTCTTGAAATCCCTCAGATAATTATTGTATTTTACCTTGTTAAAAAAGTTGTTTGAGCCCTCCTGATATAACTGTTTGGTTTTTATGTCATTAAATGTGTGGGAGTGTGTGGAAAACTACATGCATAACAGTAGCGCTGCAAAAGAGCAACATTGTGATGCATCATCTTCTTGCAATCATTCAAAATATTGTAATATGAATCAAATTCTGCTTTTTGGCTCTTTAGGACAGTTTTGTTGATGTTGTTAGTTACAGATTTCATACTCTCATAGATACTAAATAATTGCAGTATGATAATCACTGTGTCATGATAACAGCATTATCATGGGCGATGATTCCAGATAGCATCGTATCCAGAGTCACATCACAATTTCCACCCTAATACATGTTGTGGCAAAGATTTCATCCCTTCATCAAACAATCAAACAATTGTCTAACTGACTGATGAGAACTAGCTCATACAGCATGCAATCGTCTAATCTGTAAACCGGTGACACGTGACTAGAGACACCACTCTGACTACCACAGGTTGCTAGAGAAAGATGGGCAGTCCCAAACCAGATGGTGAGTGGTTGCTGGCAGTTGCTAGGTGCAACCTTTTCCAATTGCAATTGCGTCTTCTTCGGTCAGTAACAGATGCAGTCGACAGTAATGTGCATGCAAGACGGCGACTTGTCTGATGACGCTCCCCAACAGCTCACTAAGTGGTGGCGGTGAACCTGGAAACGGACGAGTAACAGTTGCACCTTCTGCAGCTTTTTGGTTGCACTGGCAAGGCAACGTGTTCTGTTTCTAACCATTCAGAACCCTTACAGAGAGCTAGTGAAACTGTGGCTACAGGGAGATCTTTAGGTGCAGCTCTCTCTTTGAGACTGATGGTGACAACTGGTTGGGAATACACATTTTCCGTTAGCCTCCCGTGGTTGTCCATGGGAGGATGACTTGTCTCCAGGCCTGTGTGGCTGATGATCACTCACATGTTTTTCTAAGCCCGTTCCTTTAGTGTCATTTTCACATCAGTGAACTCACAACACGTCTGTGTGTGTGTGTGTCCCTGCAGGTACGACTACAAGGAGATGCTCCACAATTCCACTTTCTGTTTGGTGCCCCGCGGCAGACGGCTGGGCTCCTTCCGCTTCCTTGAGGCGCTGCAGGTAAACAAGCAACACACACATCCACAGCACTGCGAGAGAGCATTGCTCACTGCTCTAAATTCAAGCTAACCAGCAAATATCACTATGAAGAAAAATAATCACTACCTACACTCAAGCTTCCACTTAGCATTTGTTTTAATGGTGCTACCTCTAGCATTAAAGGATCACTAGATCATTACCACCTTAATTTTCAGACTAATAGTGTAATTAATATAAACAAACGAGACCTTCGCTGAGAGGATTAGCTGCTGCTTCCTGCCTCTAAACACTGATATTCATTTTGCAGATACACTGTTAAATTGTTGCCTGACTTCATGAAAAAAAATAAATAAAGATGGTTTGTTTTTTTTTATGCATTTGCATAGACATGCAGAGACCGTTTGCTAGCTTTTTGCTGCCCAGGTTTATATTAAGCTGGATTACGGGTGAAACTGCTGCACATAATAAACATAAGTCATCATAGTAATTTCCTAACACTGGCTCTGGATTCACCTCCAGTTTGCCTCTTCCTGCCTCCTTTTATTTACATGCGCCAATCGTTTTCTTTTTTCCTCCTCTCTGTTCATCCATTTCTGTAACTGCGCAGCACTCTGCATTACTACTGCACTGTCCTTTACCTCTCCTTACCGTACGCCGCTGTCCACAGAGTGCACTCACATAAGTGTGCTTATCTCACTATCAGCTGACACACACACACATGCACGCGCAGAGAACACTTCACTCAGGAGGCAAATTTGCCCTCTCCTCTCCTTTCTCCATTTGTCACACTCACTCCAACCATCGAATTCAAACCGTGACGACAAAGAGAGAGTATTTGCCAGCTTTGGTCTTTGCATGAAAAAGCAATTCTTCATAGAGGTCAGCGCGTGTGTGTGTGTGTGTGTGTGTGTGTGTGTGTGTGTGTGTGTGTGTGTGTGTGTGTGTGTGTGTGTGTGTGTGTGTGTGTGTGTGTGTGTGTGTGTGTGTGTGAGAGACAGCAGCAGAGCCTGAGGGCCAGTTCTGGTTTAGCTGACACCTTTATGACCTGGGAGCGACAGGGCCGTCATTAACATCAAACCACAGACACACACCAGCTGTTCCCCTGTACCTCTCCTCTCACCCCTCCATCCTTCTGCCATTCCTTTGCCAAAGGTCATCTGCGGCTTTACTAACTCCCCACCTCTCATATCATTCATATCTGTTTATCCGCGTTCATCTGCCTTTTCATCTTTTATGAATTCCCTTCATCCCTTCATCGTTCCTCGAGCTCACCTCCTTTTGAGTAATTAACACACCCGCTCCTAATGTCATCATTTTTAAACGTTGATGTGAAGACATGAAGTGAATAAAACAGCCAGAGCGGCCTGGTTCCTTTCTTTGATTTTCCAGACTTGTGAATGATTCAGACATTTTCAGAAATCAAATAAACTGAAACAGGGCGAGTAATTAAGGAATTCTTTTTGTGAACGTTTCACCTCTTGTAGTTCTTGTCGCAGCAGTGTGAGAAAATGTTTTTATGAATCTGGCTTTTTAAAATTTTTTCCACACATCTGAAGTTGAGTCTGGACTCCTGTGCTTTCAGTTCATAATGAGATATAGTTGGTAAATGGCCTGTATTTGTATAGCGCTTTACTTAGTCCCTAAGGACCCCAAAGCGCTTTACACCACATCCAGTCATCCACCCATTCACACACACATTCACACACTGGTGATGGCAAGCTACATTGGAGCCACAGCTGCCCTGGGGCGCACTGACAGAGGCGAGGCTGCCGGACACTGGCGCCACCGGACCCTCTGACCACCACCAGTAGGCAGTAGGGTGAAGTGTCTTGCCCAAGGACACAACGACCGAGGCTGTCGGAGCCGGGGCTCGAACCGGCAACTTTTCGATTCCGAGACGAACTCCCAACTCTTGAGCCACGATCGCCCCCCAATAGTTGTCTTGCTGTCTTTGCATATAGCCTGTCTATTAGCATGCAAATCTAGAAATGTTACGTCATACGCTCCTAAGATCCCAACAGGTTCATATTAACCACTTTTGCAACTATGAGCCAGTCAACATGGGTTTAAGTCCAAATGTGTCACATTGTTCTGTCAGAGTGAATGCAAAAGGAAAAAAGGCCGGTCGTGTCCTGTAGGATTTAAGCTGCTCTAATCAATATTAATCAGTATATTAATAGGTCACAGAACAGGTGCTGCACCTGTTGTTAGTAAACCTACATGAGCACCGACTCGCCCAATTAAATGCTTTTGTAAGCCATTTCTTCTTAAGGGCGTTTGGTTGGAATAGCACTTAATGTCACAGACCCTTCACAAGCTGAATGAGGGCAGTGGTGTAGTGAGAGGGTGGAGGGACCCGTTTGAAACTTATTAAAGAATAGCTGGTGTGCACATGGCGTCATTTAGAGGCTCAAGTCAAATAGATAGATTAGCTAGATTTAACATGTCAGATAATCCAGTAAAAAGTAGTCCAAAAGCAGCTGGACGTGCAATATTTGCTGAAACTAAGTAGTCGCCACCTTTCAAGGTGCACAGAGATGTTTAAATAACAACCACATCCACAGGCCTGTGGTTTTCCCCAGAGGAATCCATCATGAGTCATATCTGCAAATTTATAATTGAAAAGATGTTTGCTAAATATTTGAAATTTCCATCAAAAGTGTATTATTTAGAGGAAACTGTGGCTTATTTGTCAGGATTCGTATTTCTCATATCTAGGAAAAAATAAATAGGAGTGAATAAACTCCATGAAAGTTCAGGATCTAGTCTTAAGCTGGTACAGTTGACTGAGCAAAAAAAGGTATGTCTGCTTGGATC
Organism: Maylandia zebra; assembly: GCF_041146795.1. Taxonomy (NCBI): domain Eukaryota; kingdom Metazoa; phylum Chordata; class Actinopteri; order Cichliformes; family Cichlidae; genus Maylandia; species Maylandia zebra. Next base: position 12,179,748 of record NC_135187.1, read on the forward strand.
GTGGTTTCTTTCCTTCCATTGGTGTTTTTTTATCCACTGTATGTCCAAACCTAAGGGGGGCTTAATGGCTGAATAGTTAGGAATCTACAAGGCTCTTAACCTCCACCTGAACTTTTATTCTTTCTCTCTTCACGTTTCCTTTTCTATTCTTCTACCGGTCACATTGTCAAATAACGGGAAAAACACTAAAAGTAAACTCTTTCAATTCAAAGAAACTCAAACACAGATAATAACAGAGTGATCGATTATTATGAAGTCCAGTTATCACAGCTTTATATAAACAGAGCTGCGTATTGTCGCTGTAATGACGAGGATCAATATCCAGTAAATCAGCCGAGATTAGGCAGGTAGCAATGATTCCAGGCCTCACTCTCTGTATGTGTGTGTCTCAGGCTGCATGTGTACCAGTGATGCTGAGTAACGGCTGGGAGCTGCCTTTCTCCGAGATCATCGACTGGAACACGGCCGCAGTCATCGGCGACGAGAGGCTCCTGCTGCAGGTAACGGCCCGTAGACGCGCTCGCACAACAATCACATGCTCTGTATATCACCTGAAAGTGACACGGCGAAGAGAAACCGCAGCATTCCCACAACTGAAATCAGACTCTCTCTCTGACTCTCGATACCCTCGGCACACGCTCGGTCTTCACCATCTTCACCATGTTTGGTTTTCTAGCGACATGGCTGTTAACTAAACAAAATTCAAGCGGCATACCAAGTCCCAGACTGCTTACAAAGCCCCACATTGTTTTGTGAGAGGGCAAATAAATAAAACCACCAAATGGATTTCGTTGGAACGGCTTGAACTTCATAGGGGGAAAAGTAATTATACGCCCATTAAACCTTAATTTGAATGAAGTGTGTAATAATATTGTTTGACTTTGAGTTTTATAATGCAGGAGCTCCATCTCGGCTTTCTCTGTGCAGCTACAAACAGGTCTGAGACGTCCTGGATCGTTCTCCAGATTTATGTATTTTGCTGCAGTACAATGGGGCAAGGTGCACACAACACCCACTTAATACGTGTGTTTTTCACTAAATGTGAGATGCCTGTACTCTTTATTAGAGGTATTTATCGGAACCACAGAAATATCTAGAAAATATTGCTCGTACAGTGGATCTACCTCTCCAATAAACATGCTAACAGATAGAGGAATGTACTCTTTACTAGAGTGGATAAATACCGTTTATTGGCCATTATCTCCCCTTTACTGTGACAAATGGTCACAACAGAAACTACACATCTATTGGAACAAAGGTGTAAAACTGTCCATTAAATTCCAGCTGAAGCATTTAAAGCTTCTCTCTCGTAATATTGTTTGACTGATAGAGGCCGTTAACTTTATTCCTTCTTTCATGTGCTTTGTTTCCTTCATGAACGGCACATATTTGTCTCCTGTAAATGCTGCCGGTTTAAAACAAAACATTTTTTAAACCTACCTTGAGTTTGTGATGTCTTCCTCCCCTCATTCCCAGCCAGTCACAGCAGATGGTCGCCCCCTCCCTCAGCCTGGTTCTGCTGGAGGTTTCTTCCTGTTTAAAAGGGAGTTTTTCCTTCCCACTGTCACCAAGTGCTTACTCAAAAGGGGTTGTTTGAATATTGGGGTTTTCTGTGTTATCGTAGGGGCTCTATCTTAGAATGGAAAGAATCTTATTTGATGCTTTATGAATAAAACTGAATTGAACTGAGTTACACAAATAGGACTTCATTCTTGATTGGGACTAAATTCTGCCAGGTTAAAAAGAGACAGACGGAAAACACAAATCTTCTGATGTTGCTGCTATTTTTTACTAAAACTTGCTCTGAAGTCTTGAAGTTTTTGAAAAGATCTAAATCCTGGACCTAATCACTAAAAGTTCAGCAGCTCACTGCTCTCTGTGAAGGCAAAGAAAAAGTACACAAAAGAAGAAAACGAACAAAAGGTAGACCTGGGTCACAGGTATCATAACTTACCTCAGGTGACCTCAGCAGGTCACATGACAGGGTGGGGCAAGGTCTCACAGTGGTTTCACTCGTGGTGATGGTAATGATCCAGGCCCCCTTCTTACACCTTGGCTCACATGACAGCTTGCATGAATAATCCGTCGTAGTAGCAGTAGTACTCAGTAGTACTCAGTAGTGGGTCCCAGCAAAGGGGGAAACCCCCACAAGGGTTAAGATTACATATCTGGAACTCCAGTTTTGTTTTTAGAATGAAGGAGACATAATTCCAGCTGCACTTTTTTCCCCAAGCTCTAAAAGTTAGCATGACCTGGATGACTAAGAACCTACATGTACATGTAGTTCACATCTACATGCATATGTCTATGACAAGACAGTAGAAGCAGGTGCATACCCACAGCAAAACGTTTTCATGCCCAGATCAATCGTTCTTCAACAGCGATGTGCAATACTGATCGAATGCCGTTTGTTCTTTGCAGATTCCCACAACGGTGCGCTCCATCCACCAGGACAAGATCCTGTCCCTCAGACAGCAGACTCAGTTCCTCTGGGAAGCCTACTTCTCCTCTGTGGAAAAGATTGTTCTGACCACCCTGGAGGTGAGGAGTCAAGACGCACATGCACAGTTGTACAAACTCTCCTTCGTCCATTATCAGCCTTTCTCTCCGAGGGCTGCAGTGTCACTGCAGACTCCATAATCGCTGCGCTCTCTGTTTGGTCTGTTTGGTGTGAGGCTAAAAGTAAAAACAGAATTTTTCTGTGTTTTTTGACAGAGAGCAAAGAAAAAATGGAAATTGCGGAACGTGTTCATGTAGAATTTCTCACAGGCCGCTTTTTGTTTTTATTAAATGCTATTTTATGATATATCAATAGTAGTTGCAGCAATTGGCGGGGTAGTACTATTTATAATGCCACCAGTAGAGACAGTTACAGTGGCTTGCAAAAGTATTCGGCCCCCTTGAACTTTTCCACATTTTGTCCCATTACAGCCACAAACATGAATCAGTTTTATTGGAATTCCACGTGAAAGACCAACACAAAGTGGTGCACACGTGAGAAGTGGAACGAAAATCATACATGAGTCCAAACATTTTTTTACAAATAAATAACTGAAAAGTGGGGTGTGCGTAATTATTCAGCCACCTGAGTCAATACTTTGTAGAACCACCTTTGGTGCAATTACAGCTGCCAGTCTTTTAGGGTATGTCTCTACCAGCTTTGCACATCTACAGACTGAAATCCTTGCCCATTCTTCTTTGCAAAACAGCTCCAGCTCAGTCAGATTAGATGGACAGCGTTTGTGAACAGCAGTTTTCAGATCTTGTCACAGATTCTGTGGGTGAAGTTTCTGAGGTCCTTTTAGGTCCATGGAAAGTTCTCACACATCCCTTTTAGCGTGTTTCACATCAGTGTAGTCTGCATCTGTGTTCAACTCTGAATATGACAAAAAGGCCAGAGGGTGTTTGAAACAATCTAGTTTATACAACATGTCATCCAAACACGTCTAAAAGCAAAAGTGTTTATGGTTGTTTCAAATGACCCCGCTCAAAGGCAAGGCAGTATGCCTGCTGGCAAACGCTGGAGCATGATGCGATGACAGAGGGATTTGGAATAACAGTGTGCTCATCTGAAGTCACTTAAAGTGACTGTAAGACTGTAGCTGTAAATAATTTAAAAATAAGAGCATCAGAGAAGTATTCAAAAGAAACCCTGCATACTTCCGCGTCTCGGCCAGACACAGCGAAATCATTCTCTAGACTGCTTGGTTCAAAAGGTCATAAAATGATGGGACTATGTTGGAAGCTAGAAATAAACAACTTAGGTCTGTAGGTCGTCACGATATTTTGTAGTTGGGAGGCAGAAGTGTGCATATTTATATGAGACGGTGGAAATACTGAGTTATTCTTGTTGGCAAGGTGCATCCTTAAACAAGATTTCACACACACAGATAACTGTTAATTAGTGCTTGTACAGTATATAAATGTCATACTAGAGTTTTACTCACCAGTAAAACCACAGCGCAGACTTCTCAGACGGTCAGTTAATACAAGCGTACAGGAAGCCATGTTATTTATCAGATAGTTAAATATCCTGAGGCACCGACATTACAAACGGCATTGACAGGTCCTCCTAACATGTCATAAGTATACTAGCCTGTGCTGATAACAGAGATGACGTAGAACAAGGATGTACCTTCAAGTTTCAGCTCTGGAAGCTGCTAAAATGAAGCCAGTGCACCTGCATTATTTCCAGTGACCAGCAGGGGCCTACTCTTGTGGTCCTGATGAGATTGTTTTCTAATTTGCTAATTTCTGGTCTTATTAAATAAAATATGAGGTTTGATTTCTACATTCTGATCACCATTAGAGTGCAAAAGGAGCATAGATGTCAGAGCGTTGCCCCTCGGTTTCTCTAGCAGATCCCTCAGTCTCTTCATGTGTGGTTTTAAAACGGCAAGGTAATGACGTCGACCACAATGCTCAGTTTGTGGATTCAAAACAGGCCTCGGTAAATCAGTGGGTGGCATCACAGTGGCTACAACCGTCTTTTATATGCAGCCACAGCTTTAATTATTCATATCTTTCAGACTTTAATAAAATTTGAATTGGTGAGATATAAAAATCACCCATCATAGTGGTTAAAAACTGGGGAATAGGCTTATTTCTGTAGTAAATTTGGGCATTTTAACATCGGAGTCTACGGGGAGCAGTCGCTTTTCTAAGAACTGCTGTTGTTCAGTTAGATTTTGCTCCTGCTCTTTCTTTTCTTAAAATAACTTAACAAGCAATGCACATAGCTACATGCAGGCTTGATTAGCAGCATGCACATGGATTAGTAAGATGAAAGCAGTATAGGTAGTCATGCTATGGTAGACGTATTAGTCATTTAAGAGGTTTTAAAGGATGGGTTAATAAATCCATGCAATCCAAACCAAACGTCAACCACAGGAGGCACAAAACTGAAAACTACTCAAAAGTGCCAGAGCCTCCTCCCAACCCCATATTATCATGCACATTGACTTTGTTAACAATAACCCAGTTTAAGGAATCTGCGAGTGGAAAAACAATTTATCCACTCAATCCTCCTCCATCCCTTATTATTCATTTTAAACAAATTGTTTATGGATGCAGGGATAACACCGGGGCTTACTGCTAGTTTCATGCTGCGGTTGCAAATGTCTCCTCCTTCCTGCGTGCTCCCTCATTCAAGCACCCCATCACGCTTTTAATTTCCTTTCTTACTGCATTGCTGAAGCAAGATTCCCCTCTCAATGCTACAATCTCACTGACACTATAACCTACCAGATCTTACACACACACACACACACACACACACACACAGTGCACGTAATCTGTCGTGACTTCAGTGTCTAGAGTTGTCTGATTTCAGCTAGCTCTACATCTCTAGTCTGTTTTCTATCTAGCCATGTCTCACTGTGAGCTATTACACACACACACAGACACACACACGCAGTCAGAAACACATCTCCATATGTCAAGATGTGTCAGGCCAGATACACACGGCACCACCCAGGCATAACCTTGCTGACATGTTGTCACTCCACGCTGAAGTGCAAGGTGACACGGCCTGTGACTCAGCGTGCGTCTGTGAGGGTGTGCGCGTAGTTTGCCTGCATGTTTGTGTGTGTGTGTGTGTGTGTGCTGAATGGGGCAGTGGCTAAACGTTTAATCCTGACTGACTGTCCTGTTAAAAGAGCAGAGTGGGGAGAGAAGGGGTGAAGAGGAGTGGGGGTGACATATGTAAATGGCGTTGCAGTGGCAGGCCCCCAGATAACGAGCGACATGGTTTATTCATCCTGTTGGGCCTGCACTTGCACACACACACACCCAACTCTACTGCTGATCTGTAAGGATACACACATGCTCAAAACACACATATACACTCTGATATCTTGACAGATTGAATCTGCTTGCGCGCATTTAAAAAACACACTTGCCTGTTTTATTGACTACCTGTGTGTGTGTGTGTGTGTGTGTGTGTGTGTGTGTGTGTGTGTGTGTGTGTGTGTGTGTGTGTGTGTGTGTGTGTGTGTGTGTGTGTGTGTGTGTGTGTGTGCAGCGAGCAAGCAGGAAACACAAGTTCAACCTATCATGCGCTCTTTCCTGTCAGGAAGCAGCCACATTTCGACCAATCACAAGGTCAATATCGCCGGATTCCGTGCTGCTGGTACACCTATTAAACTCACCTATTAAAAGCGAGTTCACAGTGTGCTCCCACGGAGGCAGGATTTATCTATCATGCTCTAATTGGTTGATTGTGGCTGTTCTGAGGTGAGATTGAGTCGTCCATCATGTCCCGACTGAGGGCTGCCGACGGGGGAGGAGCAGCAGCCAAGCGAGCAAAATTGCCCCTCATAAGGTGTAAAGGGCTTGAGGGTGTTAAGGTGGCAGGCAGTGTTTTTATAGAGAAGTTAACGGATTCCGAGTTAATCTGTTTTTCTGAGGCAAATGGTTATCGACTGCCCTCGGGGACAAAGCTCGGAAAAGTAAAAGAGACTCACACGGGGCTGATTTTTTTTTTCTCCCCCTTTCTTTCTTCACATCCCCGCCTCACTATGATGAATTTTTATGCCGCTTTGTCAATATTATTACAGTAAGGCCCTCGAGCTATGTTATTAGCTTTTCTTTTTTTTCTTTTTTTTTACAATTTGAACAGCTATCAGCAGCTCAGCCATCGCCCCACCTGACTCTCTCTACTTCTTTCCATGCTATGTATCCATCCTTTGAGTTGCCAAGCCAAGCAGCCAGCACCTTCCCGCTCAATAGCGGCCATAAAACACGGCCGCAAACCCGTGTCTGTTTTACTGAAGCAATTTAGCATGGCTCAAGGGCACAGCAGCAATATCTCTTTCTCCTGTCTGCCTGTTCAGCAGAGGCCCGGTGCGAGCTGCAGCTGGGGGGAAATAGTGCCCATTCTCACGTCCGACCCGTTTGACTGACTGCTCTATTTGGGCGCAGAAAGGATTGGGGCAGGCCTGACTGACTGGTGCTTAGATGCAGCTGATGACTTTGTCCGTGTCCACCGTTTGGCTCTTATACCCACCCTCCCCCCACTGTCTGTGTGACTGACCGGCACAGATGCTTTTTGGCTTGAGGAAAGAAAAAAGAAGGGGAAGGGGAAAAAAACAGTTTGGGTTGTCAGCGGAGAAAATATTGCACAATAACATAGATTTCTTTCAGCTTCGCTTTGTGCCAGTGCGATTCACTCTTGACAGAATCAATGGCTGCTATTGAGGTGATACAAAGCAAACATTTGCAAAGCTCAGCTAGCTTTTTGCTTTCATCTAACGCCCGCAGACTTACTTTTATACCAGTTTTTTTTCTTGCTTTCACCTCTAATACACCGACTGAGTTTTGAATAATACTCGAGTATTATTCAGAGCTGAAAGGAAGGAAGGGGGGGGGGGGGGGGGGTTATTGTAAGTTGGTGCATTAGCCGTGTTGATTCTCATTCACATTTACGACTGTCTTCTTCTTGGCACTTTTTGTGAGAAAACTCATTTCTCAGTGTGAGATATTTTATAGACGTGATTACAAGGCTCATTGATCAAATCCTTCATTCAGCATAATCTGAAAGGCTTACGAATGTTCGCTCATCTACACAAATATTTCTGATTGTTATGAGTCCTTTGTGATCTAAGAAGTGTTATTTAAAGGTAATCTTTGTTGGGTTCATGCTGCTTTTTTTGTGTGTTTCTTCTGAGTTTGAATTAATGAAGAAGCGGCACAAACGACAGAGTGGCCCGAGGTATACATAGACCCTGCTGTAATTAAAGCAGTACAGTTTTAATCCTGTAAAACAGACTCTGGATTCATATGCACTGAAACGTTGAGCGGCCTAGCAAAAAGTCAGAGTAATGTCCAACTGCACTCAAGTGAGAATAGCGAAGGTAATTAACCGTCCCGGTGGATTTGCAGCCAGCGAGGCGATGGCGTGTGTCCCGAGTCCTGTGCGGTCCACAAAGGCCGAGCATTTCCAGTGAGAACATGTCTGAAGTGCATTTGCAAGAGGACATGCCTTGACTTAACTCTCCCAACTCTGTCCAGAGTGAAAGCTGCCGTTCAAAGTCCTCACAGATAAACGCACCATTTTAAGTTCATTACTTTGCAGGTATTTTTGGTATTTTTAACCCTTTAAATTTCGTACAACTTTTAAACTAAGCGCTAGAACCCCGATGATCTATCGTCTATTTTCAAATAAACTGGGATCAGCTTTTATAATAGCTGATAAATTAAAATAAAAAAAAGTAAAGACTATACAGAAGAAACACCCTGAGTGCTGACTGGCAACACATATATGGAACAAAGTTGTTAGGCTTTTAAAAATATATTTTCTAATTAGTTTTTAATTTTCATCTAATTTCTAGCTTTTAATTAGGTTTAGTTTTTGTTAGTTTCCAGATTGGGTTTTCTAGTTTTAGTTTAGTTTGTATTAGTTTCTGGGTTTAATTGTTTTTGATAGATAGATAGATAGATAGATAGATAGATAGATAGATAGATAGATAGATAGATAGATAGAACTGCAGTACTTTTTGAGGGCAGTTAACTCGTTGTCATGTAAACATCTAACAATTCAGTAAACACATCAAAATGTCATCAAGACGACCTGTGATAACAATTTTTTACCAAACTGGCAGAGACATATTTGTATCATTTTTCCTCTACATCTTTACTTTGGTTACTTGAGTCACAAAATCCTTTCAGTTAGCTTTCATTATTTCAGGAATCTAAATTTCATTTTTGTTTTATTTAATTAAAATTGTTTTTTTTTTTCTTTCACATCTAGTTTTAGTTTAGCTGACTTTTACTTTAATTTTGGTAACCTTGTTTGAAATGCCACAAACAACAACTTGTTGTGATAATAAAACCAGATTCTTTTTAAGCCACATTGTCATATTATCTTAGTAAGAACTTAGATTACATTTTAAATGTGTAGCTATTTCTATTTTTTTATTTGTTGTGTCTGAAAAGAAAAATAATTATATATATATTAGATTGTTAATTCACCAAATATTTGTACTGGTATTGATATCGGCCTTAAAAGCCTAATATTGGCAGGGCTCTACAAAGTCCCCGCAGCAGCACAAAATAAAATTAATTGTGGAAATAAAGATCCATCTCATATCTCTCATATGAGACTTGTCTTAATTTATACAGGCTTTATTTAGGCTTTATTTTGTTTTTTTACGTTGTAATCTAACCTGTGTGTGGTTTTGTTCCTGTGTGCAGATCATTCAGGACCGTGTACTAGAGCACGCCTCCAGGAGTAGCCTGATGTGGAACAGTCACCCTGGGGGCCTGTTCGCTCTGCCGCAGTACTCTGGATACCTGGGAGACTTCCCCTTCTACTACGACACACTGGGTCAGTAGCCTTCACACACACACACACTCTCACTGTAAAGTGCTGTTACGCTTCTCCCACCCTGCATAGCCATTAAATTGTCACAGACTTTTTGAATAAAGACAGTAGATTTGTGTGCAGCTGTGGTTGTGGACTTTGCACAAACACTAGAAAAACAGCCTTGGTCTACTGCCCTCCTCGAACGGCTGTGAATAGCAGCAAGTGGAGTGGACGAACAGGCCTTTGACGGATGTTTGTATTAGCGCTGCTGACACATCGCCGCGTCCATCATTGGTTTATGAGTCAGCATTGCTACAGCTTCTGCCGCTGCCCGCTACGGTTCAGCAGTGTTGATTCCCCCCCCCCCCCCCCACCGCAATCCGCGACCCGGGAGCTGCTCCATCCCTCGCTTCTCCACTCCATCATCATCCGCTGCAAACGTCCCCACGTGCACAAAGTCATAGACGCCCAGAAAGCAACAGTGCGAATGCAAAAATGTGTCGATGTAGCACCCGAGGTGGAGCGGATATTAAAATGGATGGGCGCGGTGACAGGCATGGATTACAACACTGGCAAGTTTATTTGTTTGTCAAAGAGGAAGCAATTAAACACGGATGGGTTTTTAGGAGACAAGGTGGCTTGTCGCTGACGGGTAAATGAGTGAAATCAAAGAATGTGAGTTTGCTTCTAAGAGATATTTCTTCTTGTTGTCCAAGAGCCAATAACAAGACACACACAGACTCTTTTTCATGCAGCATATTAACACTCAGACTCACACAGCAGGAGAAGAGTTTGTTTTGATTGCTTTAGCAGAATATTCCTTTTAATAAGAAGCAGAAATAAGTTTGGGTTTTTTTAGGATGATCATAACATACATCTTTAAGAATAGTAATAATAATACCCTGAGCAAAAATACTCATCCATCTCTAAAAATTAAAATATCATTAAAAAAAAGTTTCCTTTTTCATAATTTAACTAAAAAAATGTAATTAAAAAAAAGTAAACTTTCATATGCTCTGTGTTCATATTCAGCACATGTAAAGTGGGTGTTTTTCGTGTTTATTCCAATGACTTTCTTTAAAGAAATCCAGTATCTAATATTATTAGAATGTTTAATTTTGGGTTTAACTAAACTAAATAAACTAAATACTGTTGATCTCTGAGTACATGTAACAACAATCATGGGGAAAAGTTCATTTAAGAATTTGGGAGCTCTTCACAAGGACTGGGTGGATGCTGATGCTGGTGTTGAGTATCGATTAATTTGTGTTAAGACAGAGAGACAATGTCAGATGATCTTACCTGGTCCTCTGTGTTTTATCAGGTCCAAAGTCAATGCAGCCATCTACTGGGATAGTTTAGAGCACTTCCAGCCTCCATCTGCTGACAGGCTTTATGGAGATTTCTTTTTCCAGCAGGAGTCCTGCCCACAGCACCAAAACGATTTACATGTACTTTTTACTCACCATGTTACTGCTTTACTGAATTGACACAGCAGAAAGAAAAGCATATTTATTATATTTATTTATTTTTCATTAGCTCACCTATTATAATTTTATTAAGGCTGAGTTCGTCATAGTATCGCCGTTGTGTCCGTTTGCGTATGTATTTGCCTAGGAGAGAGGGATTTTCAGCCAACCGAAACTCCAAAATCCTAACAGGATGTTCCTTCACACGGATGACACTGTGCGTCAGTCTAATGTTGATTTGTATACAAGTGTACTCAAACAGGGGAGGGAGGGGCAGCAGAGTTCACCCAGAATGCAAGAAGTGTAACTGTAACAGTAAAAATAACAAAGTGAATATAAAACATTACCTCAGATACTTTGTTAGAATTGACGCGATTGCGCGAAACCTCAGGCGAGAAAAAAATAGTCACAGTCAATAGTTTTTATCTCTCCAGCTCGCTGCTTTGTCTCTCACTTTGGGTCCGGTAAAACTTCTGTATTGAGACGCACCGAAACACATCAATAATGTTTGAGCATCTCATTCATAAAAATATCAGCAGTAAAATTAAAATGGGCTTCTCTCTTCTGGGAAAGCTTTGGAAAGTGGCTGCAAGGATTTCCTCTCATCAGTATTATTAATGTCAGCCACAGATGTTGGTCTGGCTGTCAACCCTCATGTTTTGGATGGGGTTGAGGTCAGGGCCAAGACTCAGAAGCCAAACCAAAGTGGGACTGATGGGGCTTGACTTTCCACTCTGGGTAACAGGATAAACCTTAAAGTGTCACAAGATGATTGTTGGAGTAATGATAAAATTATGCAATAAAACATTAGTTGTTGTTGTTTTTTATTTGGGCTTTTGCTGTTTTGTTGTGAAATTTTGGCCAGTTTTGCTTTTTATGTATTCAAATGTTTTATTTTAGTGGTTCTCAACACTTAAAGTGGGACAAAGATGACCACAGTTTGGAGTGAAACTTATGGTCTCAGTCATACAGGCAAGAGACTGGGTGGTGACTGCCTGGCAACCTCCAGTCACTAGTGAAAATGTGTCATCTCTGACCAGCTGGTGTGTGTCTGCCGAGAGCAAACTGAATCAATAACTTCCTGATTTCTTTGGTCGCTTGCAGATTGCCCCCATTGCCTGCATGAAAGACAACTTCAAACATTTGCTAACTAATCAATGTGCGGCACACACTGGAAACTGAGAACATTGCATATTACAGCTGCAACAAACACATTTCAGTAGCAACTTTTAATTTGAAGGGGAGCGATCTCCATTTACGGTTTGTTCAGTTTCACAAACACGAGAAGTTGGTGAGGTTTTACAAACAACGAGCTACCACGGCAACTTATAGTGACCAAAGCTATCGCGATGAGGTTTTCACCTAGCAACAGCCAGCAACCACTTGCCAACCAGTCAGGGAATACACATTTTTTTTGCCAAGTGTCCATAGTTGGGGTTCACAGACCAATCTTTAGGCCTGCTTGACTTGGGAGTAGCACTTGGTTTCGCAGCGACTGCCACAACAACCATCAGCAACCACTCGCAGCTGACCAGAGAATACTGATGGTTGCCAGGTGGTCTCCAACTGGTCTCTGAGTCCCACATGCGATTTATGTAGGAGAAAAACACAAACAAGAGTTTGCAGGAGCAGTCGTCTTGCATTTCTTTTTCTATAACATTCAAGTATATGTATATTTGTTTTTTTGCAAATAAAAGCCAAAGAAATTATGAATTACAGGCCTCATGCTGTTGTATTAAAACAATCCATAATTGGTAATTAGTTTAAAGTCTCGACTCTATCTAGTATACAGTCCATGCAGTATTTCTTAGACGAGGAGGGTCATTGTAAGTAGGAAACTGCCTCAAATTGCTGAATCAGTCTTTAATCTGCCTGGCGTACTGCTTTAAAGTTTTAGCCAAAGAAATGTGTAATGTGCTGATGCCGGATGAGATAAAAGCCACTGAGCATCATGTGCTAAGAGGCAGAAAACAGCATGCACATTCAAAATACAGAATATGCTGCGTGATAATAATCCTGCTCCTTGTTTTCTTCAATGTTTCATGAAAGTCTGTTTATGAGCTTGTTACAGTTTTACATCCCTAGGTGTTAAAAAAGTCGGCAGTCTCTCTACTTTTTATTACAAATCTAAAGGGTAGTTTACCAAGTTTGAACTATATTCCTCTTCATAAAAGTTGCTCAGTGGCGGAAAGGAGACTCATCTAATGCTGTCTCCTCCCCGCCATGCTTTGCTGCCTTGGATTAGATTAGATTTAAATTAGGAAAACTTGGACGTCCTCTATGATCCGTCTTGCTCAATATCTTATTTCCTCCTCATTTTCAGCCTCAATTACTCTATCAAGTCAGACTGAATTTAAAGTCACATCAGCAGTTAGCAGTCGTGTGTTTATTGGGTTGCTGATACAGCTGAGGAGTTTTTAAAATGAAATACTCAGTGATCAAAAGATCTGGCATTTTCAAAACACATTAACAATGTTGAATATTTTAAGAGGGGTTTGAAAAACTTCCATCGCTGACAATTATGTAATCTGTGCCACTGAAATGCTGACATACTGGTTTTAAGGAACAGCTTTCACTGAATATAGATATGAGGTGTTTGGAAATGCAGAGCTCTGGTTCTCACTCGGCTTTGCTCTTTTCAAAAGCCTGAAATTGCATTGATGGGTTGACAGTCTGCTCTTTTTGCTGTTTTTGTTCAGAAATACATTGAGTGTTTTCTGTCTGTTGCGTTTCAGGTATTAGACCGTACCCGAAGTTCACAGCTGTCATCCATGCCGTCTCCCCTCTGGTGTCCCAATCCCAGCCCATACTCAAGCTCCTGGCGGCCGTGGCCAAGTCCCAGTACTGTGCACAGGTACACCATTTGTGTGTTTGTGTGTGTGATTGTGTGATTGTTCACTCATTATCTCAAGAATCCTCCACTCGTCTCCACCGCGCATCTGCTAAATTGTGCCGTGTTATGCGGCTCGCTCGTACGGCTATTTTGCAATCGTATTTTCCAACCAGGGCAGCAGCAGAGCTCATCCTCCATCACCGTGTGCTTGTGTGTTAACTCCGGTGGATTGAATTAGAGCAGCAGTTTGTAGCGGTGCTACATCTGTCTCCATGGCAGCCAAACCCCCTTCAGCACAGCTGGAGATGGCATGTATCGATTCCCCTGCTTGCTCCTTACTAAAGCGGGAAATGAAATGGAATTTGCTCCCTGATGGCTGGTTTTTGTGTTTGCCTGAGTGTGTGGGTGTATATATGTGTGTGTGTGTGTGTGTGTGTTTTTTGTTTGTTTCTGCGACCAGCAGAATGTATGACCAAGTGAGTTTGTATTTTGTGTAGGAGGAATGCATTTTGGATAGTAGTACATGTGTTGGTACAGGATTGCAGGGCATGTTAATTGCATCTTTTTGTTTGCTTGCCATCTTTAAGGCACTTGTTGTTTGTAATTATAAAGCCCACTTGCATACATGCTGTAGTTAAGGCATGATGTAGCCTGGATCACGGTTATTTTCTCCTGGAAATATCGCTCATCGTGAATCACTCTCTTTCATCTAAACATGTTGATTCTACATCTGACCTTATTCACTGATGCCTTATGGCCATTTTTGCCCGTATCTGTTACTGTGATCACTGCCCCACTGATGGACACAACAGCTTGTCTAAAATAAATAACAGTTTATTAAAATCAGGATTTCTTAGCTTGTCCATCCATCTTCTTATATTTATCCAATTCAGGGTCATGGTGAGACTGGAGTCTATCCCAGCTGTCATAGGGTGAGAGGTGTGATATACCCTGGACAGGTTGCCAGTCTGCTGCAGGGTTAGGGAGGCCATTAAGCTTGCTGTTCTCACCCTGGCAAACGGCACCGTAAAACAAAAGATGTGTCAGATCCATCAGCACAAGCCGGCCGGTAGTGCATCTCTTGATTTTTGAAACCTCACTCGTCATGCCGCCGCAGCCAGGTTGAAGACGTGAGTGTTTACAGCCGTGTCGGTTTTTACAGCTGTTTTAATGATACATGGGTACAGAAGCTCTGAGTTTGAAACTCTGAGCTTTTGTACCCATGCATCATTAAAACAGAGAAAGATGTCGCACCAGTTTCAAAAGATGAAACTTTTTGGAACAAAGTTTTGAAAGACTTTCAAAATAAGTCTAATTTCTTTTCCTTTGTTTCTCTGCTCTAAATTCCATTTAGCCCACAAAATTGTACAAATATTTTTCTTTAATATTTTTGTAAATGAAAAATACACCTTGAACATACACTGTGAAAAACGTTGATTGTCATGTGTATTTATTTATAGCCTGTACCACAGAAAAATTACAGAAGCTGAGCCCAAGTGCTTAAGAGTCGGGCACGTTTACATTCAAGGTGGCCAAAAAACACAGAATACATGAACAAAAACTCAAAGGTGTCTTTTGTTGTGTTAACTAATTATCATGAAAAGTTAAAATCTCAGTGATGTAGTGCAAAGTGTCCAATTTGCAAACTGGACACTGCTCTCCCCTACATAAGCTGCCTTTATAGGTGAGAAGTATCAGTATTGGCAATATTGGCCCAATATTTGCAGCTGAGCTGACAACCATTCACTCACACATTCACACCTGTGGCTAAGTTAGCTGGAGAACTTGGGGAGAACATGCAGAAAGGCTCTGAAAACACAAGTAGGGCTGTGCGATATGACCAAAATCTCATATCCCGATATAAGAATTCTACCGATATAAATCACAAAAATGTAACATTTTCTGTAAATTCTGTGAATCTCGGGCAGCTCGACTTGCGGGAAGTGCTTCCAGCTGCGCGTCATGTAGCTGGAGTCGAGTGTTTTAACCGATGCATGAAACTACACATTTTTAGACATAAGTTGTAAAGGCCGCCGTTTTCTTTGAGTATTTATTACACGGCGTGCTGCGGGGAAAAGCCTGTTCTAACGTTTGAGTCTAAGGTTTATTTTCTAGCACCTGGCGGCTCTTTTTTACTTCTCATCCGTAAACAATCTGCTCTTTCACGTGATTCAGTTTATTTTGAAAAGTCTCAACAGGATATTGAGCTTTATTGTGAAAGGTTTATGTGGAACATAAACAAGCGGACACGCGATGCTGTTACCGTCTTTGTTGCTAACCACAATGCATAAAAACAGGTGCTTGTCCGTCCTTAGTGTGGTTATATTAAATATAAGAGAAAGAGAGAACTTTAAGAAATTAATATAGCCACTACAGTGACCACCAAAACGATTAAAAAATATTGCCGTAAACAGTTTATTTTGCGACACCACGAAACAAACGATAGCGTAAAAGGAAACGATAGACGTTTTTATATCGTCATCCGATATATATCATTATATCGAACAGCCCTAAACACAAACACTGTTTTATCAAGAAATATACTTTCAACATAAATAACTGAAGGAAAAAAGAATAAACCTTACAAAAAACAATGTTTTATAATACTATAAAATATATATTTAGTGAAAATGCTAGATGAGCCTTGTTTTAATCCAGAGGCATCACTGGTATGACTTCAGACCAAATAATTTAAAAAACCTCCTTCTCTTTCTAAGTCAACATTAATAATTTTTATAATAACAACTACACTGACAGAAGAGAAGTGCCACTAGAAAAGCTTGAAAGTTGGAGACTGTGGTTAATGATATTTAAATGTTGCCCCTGCTGCCTTATGTCAGCAGTGTGGCTTCAACAAATAAGCAAAGTTAAGATTTACATTTCCAGACTGTGTAACTCAGAGGGGGCGGTATTATTTTTAACGGCACTGAAATGTAAAATTGGTGAAGTCACTTAAAACTGTTGAAAAAGCAAAAGTAAAAAAAAATTGACCTGGATTATAAAAAATATTTATGTGTGTTATGAATATTATAAATCTGAGCCCAGCAGTCAATGCTGCCTCTCCTGAACATTTCATTGTTTTAGTGAGAAGAATGGGTGTTTAATATTCAGCCCTTCCTCGGTGTGGTGTAACCCAGCTGCACGTCCTATCGTCGACAAGCTTTCACAGACGCATCCTCTCATAGCAGCTGGCTGAATGAGTAGATGCTCCCCTCCTATTATTTTTATGGAGGTGCTTTTGTGTTTGCGTTCCTCTGGCTGTGCATGCAGAGTGGAGAGCCAGGTACGCAGCCGGAGTATTTTCTTCCACTCTCAGCGTGAGGAGAGAAGGAGAGGAGAGGAAGAGCAGGGCTGCTGGGCTATGAGGGGATGAGCAAAGGGATATAAATAAATGAATGGAGGGGACAGAATGAAAGAACAGAGAGGGTGGAGGAGGCTAAATTGGACACAAGAAAGCTTTTGAAGCACATTCTGACAGCCTCCCGCTGTGTGTGTGTGTGTGCTCATGTGTGAATGTGTTCACGCACATTCTTGTGGGAAGCGTTTCTTCCTCTCGCGCTGCAGACACACAACAGCTCCTTCACCATTTCTCCTGCAGTCATATAGGCGCACACATACAGAGCCTCCACCAGCACCCCTTGGGAGCTGGTGAGCTGACAGAGACACCATCTGTCTTTCTAATCAAACAGGAATAGAAGGCTGTAACAGCTCAGCTCTGTGTGTGTGCGGGTGCGTGCACATGCATGCAGACTGCATACCTGTTGTTGTTGTCTAACAATGACGGGCATTTTCTCCGTCCAGATTTGGCATCACGAGTGTTTTTGTTCGCTGATAATGTTGAGATGATTTTGCAATTCATCAAACAGCTGAACATCATCTTCTTTCTCTTCACACAGCTGCCGTAGACACATGGAAACACCTTAGCTCAGATATCTGAATAGCTACCAGCGCATAATTTGGCAGGTCCAGTCAGGGTGCAGAGACCCCGAGGGGAACCGCTGCGTGTGACACAGTTAATGTCAGGATAATGTGAAACTTTATTGATCCCTGCAGGGAAATATGGGTTGCCTCCATCAGGGACGCCTGAGCACGGTGTCAGCCGCAGCTCTGCACACTGGAACTGGGATGGATTAATTTGCTCACTCGTTCAAGGACATTCCAGCAGGGCAGATGTTAGCTGGCACACAGCAACTGGATGTTGATGATGGGGCCCTATCAGTTTCTTCTTTACCAGCTGGGTATTAACTACACACTGCAGGCTATGGTTTCATCATCTTAAAGGGAAAATCTAAAAAACAAAGGATTTAACTTGCAAGTCACAGACAAAAAGTCAATGTCTCTGACGCTTGATGGTGCATGCAAATAAAAGTCTCGAGTTCAGAGTACAGGAAAGAGAAACAAGCATCTGCCCCAGGTTCACAGGAAGTTTGATAGATGCTAAATGGACTGATTTTTATATGTATGTATAGCCCTTTTCCTCTCATTCACGCATTCACACGCATATAGGCACTTTTATTTACACCTAAGTGCTTTCTATCTAACATTTACACTCAGATGAACGCACCAATGCAGAGTTCGGTATCTCGCCCAACGATATTCCGGCATACAGACTGCACCAGCTGGGGGTCGGACCACCAACCTTCCAATTTGTAGATGACCTCCTCCAATTCCTGAGCTACAACCACAACCACCCCTAGACCAAAACAAAATATCTCGAAAAAACCAATCAAAATACTAAGATTCAGTGCAAACACTGAAAGACAGCATACTATCAAGGAAATTGCTTCCTGTTAAATCAACTGCTGGTTTCAGTGTAAACCTTTTAGCTTAAATGATAGCATTTTTTGGAGGCACGAGGACGCGTTTTGTGATGAGAGCGGTGAAGAACCAAGTTGCAGCAAATGCAAACCACATCTACAGAGTGTACTGTGCACTGCACAGACACAGGTTTCTGCTAATTAGCTTTTATATATAAATAATAATAATAATGCTGGAATTGCACTCATTCGTGGCACTCACAGCAGGCTGTACTATTTGCCAAATAATTTTTTTTAATCCTCAAAAGGCACCAACACCAACAATAAAGGTCTCCATTTTCTCCTTGGAGGTTACAGAAGTTGTGCTACTTAACCTTTAACTGCACAACCACTTTACTTGCTTTTGTTGGAAGACACTGACTTGTCTGCAAACACCTCGCCAACTACTCACTAAGCCGTAGTTAAACTGGATAAAGGGTGACGCAAACCACCTTCAAAGTAAAAGCTGCGCCTTTTAAACACGTTGGCACAAGTTTCACTGCCACGCTGTGGTTAGTTGGCAAGTGTTTGCAAAAAAGATGCAATTTTTTAATGCAACTGCAAGAAACCAAAGCAATGACAAGGAGATTTGTGCTGCACCACCCAGTAACCACACATGATCCGATCAGTCCTCAGTGACTGGAAGTTGCGTGGGGTTAGTATGATTGAAGCCTTAGGCAGCATATGTTGCATCTAGTTTATGCAACAGTTGTAGCTTAGAGCAGAGATGAGCAGGTTGTTCTTTACTCATTTGCTGTTTTGAAATGCAGAGAAAACCTTCCAAAGTCTTTAAGTCCAGAGTAACATAACCATGTTTGGCTTACCGCAGTTCCACGGCGCCATCCAAAGTTTGACAGGCACGCCACGTCCAGCTAGAGGAGTTTAGCAAGCTTGTGTCGCCACATTATTCCACATCAAATTTAAGATGCATGAGAAGAATGGTTCGAGATATAGGGATGTAACTGTGTGTGTAAATGTGTGTATAAGGTCAGCTAGGATCGTGTCATATTTGGGTGTGTGTGTATTTTTCATCAAATATTAATGAGGCCCGCCGTCGTCGTGCAGCAAATCGGCTGACCTGCAGGTCATATAAAACATGATGTGACTGTGGCTGGGAACATGACTTTTTAATCTGAAAACATCATCTAAAGGGAGGTGGAGCATCACAGGGATGTAGCATTAAGAAGGACAACCTGATAATGCAACGAGATCGGCTACAGACCGAAATGTAAAAAGCACGCTGGGGACATAATTGGAAATATTTTATCACTTCAGCTGCCCTTTTGTCTCTTAAACGTTTAATCAGCTTGTAATAAGGTGACATTTGCTGGCTGCGGAGCACATAAATGTCGCCTGCTTAGGCCAGTTCATTTTGTTTGGGTTTGAGGAGCTGAATTAGATTCAGCGCACAAATAAAACTTCCTTTGTTTGTTCTCTCTTTCAGATCATCGTCCTGTGGAACTGTGACAAGCCTCTCCCCGCAAAGCACCGCTGGCCCGCCACCTCAGTGCCCGTCATCGTGATAGAGGGAGAGAATAAGGTGAGCCGCGCACGCTCGGCCTCTCGGTTACCTCAAAGCTGTGATCCCGATCATTTCTAATTACCTAGCTCGTCTTACACATATATTCTCTGTAAAGCTACTGAATCTTCAGACATTTTATTCAGTCTGAGAGTTTTGGGGAGTTAATGAGTTTCGATTTGTGTCGCAATGATTCCATTAGAGGACAGTTTGTGTGGTTTTAATTAAAGCTCAGTAATGAGAATAATATACACTGAAAACAGAAGGCCTGAAAGGCTAATGCATATTGTGTATTGGAATGATAAGGTGGTAATAATGGCTAAGTGCACAGGCAGAGTAGCTCTACTTTGATCGGAACCAAATATCCAATTAGCTAAAGAAAGTGACAAAATCATTGCAGAGTAACAATTGAGCCATAATCTGCAACATAAATGCACTTGGAGCATTTACGTTTCTTCATCGTTCATCCATTTAAAACTTTTTAGGACTGTAAATATAGGCTATTTATAAAAGATGGAGCCTGAGTCTGTAAATCTGTATTCTTTTTAGCAGCCAACAGGGGGCAACACCTCTGGTTGCAGCTTTAAATCAGATTGGATACAAATGTATGAGGACATGCTCAACCACTCATTTTATATATGATTAAATATGATCTCAGTAAACATTTCCCTGATGAGTTTGGGTTCTTAATCTCTGGTTTTTAGTGATTGTAATTTTTGAAAGTGCTCTTGAGCAATAGTGCTCTAGTCTTTCTTTGAACATTTGCTGTTTTTTCAGTCCAGTCTCTGTACCTGACCATTTTCTTTGTTTGGTAAGCATTAACATTAACCGGTCAAGCATAAACACGGCACTTAGCACAATGGATAAACCAGCGTTGTGTCCACACATAACAGACAACCTAGCAAAGAGCCTGTCTTAAATTGTATCTTTAGCCACTTTGTTACTTGTAACCTGTCACAATAACACGTTATTTGTCCAGTTTCTTTAGTTATACCATTGAAAAATAACACGTTCCATTTTTGCACCACTGAGGTGATTCCCAAAGAGATATTAGCCAAAAACTTGGCATATCTCTGCACTGCATGCAGGGTGTCCTGAAAAGATTTGAGGAAAGTGCACAAATGGAGAACAAAAGAAGAAGAAACTATAAAAGACCTGACGCAGGACCCAAGAGATGCAACTGGCCCTTCATTCAATCCAGCTACAGTTCACTGAAGCCTCATCAGAAATGTATGGAAGCCCGTTTCTGCCACACAAAAAAAGATCCATAACTCAAAATTTTGAGTTATTTTCTCAAAATTTCGACTTATTAACTCGAAAATTCAATCTATTAACTCAAAATTTCAAGTTAGCGCTGCCAATCAGCAATCTACATGAGTGACGTCATTTCCTTGTTACCCAGAAGCTGAAGCCCTCAGGTACAAATGCTACAGCATTACAGTCAGTATTACAGTCAGTCATGAACGCACAGATTGCTGAGTATTTTCAATGTGGCTTCACAAATGATGAAATCCTTGTGCTGTTAGCTGAATCACATGGCGTTACTATCAGCAAACCTACTCTCGAAAGCGTCAATTTGTACATCCCTCTGCGCCATAACCTTCTGGGTAACAAGAAAGAGACGTTATTCACGTAGATTGCTGATTGGCAGCGCTAGCTCGAAATTTCGAGTTACTTCTCTCAAAACTTCAAGTTAAGTCAAAATTTCAAGAAAATAACTAGAAGGCAGTGTCCTCGATTTCTCAGTCAGATCAACATCCTCCTCAGGAGTTCTCATTGGATGTGTCCATCATTTATATACAGTATATGACTGAAACTGAAAATGGTTTTTTCGTGATAGATTGAGGTATAGAGATGGTGATTAGAAAATAGGGACAACTGCCTGTAAAAACACTTATATGAAACCATGAAAAGAAACAAACCCTTGCCTCTGATATTTTTCTTGAAAGAAGAATAATCGCCTAAATAAAATATAAAAGATTCTATTTAATCGGTTAAATAAATCAACAGCTCAGTTCCCTTAAATTGACAAGCCGTTAGAAGTGACAAATTTGTTTAATTCTGAAATCTTCTCTTCGAAAATGTTTCCACACAGACGGTAAGAAAAAGCTTTCGACGATGGGTAATGTGCATAAAAGCTATGTTTTCGAGTGGGCGTCAATTTTCTCAGCATGTCAGCTTAGAGACATTTTTCCCTCTGTTATGACTGGCGGTGTCATAAAATGCATGTTTTTCCTGGTTTTTAAGTAAACCCTCCAGCGAGACCCAGAGCATGCCTCAGTGGCATTTATTATGACATCCGCATTAGGCTTTTATGCTGAAGGTACTGTCCTGTGAAAAGCATTGCTATGTTTACCTTAACCTCCCTCTGACCTCTAATTGTACGAGTCAAAGGTCAAACGCGGACACGCAGTTTGACATTTGAATTGTTTCTTTTTCAAAGAGGGTCTTTGAGGTGTTTTTTGAGAGGGTTAGGGTAAGCGGGATCTGTTGCTCGGCTGTATTCCTGGACATCAGACCCATCCGGAGCCCTCCTTTCCCCTTCTTCATCTGAGGACTTAACTTCAACTGCCAATCAGGGAAAGTGGCTTTCACATCAGTGTCAGTCACTCAGCGGTAGGCTGGGTTTATGGTTTACCTCTCCCCGTGGCTCTGAGTGGTTTCTCCCAAGCTGTCAATCACAGTGGGAAGCCTCTGCGTGTAGCTGTGTTGCTTGTGAAAAGCGAGCAGAACGGGCTTAGTGCACTGCTGTTGTGTGTGTTTATGTGCGTGCGCCAGGCAGCCTGTGGTTTGTTGTGGTTGTGGCGTTTTATGTGTTTACCGTGGCGAGCCAAGCTGTGTTCCTCCACCCCACAGAGCGCGAGCGAGAGAGAGAGTTTGTCATCCCTCTCGCCTTTTCCCTGCCACTTTCCCCCCCTTATCCCATCTCTGCTTCATTCCTTCCCTCACTCACACATCCACTGTTTTTATCATTACTCTTTCTTTTATCTTGCTTTTGCTTCTGTCTATCTCTGCATCTCTTTCTCCCACCTTCTTTTCTCGCTTGTTGTCCCGGATGTTACCAGGAGTGTAGAAATACTGACGTCATGAGTCGTGGTTGGAAGAATCGCCAAATTCGCTTCCTTTTGTGGTTTTTACGTCTTCTCACTTATTTGCGTATGCGTGGATGAATTGTGGCATGTTGTTTTTCTGCAGAAAAGAAATCTAGCAGTTTTAGCAGATCCAATTTTCCCCTCAAAAAATGAGCCACTTTATTAGGTACAGCCTAATAACGTGGACCTTCTTTTGCCCCAATTCCTGCCGGTGCCGCAGACATTCCTCAGACATTTGTTGAGCGTAAACGATGTGAATCTCCTCTTGCACCACATCAATTAGACTTTGATCTGGGCTTGGAGCTTATTTGAGTGCATTGAACTGATTGGTGTGGTTAAGAAACCAGTTTGAGGTCATTTTGAGCTTTGTGACATGGTGAGTTATCCTGCTGAAAGCAGCTATCTGAAGATAGTACACAAAGGATGGGCGGAGACCAAACAGCGGAAAATGTACCAAGAAAATCCCACACCATTACATAACCAGGATGGATCCAGGCTTTAATGTTATCTGCGTCTAATTCTGATCTCACTATTTGAGGTTGCCGTAGAAACGGAGACTCATCAGACCGGGAAACATTGTTCAAATCTTGTGTTGTGCAGTTTTGGTGACCCCGTGTGAACTGTGGCCTTGGGTTCCTGTTTTTAGCTGACACGAAGGTTCAACGTGTTGTGTTTTCAGAGATGCTCTTCTGCATACCTTGGCTGTAGTGAGTGATTATTTGAGTTTTCTTCTTATCAGCTTGAAGCAGTCTGGCCATTTTCCTCTGACCTCTGACATCAACAAGGCGTTTCCTACAGATTAGTGGAAATTTCTTTTCTTTTTAGCGCCAGAGATGCTTTTGTGGGATAATCCCAGTGGATGAGCAGTTTCCGAAACAGACCAGCCCAACCAGTGCCAACAACTATGCCACATTCAGAGTCAATTAAATCACCTTTTCCCCATTCTGATGCTCACCTTGACCTCACCTACATGTCCAAGAGAATTAATTTCCTGCCATGTGATTGCACAAAATGAGCAGTTGTACCTAATAGAGTGGCTGTCGAGTCCGCAGTATTTCTCTATTAAATGAGTCCAAACAAACTGTTGTAACGTTCCACTTCTTATTCTGTTGTGGGCAATTAAACTCCTGTTAAACACCATGCAAGACAAGCACAAGCCTCCTAAAGCTGAACAAATCAGCTTACCAAAACTCACTGGAAATGCTTTTCCATCTGAAGAAAAGGGGAAGAGAGAAAATTTTGCTTACTGGCAGCTTTTTCTGTTTACACGTGAGGGCCCGTGGGTCAGCACTTGATAAGGTGAAGATAATTTAAAGTCTGAAGCCCCGAAGAAGAAAATTACAGGATGCACAGTGTGCAGTTTCCATTGCAGTTTAATGAAAACTGTGGATAGGTGCTGCACAAACTAAGTGTAACACCCAGGAAAACAAGGACTACGTTTCTTTTTTCCCCCCCTTTCTTAGCGCTTCGCCCAGCGCCGCCTCCTCATGCAGTGTCGGTAGTTAAAAGTTAAGTCCAAGAAAAATAAAACAAATGAGTCGATCCTTCTTCAGCTTTGTATTTATTCTTCTATCGGCGGCATTATATAAACACGTCAGTGAATCACACTAATGCACTGGATGGCATGTTTTGGCATTAAAGTGAACACGGCCGCTGCGATAATCCCACACACTCCTGCTGCTGCAAATACCCACCAGAGCCTTGAATAGTTATTAATGCGAGCCGTTCCGAACCGTTCCAAACAAGTCCAGTGCCCAGCTGTTTCAGGAAATTGCTTTTTTCCTTTAATAATATTAAATTATGGATTTGGTATTGTATTTTTTTTTTTTTTAGGGTGTATGCCTTCATTTGAAAGCTTGGCTCTTAGTAACAGACATGTGGTTGCATTGTTGGTTTTGGTTTGTTTGAGGGATTTGTCGACAGCGCGGAAAAAAACACAGAATAATACAGATTTTATCCTTCAACCACATCCTGTCTTTCCCTCCCTCTGTTGTCTTCTCACGGCGGCCAACAAAATCTGGTTTGTGACTGTTGGTTTAGGCCGTGTGAGGATCCCGGCGGCACTTGATATGGTTTACATGCACTGGTGGTCCTCCCTTCCGACGTTCCCTACGTCTCTCTCCTCTGCTGCTGTCCTTTAGAGAGGAGGTGAAGTGCTGCAGGCAGATTCCTGCTGCAAGAGCTCACATTCCTGGAGAGAAGCAGGAAGCCCCAGGCTAATATGTCTCACTTCTAACATTACAAACCATCTGGGGCCTGGAAACATCAGCTTCTCATCCTCTCTTTGTCTCTTTTCGTCTCTTTCAGTATTCGCTGCTTGTCTCACTGTCACTTCCTCACCTCCTGTCTCCTATCCCTGGTCTTTCACCTCTTTTTGGTCTTTTCTGGTATCCTCTATGTGTCTTTCTGGTGGGAAAACAAGTGGTGGGGGGGGGGCGGAGAGAAGGGGTTGTTTTGTTTCTCGCTTTATGCCCGCAGGACATCATGGCAGTAATGACGACAATGAAATGAGAGGGAGGGTACCGCTTCTCATCTTTCTTCTCATTTTCTCTCCAGCGTTTTTTCATCTTTCGCTGTCACTCACGCACCTCGGCTCTTCCACCCCGTTCGAATGTGAGCGACAGCTGAAATTTTCATCTGCTCTTGTTGCCGCCGCTGGAGTATTTTCGGGAAGACGGGAACACCGCGGCACTTGGCCGGACAGGCCGTTCCCATCTCTGTCGGGCTCCACCGTGTGAGCGGGAGTGTGATGAATTTTAGAATTGCTGTGTGAGCAACATGTAAGATAAGATAGAACTTTATTAATCCCTCGGGTGGGTTCCTCTGGGAAATTCGATTTCCAAAAAGCACAGCAACGACCGAAGTTACAGTTACAGAATTGTTATATATATATATATATATATATATATATATATATATATATACACATATATATATATACATATATATATATATACATATACACACATATACATATATACATATACATATATATATATATATATATATACACACACACACACACACACACACACACATACATATAAATACAGAGACAAATATAAATAAAATATACAAAGGGGATAAATAGAATAAATAGGAATAAAAAATAAAAATACAAGTGAATTGCACATTTCAAGTATTGAGTCTATTGCACTGTTGACTATTTACAAAAAGTATTGCACAAGGTATTGTACAGTGAGGTGAAGAGGCACTACAGAAGCATTATAAGAATTTAAAGAATCTCAGTTCGCATTCCCATAGGAATAAACACAAATGCTGTGTTTATTCCCATGAGATGTTCTGCCAGGCCTCTACTGCAGCCACCTTCAGTTGCTGCGTGTTTTGGGTCTCTCTGCCTCCAGTTTGGTGTTTAATAACTGAAAAACATGCTCTGAGGTCAAATGACTTAAAAAGCAAAGAATATCTTTGCCTTGAGAAACTCTTGGGTTGCTTTTGGAGTTTGCTTTGGGTTGTGATCCATTTGCAGTGTGAAGCGTTGTCTGCTCAGTTCTGCAGTGTTCGGCTGAAGCTGAGCAGAGAGTATAGCTCAGTTCATCCCGCTGCTTCTATCAGCAGTCACATTATCAATAAAGTGGCCCAGTTCCACTGGCAGCCATACACGTCTATGCCATAACACTACCTCCACCGTGCTTGACAGATGATGTGCTTTGGTTCCTGGGCTGTTTCTGGTTCAAGGTAATATTGGCTTCATCTTATTGTTATGAAATTTAGCAAGGGGTTGATTTTCCTGCAAGCTCACAGGGTAGCAACTCCTGAATCCCAAAGAAGTACATCAGAAGAAACTTTGCTCATTGTCTTTGACTGTAAAAGGGACCACGACTGACAAAAGACCCTAAACCCACCAGGAAGGGCGTTGCTCTAGCTCACCTGGTTTAGCAGGCGGCCCATATGCAACAGGCTCTGAGCATTTCCTGCATGTCCTTCCCACACACTCTGCTTTCCTGTCTGCATATAATAAGCAGGTTTAAGGTATTCCACCTGTCATAACCAGATGCTACATCTGCCTGTGTCTGCGGTTTTAGAGCAGTTTGTTAACAATTTAGATTCCCCTTAGCCTGAAAATGGGGTCATTAACATTATTTTTCTCTACACTCATAAAAATTAACTCATAAAGTTTAAGTCAAGACATCAAGAGTTCAACCACAGACTTGTAATCTTTTCATTACAGCACACCTGCATGTCTTAGCATATATATTTAAAACAAATTCAAATAAAGAGCATATATCAGGTCTTCACTTTTTTTTTTATTCTGCTAAAAATTAAAACAGATATTGGACTTAACTTAAATAATATGAATATTTACATAGTAAAACAATTTTTAATTTACATATATTTGCACATAAAGGACTGAAATCTTATTTTATACTCCTTTAGGCTTTTTAATTTGAGATCAAGTGTTTTCCTTCTTGTATTAAAACGTTTGTGTTTCACCTAATAATCAGCTGAATTTAAAGATTTTCAAAAAGTCCCTTGAGTCATCCAGTAAAACTGGCCACGTGTTTTCCTCCTGTTATCTAAAGGACCTGGCAGACAAGTGAAGTCTGCACGCTGTGCAAATCAGTTCTGATTTAAGTGTTTGAGGAACTCGTGTCTTTCCTTTTGTTTGCAGGACAAAGTGCTTGGTCACACTGCTTGTACAATAAAAGTTATCAGGAGCTGGAGCACTACAGTAGATAAGAGGCTTTCCGCAGCTCGACTGCAAAACCAGAATTTTTGGGAGCGGTTTGGTTGTTTTATTTATTTGTTTTTGGTGCCCTTCGCCTGCAGAAGTGATAAAGACCTGTTGAGAGTGAGGTCAGCAGTGACGCTCGGCAGGCAGACAATGGCAGGTGTTTACAGGGAAACGAGGTCAGCTTTGACCACTCTTAAATGTAAATGTAATGGCTTTTCTGTGCAGGCGGTGCTTTAAAAGAACAAGAATCCTCAGAGAGGCCTGACCTTCAGAGCCGTGCTGAATAACTAAACAACGGTGCGTGAGAGTGTTTACATATATGGGACGTGTATCTCGATATGTCCGCGCGCATTGAAGCTGTGCGTTTCTCTGCAGTTTTCTAATTGCGTGGGAGGCGGTTCGAGTTCGAGCGCACATCCAGATTACGACACGCACGCTCTTTGTCACCGAGAAACCGCTGTTTTCTCATCCGAATGCCTTTCATCACAGCCAAAGACCAAACAAGTCTAAATATCCTCAAGATGTTGATCTTTCCATCCACCCACCAAACCCCCATCCACGAACACTCTCTCTGCCTCCAGTAAATATTCAAGGACCGTCATGCATTATACAGTTGGGTTTCATCCACTGTTAAATATACATATTGTGTTTTCAACAGCGGCTGAGATAAAGTAAATTTGGGCCACATGTAAGACACATGACTCACACTAGGTGTCTGACTACATTTGTGTGTTTTTATTGATTTAAAAGAGCGAGTTGACCCTGCAGCAGTAATGGAAACTAGTATCAGCACTCTATCTCTGTAGCAATCGACAGGGTGCAGCCTGCAGTAAAGCGTAGGATATTGGCTTTTCTCTCATTCGCTGTGCACCGCTATTTGTTGATGTCATGGCTTGTTGTCTCCTCTGAATCTCATGAATTTGTGAGGGATCATTAAAAATGCATGTGGCAGATATTGAGAGCAAAAAGGAATTTTTATTCCAAGATTTATCTCAAGGTGAAACTCTGCATTTAGCACTGGGGTCTAGTGAGCCGTGGGTAGCGATTCAGAGCGGTTGGGCTCGTCTGCAGTGCTCCAGGTACACGAGGGGAAACAATGACTGGAGGTTGCACCACGAGCAAAATGATTGCGACTGTTTGTGATAAACTTGGGATGTTGTTGCCCTGGAAGTAGTTGACTTCAAAGATGTGATCACTTGCTGACTTGATGATGATCACATGGCAGTAAGACGGACGTAAAGTTGGCAATTAAGTGCAATCTTTTTGTGGTAGTTAGGTGATTAACTTAACTGTGATATATCTGGGATAAATCGGCAGCAATTGCAAATCTTTTTCCATCTACATGCAAGAAATTCACATTTATTACTTCCTCTCAGACTCCAGCCAGAACCCACGAGATTTGCAACAGCACTTCAGAAATTCCTCCACAAATAGTGACGTAGATGCTGCAGGATATCAAGTTAACTCCATAATGACATAAGCCCTCAGCAGCCTTAATTGCATGTAAGAATATAACCAGAATCCAACCAGTTGGCAACCAGTTCAGTCCCCTATTGCAAAGAGATACATCGTTGCTTTAATATCAGCACAGACTGATTCTGTTTGAGTGCAACGTGTTGGCAGTTATTTGCCATCAGACAAGTTTCCCACCAGGTGACCTGTGCAGTGGCCTTGCAATCAAACGTGGTCAGCTAGAGGATGTTGCAAACACAGTTGCAAAAGCAAGAAAGTTTAAAGCAATCATCAGGCAAGCACCAATTTATTTATTTAGGTGTTTTTTCTAGTCCCAAGGAGGTTGCCATCCTGTTTTTACTGTATTGTGACTGAGCTATACAGCAGCTATAAGTGCTATTTTTAGAATAATAACTACTTGCATGTAATTTTCATGAGCTCTACTTTCAGCTTTTTAGCAACTTTCAGCAGATTTGGGAGTTACTAGCCTCAATTTTACTGTTTTACTTTAGTGTCAACATGTGCAGTCTCACTTTGAAGCCATTTTCTGCTACAGTAAAACCTCTAATCATCAACTTTAGTCTGATGCTTGTTACTGAGGTTGGTAGCACAAACCAAGCAAATAGCTGCCAGCTTTATCTGTCAGTAAGCAGCTAGCTGGTGAAACAACAAAGCAGCATCTGCCGGGAGTAATCTAACAATCAACTAAACAGAGAATGAATAGTGAACGTGTATTGATCGGGTGGGCAGGAATACACCTCCACCTGTACGCTCTGTGTGTAAATAAGCAGCTGTTTGTTGTCTACTCTGAATCTCATGAAATTATGAGGAATTGTTAAAAATGAACGTGGTAGACTTCAGGAGCAAACGGAGTTGTTATTCTAAAATGTGTCTCTTGTTTTAAGCTCTCCGTTTATGTTTTGTTCTCAGCTCCACTGAGCACTCCTTAGCATCTTTCAGCTCAATTTTCGGGGGGGGGGGAGACTCTTGCCTTGATTTAACAATTTTAATTCAGTCTCGACACTCTCACTGCAGCCATTTTCAGCGAGATAAAACGGACAAAAATGCAAATTGTCTGTCTGTTAGTCGGTGAATAACGGAGCATGTAGGAGCTAAAGAGAGACACATTTCTGCCAGGAGTTGATATAAATCTAACAAACAGCTAAAAGGAGAGTGAACAGTGAACTCGCTTTGATCAGGCAGACGGAAACACAATTCCAGCTAAACGCTGTAACACACCAACATAAAAGGGGGGTTGTCATACCGATGTAAAAAGGGGGATATTATCTCATTGTTTATGAAAATTGCTTCCCCAAAGTGCCAAAGAAAACCAGTTACAGCAGGTTTACAGACTGTGCAGGCGGTTCTCCGTTTGTAAATGAAAGTTTTGATCCTGGGAGGTGACCCTAAAGCTGCAGTTTGCCTGGCAAGGGAAAAAAAGACAGCTCGGTTATGCCGTGTTTAAGTTTTCTCGTACCATCAGCGCCAAAAAAGCAGCAGAAACCAGCTCACGTGATTTTGTCTTTAAAGTGCAACAATTCCCTGAAATGCATTATCTCAAAATTGAAAACGTCTTGTTCAGTCAAGTTTGATTAAAACTCTTGTCTGCACGAGTGCTGTTTAATAAGAGCATGAATGTCAGAGAGGTTTACTTTATTATTTCCCGCTGTGCTCGGATCTAGATTTGCTATTAGTGTAGTTTGAAGATGGGATCCCAGCTTATGTCACTCCAATGATTTTTAACCCTCTGTGCTCTGTGTCTCCCCCTGCAGGTGATGAGCAGCCGCTTTTTGCCCTACGAGATCATTGTGACCGACGCTGTCCTCAGCCTGGATGAAGACACAGTTTTGTCCACCACTGAGGTATCCTCTAATAAACACAGCGACTCTCCTTTGTATCGCCGTCTCCTCCACTTGAGTTGTAAAGTTCGACACTCCCTTATTGCATTTCCTTTTTTTAGCTTTTAGCTTCTTTCTGTTTGTCCCTGCTGCTTTCAAGTTGGCCCCCCAAAATTTGTGGCCTGGTTCTTTAATCTTTTAAAGTCTAACTTTCATTCCCGAGGCCTTGCTTGCTTTTCTCTCTTCTCGTGCGCTTTTCTGCCTCTTTTTCCTTCCCTCTCCTTTTCTTCCTATCGCCCACCTCCTGTTTTTGGCTCTACCTCTCCTATCCCCTATTCGACGGCAGCACTGTTATGGGCATTTTTGTTCCACATGCTGGCGGGGCTGTTCCTGTTTTTCTTTTTTTCTTTTCCTGGGGATACGTTTTGGCGCGGCATCATGGGAAGCCAGAACATAGCAGAAAGAAATGAGTTTATGTGGCAGATCAAGATGGCAAGACAGAAGGGAAAATCCATCCCCGACAACTGAATCGACCTGCGTTACTCCCAGGAAGACGGTTGGATCACGAGAGCAAACACTTCTCAAAGGTTCTGAGCTCAGGGAATGTCCATGCCAGGAAACTTGAGAAAAGGGGGGGAAAAAATGAAGGGTAAAATCTCCCCATCCACCCACTCCTTCTTTTAAACAAATGATTCAAAGTGCAGTTTCTGGCCCCGGCGTCTTTGTTTTCTCATTTTTATCCGACTCTCTCCACCCTTAAGTGAAGATGGCGACGACAAGAGCTGTCTTTAACAATGATACTCACTCCTTTGAATATGACTCCCGGTTCAGTCGGAAAGTAGGCAGAATTATGAAAGTCTGTGAAATATTTTCCTTGTGATTGTAACATCATTCAGCTTCCATCTCTTTTATTTTGAACTGCAGGCAGGAGCAGAAGAAAGTCATTATTTTCCTTCAGGGCTTTTTCATATGTACAAATTTTGGCAGGAAGAGCAGATAGATACTGTTTTATGGTGGATTTTAAATTTTTTCTCTTCTTTTTTAATATTCAACAACATAAGCAACCTCACAGCGTAGTATAGTGATGTGCGGTGTAATGCAGAGCAGGCTGTTTGAGGAGCCGCTGAGACCTTTCTGATGTTTTTGTCTAATTATTTGATTGAGCGCTTTGATCGTCGCTGCAGTCGTTTGCTACAAGCAGCTGCTTAGGAAAGACTGCTTTGTGTTTCATGAGGCTTTGCCTCAGTTGTATTTTCACTCGAGTGCGTTTTGAACGTGTTGTTCCTTTGTTGGGTTTCATTGTAGTCTCTTTCATTTCCTCTTTATCTTTTTTTCCCTCACACAACACACCGTAAATAGATACATTTTTTACACCTTTGATTAATGAAAACAACAACTTCACTTTATTTGTCTTTTGTAAGAAAATATTTAACACAGCTCATTCCAACAGGGGTTTATAATGACGTTAATGGTGTGAATAATTTTGATGCACTTATCCAACCTTTTTTTATTGATAGAGGACCGTTCTGACGCCATTGAAATATTGTTTTGCTGATATCCAAGAATACAAATTGACTGATTTGCTATTTATTGGTAAATAACAAGAAACTGGACCAACATAAGTTAAAAGATTTAGGGTCAACTTTGACCTTGGGCGCTAACAATTGAGGTCAAGATCCATAAAGTTTTTACTGATTTGGTGTGACCTTGACGTCGACCTCCTTGGCGTCCATGCTGGATTTGCTTTACTCCACTAATGATCTAGAAGATGTAGAACAACAAAGAACAAGACTGAAGAGATTGACCCTTGGAACTGGATTACAATCTGATCCAGACATTGGATCGGTGCATCCCGAGTAGCTGGAAAACATCTGCTGAGCTGTGAAAATTCCCCCTTATTTATCCTTCTCTCCCCCAAAAATACCAAAGCAAAAGCAGCTTTTTACAGTACCAGGCTGTCGTGCTTTTTTTTGCACAGTTTCATAGTAAGGGTTATTGTATATGAAAAGTGCTGAACAGTAGCTTTTCATTTTGATCAGCTGAAGTTGATTAAAAATAAGAAAAAAATGTGTACATTTTTGCCACAAAGGTGTCCAGAGGGTACTAAATTAGAGTTTGTTATTAGAAATGATTAATGTTCTGATTTTTTTAAATGTTTTAATCTCTGTCTAGGTGGACTTTGCCTTCACTGTCTGGCAGAGTTTTCCAGAGCGAATCGTCGGTTACCCCGCCCGCAGCCACTTCTGGGACAGCAACAAGGAGCGCTGGGGCTACACCTCCAAATGGACCAACGACTATTCGATGGTCCTGACTGGGGCTGCCATCTATCACAGGTGCACTTCAGGCTGTTAAACTAAAGCCTCCCTTCTCAAGCAGCTGTTTACCTCCATGTCCTTTGATTCTCCTCACTCCTGCTCCGTTCTCCTTCCGTTACACGAGGCTCGCTGTTGCTCCGCTCTGCTCTCCAGTGTTCGGTTGTCTTTCTTTTGATGCAGCGCTTTGATGCGGTGATCTGTAGATTATGAAAGTAGATGTGATGTTCAGTGTGGCACAGCCTCGGGAAACCAGTGTTTTGACACGGAGTATGTTTTACCCCCAAAAAATGTCAATTTGTCTGCCGCGCAGCCCTCGATAGTTCCCGCGTTTAGTTCGACTACAGTCCTGTCAGCTTCAATATGGCTTCACTCAGCTGTGATGGGAGCAGTCCATTAAGCTTAAGTCAGCCAATCACCGCAGCCGAACGCTTAATCACTTTCAATAAGTCACTCGTTCAATCCATCCAAAAGCTTTAACAGCGATGGTGTGGCCTTTAATGTGAAATATTCACTTTTTATATTTAATTTAAGCTGTCAGCACAACCGGCTTTAAACCTTTGAAGCTCTAACACTGTTTATTTAGAAGTTTTTAAAGCATTACTTTCAAAATAAGAGCTTCAGTAGAATTAAGACTATTAAGGATTTAAGTGCCACTGGTTTCAATCTGGGAGCCTCTAAATACTCTTCTTCCTGTCCTCTCAGGTATTATCACTTCCTGTACACCAACTACTTGCCCACCAGCCTGAAGAGCATGGTGGACCAGTTAGCCAACTGTGAGGACATCCTGATGAACTTCCTGGTCTCTGCTGTCACCAAGCTGCCGCCCATCAAGGTCACACAGAAGAAACAGTACAAGGAGACCATGATGGGACAGGTAAGAGGGCAGCAGCTGTGACCACTACACCACACCGCATGTGGAAGTATGAATACTTATAATGCTTAGATCCATCTCTTTGTTGCACTTGGAGAGCTTATTAGCGTTGGGGTTCTTTTAAAAAGAAGAGGATAACGGCCGGTCGAGAAAACTGGTTTGCATCTCATTACTGGATGTGACTGAGCCCGTAACAATTTACAATGCTGGATACAGAGCAGCCTTATTATACGGACCTCTTTGAATTTGTCCTTCTTTTCATGAGCCGTGATTCATGCTGAAGCCAGTGTTGTTTTCTTCCCTTCATGAGTGTGTCATGGCCTTTCAGCTGGAGCGAAGCCGTGCTGCTTTATGAACAGCATGAATTATTCTCTTTAAAAATCCTCTGGTATGGGCCACGGAAAAAAACAAAGAAAAAAAAAAACAGGGCAAGTCATAACGGCACACACACAAAAGCAGGGAAAGGAGTCGTGTCGGTCCCGAAGCCTTGCGTCACGCTTTCTCATCGGGCTCCGGCCTGTCAAATATGGCGGAGCTGACGATTTATTGAGAGAAGTTGACATCAGCCATCGTTCAGTGATGGCTTTCTCTTGTTACTACGATGAAAGTTTGACCATGATTGAGTCAAAGAGCTTCTTTTTGTTTAGTATACGTCTAAAATCCCTGCTTGTTAATGATCGTGGTCCGAATACGCTGACTGAAAAGTGGATTGAAACTAGCATAACATAAGAGTTTCAGTATTGGAGTATTTAGTCAGTTATGGACAGATACTTGGTGCCTTTCTACTCTTTTGGAGCACTCAACACACTTTTAACCTTCACATATTCAAACCCCAGCAAATGAGGATCTGACCCGCCAACCTTCCGACTGGTGGCCAACCACGCTACTTCCTGAGCCACGGCTACCCCAGTTAGCTTTTTACTCTTTTAGCGGTCAATCAAAAAATTTGGGTGGGAAGCTCATCTTGTAACCGGAAGGTTGCCGGTTTGATCCCCAGCTCTGTCTGTCTTAGTCGTTGTGTCCTTGGGCAAGACACTTCACCTACCGCGCTGCATAGTATAAATATAACATGTGCATGTCCACATGAGATTATAATCCCGGCTTTATTCGCCATGCTTGCTATAATGGAATAATGCAGACATAAGAGAAATGCAGCCCTCCTCGGTCATGCTCATGCATATGACATGAACTGTGGCAAAATGAAAAAGTAAAGTAGTTCCTTCTTTCTCTGCCTCACTCATACATCATAGATTTGGTCTCATAAACTCTTGCACACTTGCAAAATATTGTTTTAAAAGGGTCCTACTGCGGTCATTTCCATACTTTTCGTCTTTGCTTGGAATGATTTACAGTTAAAATATTCCACATTTATAGGATTTAGAGGAGTTTGACGTCTATGCTTTTGGCTCACAGGGATTACCCGAACATATTCTGAGCTCATTATTTGAAAATGTGGCCATGTTTAATATAATTATTCACTGCTGTAACAGGATACATATGACAGAAACTAAGGAAAAGCATCTGAGGCTCTTTTAAGACATTACCACTGATATTTTATAAAGATCTGCAAAACTGGATTTTGTTCCAAAACACAGTCGACTTGTAATTAGTTTTTTCATGTTCCCCCAGGATCTGCATCTGTTATTGAAAACTCTAACTTTTCTTCTTTTTGTTTTTCCTCCTCTTCTCCATTCCCTCCAGTCTTCAAGGGCTTCTCGCTGGGCTGACCCAGACCACTTCGCCCAGCGGCAGACCTGCATGAACAAGTTCGCCAGCTGGTTTGGCGCCATGCCACTGGTCCATTCCCAGATGAGACTGGACCCCGTCCTGTTTAAGGACCAGGTCTCTATCCTCCGCAAGAAATACAGGGACATCGAGAGGCTCTGACAAGACCGCCGCCCCCTCGGGGGAGACCCTACGCAGGGGGAAAGAGACTCTGTGGAGATTAGGAGTCATCAGAGTACAGGGGGATGGACAGGGAGAGACACAGGTCTGTCTTCCACTCAGCACATTGCCAATGACCAGAGCGCCGCTGCTGGAAAGACTCGATGAGGAAAGGGATAAACGGGAAACGAGCGTAGGCCGTTTGGGTGTGAAAAAAGCAAAGAGAGTACACAAACTGACGGGCTTACCAAACAGTACTGTGTTTCACACATGTGCAAACACGCAGCACGCACTACTGACGACAAGAACTCTTGGATAGAATATTTTTTGTATGACACGGACGAGGACGACATCGTCTTTCCTGCTCTTTCGGCACTCGTGCGGGGCGATGGTAGAAGACAGGAAGGTGTTTGTGATCTCAAACCTGGCAACCCAACCTGTCATCCCAAGCAACCTTCCCTACTCTGGATCAGGACATAATACTGGACTCATTACCAAACTCCTGCTTTGTAAACCCATGAATATTTTGTTGCCTCAAGTTAAAAAACAAAGATTGTCCAACCTGTCCTTTTTTTTTTTTTTTTTAGCAGCCATTACTTCCTAATATTCTCAGCAGTTGACAAACACCCCGCGTCTCCTGCCCTTGGCTCGTTCCTTTATGAGTTGATCTGGCTTTTATAATGGTCTATCTGCTCCCGTGTTATCACAAAGATAAGTTAGGAAAACATCTCATTTCATGTCCCATTTTCCTCTCGTACTCGCCACAGCAGTTGTACTTTTCTCATCTTTTTTCCCCACTTACTTTCATCATCTTTTATCCCCTCCCTCCCTTCAGACTCTCTGCTCTCCCTCTTGTCCGTGTGTGTGTTGTGTGTGCAGACCCTTGAAAAGTTGGCTCATCCAACCATAAGCCCGAGCGGAGTACATTTTCCCTCCGTTGGAATGAGCGAAATGAACATTTCTGGATGAAATGGAGCAGAACGTTGCATTCTAACCCAAACTTCTTTTTTTTTCTCCTCCCCCTCTTCTCTCTCCCTCCCACCCCTCTTCCTGCATGGTCTCTGAGCACCAACCTTACTGTGGAGGGGGGGGCCATAGCAGGTCTTTGGTGACCAGCATCATTTCAGAGGACAGATTTTTAACGCTGAGCGCATCAGTGCCATTCTGACATCAGGGTCTGCCTTTAAAGTTGTTTATTGCACATCACGTTGCCTACATCCGTTTGAGATGCTCTTGTGTTGAAATATTGTAATCGTCACTTTTATGTGTCTCTCCTGGCGCCCTGATTATTTTTATTTCCCCCCCCCCGCTGTGACATATCCAAGGACCTCGGAGCCATTAAATTGACAAAAGGTTTTCTCCTCCATTTGTCAGGCAGAGATACGTTTAGGCTTCAATTAGGTATTTCGTTTGAAGTGCTGTTTTATTCCCAGGGGACACGCTGTTGATGAAACACCGAACATTATGGAGCATAGCGTTTGCGAAAACAGTGACCGGCAAACACTACCTGCTGTCTAATGCGATCCTTGGGATGACAGCTTTTTCCCCCTTGGCACACACTACCTGCATCAGTGTGTGTGTGAGAGAGACGGTGGCCACGCTCGGTGTCTTTTCTACGGCTGACACTTTTTTGCACCTTAAATGATCTTATTGGTATCGGACAACCAGATCAAAATGCTTAAATAACTAGATATCTTGACCTTTAATTGATCATTTTTAAAGACAGGCTGTCAGGGGAAGAAAAAATAAAGGTGGCTGGCTCATAGCTGAGCTGCTATATGCTGTCATTAGGTCTGCATGCAGCGTGCAGGCGGGAGCACAGGCGGTCCAGTCACACATTTAGTTTGCAGACACTTGAATGAAAGCAGCATGCTTTTAGTGGCCTTTTCTGTCAGACAGGCATTCAGCATAATGTCTCAGCCAAAGCTGCTCAGCGTGTTAATCAGTTAGCTGTCACTGACATCGTCAACATCAGTGTCACACATTCAGTGGCTGCTTTAGATTCATTTTTTTTTTCTTTCTTCACACTTTGTTTTTATTTTCGCTTGACAAAGAGTCGATGTAAAATGTATCGTAAAGCCTTCGCTGTTTCAACAAAGGGGACAGACGTGCTTTGAAGTGCCATATCCAAATGCTACTATAGCAGAGCTGCTCTGTTTCCGCGAGTCATATCAAACCCAGCAGGACTAACTTGTGTTGTTTTGTTTTTTTGTTCGTTTTTTTTGCCCCAATCATGTCACTGTTTTGAATATCGCTGTTTGTGCTTGTACTCTGAAACTTTGAAACTTGGAGTCGTTTCCCGGGAGATTCGTCGTCAGTGTAACAACATCGATACGTTGCGATTCTGGGAAACTCATGCTCCTCGCACGGTCTGCATCTGGCCTCTATTCCATCTTCAAAAGAATCATATTGTTTCAATCCATATCAAGCCTTTTATGTCTGATTGTCAGAGTTACTGTTGTTGATCGTCTCAAGACAACCACATTCCCCAGCTTTGCAGATAATCCACACACACTAAAAAAAAACAACCCACCACCTATTTCAAATCCCTGGTCTCAGCACTGTACATAGACATATTTATTTTTTGAAAAGGAAAAAAAACAAGACTGTGTACGATTTGAGATGACGCGGCGAGAACATTGAGACCGATCCTGCGTCGCTGAGGGGAGTAAGTGGTATTTATTCAGTTTATTTTCTACACGCTGTGCACATTAATCCACACAGATGCCGATATACAGCTCGTATTATGTCGCACTCTGCATCGGTTTTCCAGGGGAAGCATCTATCACACTCTTTCTAATACAGAGCTCCCCAAGTGAGATAACATTTCCAGAGTCGCCGTAGTGGAGTTTTAACTCCTGAAAAAGATTGCATACACCAGTGATCCAGAATTGGATTGGGCCGCTCCATCTTGGCTCTCTGCGGGAGTGAAATTGTAAAGTCCCAATAAAGACTACGCCAACTGACACGTGGAAAATAATAAGCAGCTGGGGCCCCCCAGCCCTCTCTCTCCTGCACCAGATGGAAACATTTTCACATTCTGCCGCAACATCTTCCCCTCATGCATTACAGTAATGCGTCTGAGGCTGTGACACAGTGGTTTAAATTGTCTTTGTCGCAGCTTGGGGCTCAAGTCGTAGCTCGCAAAACAGAAACGGAAGTGTATCTACAGTCTTTCAATTCCAGAGCTCAGTCAGAGTGTGATGGATGTGAGTCGGGGCCCTCGGAAAAGAAACAGCAACTAAACTTCGTATCCCCTTAAAATGCCTCCGTCATTTGATCAGGGAAACATTATGCAAGTTATCATCTTGAGCTTCAACACAGATGGAAGAAGGTTTACCCAAAACGTGCCAGGCGGTTGGCGTGTGCGCTGGAAACTGGTCTGCTCTCGATTTGATTTGTGCCTTTTTATCAACATGCGAGTTCCTGACATGCTGAGCACTGTCTGTCCCAGACTTGTTATTTCCAGTAGACGGGCAGCAATAGCACCATGTGCGGAGGACTCCTATCCCTGCCTTCATACACTGGATGAGTCACAGTTTCCATTCTCTTGTTTTGACGCCCCATTTTCATTGTTGTGTTCGGACACTGTTGCTAAGGCGACAACGCATGACCACTTCCTGTTTCTGATTATTTATCAGTGATTGACTGTATTATGCGAGCAATCAGCAGTAGTGTCTGTTGATCTGTAAGGACTTGGTCAAGCCCAGCTGTCCTGATGCCTTCTCCTCCCTCCTACCTTGTAATTAAGAGAAGACTTTTATAGAGGTCACAGATTAAATAGAATAAATTCCAATTTTGTAAGAATGATTTATAAAAAAATAAACTCATATTTGATGGTAACTGCATCTCTGTGCCTTTATTTTTGTTTCATTTTTAATTTTTCTTTAAAGAACGTGATGATTTGCCTCACATGGACCAGTTCTGTTTTCAAATCTTCACCTGCAAGTGCAACAGGGAAAAGCATACAGTACATGACAGACTAAGCAAATGACATGTACTAAAAGAGAAAAAATGTGTGAGGCTATTAGGAAAAACTGGATATAAGTAGGAAAGTGTTGACAGTTGTCACAATCCGGTAGGTGAAAGAGGCAGCAAACTGAAATGTCAACCAATGCCAACGCCTCCAACAACCATGATGGTTGAACTATCTACTATCACAGAGGGCAAAATGCAACACAATGAGATCCACATACCAGAAACTCAAGCAAGGACAGATAAGGAACTAGAAACTGGCAGTATGGTGGTTCCACTCCCACCAAGGCCACCCAAATCACCAGACTCAACACCAAAACACACAGTGGTGATGAACCCACATGAACCCAGAATTCCAGAG
This sequence comes from Maylandia zebra, assembly GCF_041146795.1. Taxonomy (NCBI): domain Eukaryota; kingdom Metazoa; phylum Chordata; class Actinopteri; order Cichliformes; family Cichlidae; genus Maylandia; species Maylandia zebra. The sequence continues at coordinate 12,220,153 of NC_135187.1, forward strand.
TGGCCACAACCTACAGCAAAGACCAAAATGCAGTGGGCACCAACTAGAAACATAGAAGAAGGCCTCCACCAGAGCCTGAAGCACAAACCAAAACCCAACAGAGGCCAGGCAGCTCATCCTAGACCTCAAGCGAGTGCACAAAATGGTGACAAATTATTTCGAAAAGCCTCCTATGAAGAAGATCTGATAGCTTTGTTATACCGAGGTTCTACTTTTCCAGTTACATGAGGTGCTGACTCCTCCCTACAGGCTCCTTCAAGCAAAGTTGGGGTTAAAAAAAGCATCAGTCTTTATCCATGGTATCCAAATGTAACAATAAGGCTTAACTAAGCATAATCCTGTATTTTATACTGGAAGAGTCACTCTGAATCAATACAAAGCTGTTCTGAGTGGTCACCTTTACCCTATGACGAAACACTTCAATCAGCCAGAGAATAGTACATAAAGAAAAAATGTAACTTATAATTTATGGCCTACACAAAAAATATGGGATTATCTTTTGAATGAATGTTCATTGCACCAGTTAAATTCCCGGGACTTGGGAGAAACAATGCCAATACGGCGTGATCCAAAACGTACCACAAAATAGCCGAGTCTAAAGTTGGAGCCACAGATGTGGGCTAACACAAGAAATTCCTCACAAATTTCTTCCAGAGGAATGCATCCCAACTTCTGCTCATTAAGCTAAGCAAAGTTCAGTCTTAAAACATTTTGAAATGTGGGATGGGTCCCCAAAGGCATGACGGAAGAAATGAAATGGCTGTGGATCAGTATCAAATCCACTGAAAATGATATGACATTTTCAGTGATCCTTGACCTTTTTGAGTGGAAGTGGAAAGAAGGAAACGTTGGGTTTTTCTTTAATATGTCATCCATCTGCAGTTGAAAACCCAAATAGAGTCGTGTGCAGTTTTCACAGGACCGTATGCAGTTTAGTTCACTGAGGTTTACTTTTGTTTATGCGCAGCTCTCTAAAGTGCCAACCACAGCATTTCATTCGGGTTGACATCTGGACTTTGGACCATTGCAACTCCTTGATTTTCTTTTTGAGCTGTTCTTTTGTACCCAAAAAGTTGATTCTGTTCATTTTTGGGGGGGATTTCCTTACCTGGATGATTGAGCACATATCAAGACTGTTCTGTTGTAGATTCCATGCTGTGTTTGGGCCCATTGTCCTGTTACATTACACAATTTGGACAAAACTGTCGGGAAAGATTGCCTCAACTTCGACTGTGGATCGCTGTGGGATACAGAGGAGTTCATGGTCGACTCAGTGGCTGTAAAGGTGCCCAGATCATCAGCTCTCCACCTCAGTGCTTCACAGCTTATATGAGGTGTTTGTGCTGATATGTTCTTTGGCTTTAACTACTGACAATGCTGTGCTTTGGGGCCAAACGGCTCCATTTAAGTCTTGTCTTTCCAAATGACATCATTTTAGAGAGAACCCTTCCAAACTAGCCATACTTTTTTGAATTGTACTGTCATGACCTTAGCATCTAACATGTTCACTGAGGCCTGTGGCTTTTGTTGTCTCTCAGCATTGTATGGTCTGACCTTGGGGTGAATTTGCTGCAACCTCCACTGGGAATCCTGTGGTGTTGTGTTAACACACACCTGAATGCTTTAGACCCCCAAACTTCCAAAACTTCTTTTACAGAGGTGCTCACAGTTAGTCAAGTCATTTTGATTAGCAGCACCTCGATGCTTTAATTCCTCTGGAAGACAAAAAGGTTTACTTTTCATCTTCCAGACAGGAAGGACGTAATAAAGGATATTACATGTCCCAGTGTCTGAGGATTACTTTTTCCCGAACAGACGCTGCAACAACACTGATGATTTGTTTGTGCTTGCTTTTGTGCACACGTTGTCAACAGCCGAGTGCAACCCTGCACATTTTTTTTTATTAATTTCATCATCTGTGACAGAGTGTGCACGGACAAGTACTCAGCCCCTGACCTCTGCCTCAGCTGAATGTGAACACACTCCATTTGTACAGTAATAATAGTCCCTCAATGCTGCGTTGCCCTCTGCGATATAATAACCACCCCAGTATTAGACCACTGAGGAGGGGTTTATTAGTCACTACTCAGAGCATTGATTTCCCCCCACAATGCTGAAAGCCTTCTCACTGCTCCAAAGCTGCATCTGTCCCTCTGCGTCTCCCTGAGGACAATAGCCTCATAACACATCTAAGATACGACCCCAGCTTTGTTCTGAATTATTAAAAGCACCCATATCAGACACTGATATTCTCATGCATATCTGTGACCTGACAGCAGTGCCGTATTTGTGCGTGTGTGTGTGTGGATTTGTTGCCACGAACATTGTACTCAGATTTAAGCTCATGTTTCATGTTTGGTTGAATAAGGCCCTTTGTGAGTTCTTCTCACTGCTTCTTTCTTTTCTGATCTATAAATGAGGCTTTTTTTAAACTGAGGCTGGAATCACAGGACACCAACAGAGACCAAAAAGCTCTGACGAGTTGATCTGGCGCTCCTCTTATCAGAGCAGGGCCTTTATTTATCAAGCATCTCACAGTAAGAAATCACAATCAAGAGTGACGTGCTTTAAGCTTCTAAGAAGAAAAACCCACATTATATGAAATGGCTCTTATCTTCTCTAATATTTATGAGAGATTGAGACATGTGCAAACATGTTTGGAGTCACAAGCAGATGGTGTTCAGGCTGAAACGTGCGTTTGAAGCACATGTCATTAATGACTTAAAGCTTATTAAAATGAGGAATTCTTTTATGGACTTTGTGGGAGATTCAGCAGGGTGAATGCAGCTTTGATTCGATTCCAATCACAACCGGTGTTTTTGTTATTTTCCTGGTGCAGCTTTGCGGATATTTTTGTTATTTCCAAACTCTTTGGAGCGAATTAACGAAAAACGAGCTGCATGATTTTTTTAAGAGTGGTGATGTTAAACTTGTTTTACATACAGCTCACTGTGATCTTAAGTGGGCCGGAACAGTGAAACTCCCCTTTCAGTCAGCGTAAAGAAGTTTAACGAAATCAAATTACACTGAGATATTGTAAGAAAAGAAAAAGAAGTGCAATTTCAACTTCACAAAAATGCTGCTCTATTACCAGAATGGGAAAAAAATCTATCAGCACTGTAAGAAATACTGTAATTGAGTTAAAACACTAAAATTTATGCCCTTGTTCGCATTTTCCAAAGATGTGCGCACGTGCAGAGGGCCGGATTGGACTCTTATACGGGCTGATTCTGGTCCCTGGGCCTTTTGTTTGAGACCTCTGGTTTAGAGTTACTGACAGCTGACCTTTACCTAAGATGTAGTTATATTGAGTGACATTTTTCCAACAGTGGGTAGATGAGCTATAATTGGCCTCACCTGTAATAATACACCAGATGATTTGAAATATCAACTGGACTTTTATGAAGAGGAGAAATTCTGTCTTCAATAAAGACACACTCACGCACAGTAAAAGCACGCTGCGGTCCAGTGATTGGACCAGACTGCATATAAAAAGAAGTGATGTAGCCTCCGGGTCTGATAAGTGAAGCAAATGCCTAAGTGCCTTTGGATCTGCATTCCTCCTAATGACAGGCAAAGGATGGAGCGGTTAGCACTGCCGCCTCACAGCAAGAAGGTCCCAAGTTTGATTCCACTGGTCGACCGGGTCATTTCTATGTGCTTAGATGTTCTTCCTGTTTCTGCGTGATTCCCTTTAGTTTCCTCACATGTATGTTAGGTTAACTGGTGAATCTTAATCAGCTGTAGGTGTGAATAATTCCTTTTTCTGTGTTAAACCTTTGATGAACTGGTGACCTAAGAGCTGAGAGTGGTCTCCTGGAAGATCTCATCATACTAAGAGATCTTTGAGATTCAACAGGGTTTGATTATTTAAGACTTTGTATATGATAAGAAGGATTCTAAATTCAATCCTGGATTTAACAGGGAGCCAGTGAAACTGGGCAAAACAGTGCAGATGAAAGAAAGCAGTCTTACATACTTGTTATATATGTATTGAATGACATCTCCTGATTACTGGAGGCAAAGGTAATGCTATCCATAGCAAGCATCTTATTACATACACCATATTTCTAAGGTTTTAGGGCCAAATATAATGACCTCACTCTTGTCTGAACTGTAAAGGTGGTTAGCGCTGTTGCCTCACAGTAAGAAGGTACTGGGTTCAAATCCACCATCTGGCCGGGGCCTTCCTACGTCAAGTTGTCTGTGCTCTGGCTTCCTCACCCAGTTCAAAGACATGCAGTTTGTAGGATTAGGTTAACTGGTGGTTCTAAATTACCTACAGGTGTGAATGGCTGTCTGTCTCTCTGTGACAGCCCTACAGGCAGTGTATCCTGCTTCTTACTCCATGGCAGCTGGGGCTGACTTCAACAATGCACGAAATTAGAGCTCACCCAGGCCTTTAAGAAATGCCTTTAGTTTAACCAACTGATTTGAGTGACTGCATGGATAAATAAAGCTGGGATTCATCTGATTAGCCATGAAAATGGATGTTGTGTTTTGTAATACTACCACTTAAGAGAAGTGTGTACAATATAAAAATTAAAGGTCCCGGCACAGAACCCTGAGGAACTCCATGACTCGCTGTGTGAGAAAGATTCCTCATTTACATCCACAAACTGGTATCAAATGCTGTACTGAGGTCCAGCAGAAGAACACAAATGAATTTACCATCAGAGAGTATGAGGAGGGTCCATTAGTACCCTTCAGTTGTGCTTCCCTCAGTGTTAAAACAGCAACACTGTGGGAAATGCTTAATGAAAATACAGATTAAATAAACCAAAAAAAAAAGAGTGATTCAAAAAATAAAATCACAGGAAGATTTAGTTCAGTTGTTATAGGATTACGGATGTAAATAAGCTGTTTTACTAAAATCTTGTTTGTACACTTGGCATACTAATGTTCTTGAACATGTGTTGTCCCCATTACTTACAAGAAAATGAAAATTGGAACCAGATAATCGGTTGGATTAAAATACAAGCTAACATCCACTTTAAAAAGATCAACATATTCACAATAAGTCTCGTGATTTTGCCACAGTGTTTTTTCTTATTGAAGTTCTCAAGTACAATATACATTTGTAACATAGGCATGTAACAGAATATAAGGATTAAATAGAATATATCAATTTCTCTACAGGCATAAACCCTCTATTGAGCTAGCAGCTACAGACAGATAAAACATTAACTCTTCAGATTAACTGAGAAGGAAAAAAATGCTGATTGTAATGTTGAATGTCGAGGTAGACAGAATATTTTCTGCCATGCTGATGACACCGGTGCCCTCCATCCCCTGGCTCCTCCATGGGATGTCTTGGCCTCATTTGTCTCCTCTCGTGTATCCTCTGTTCTTTAATGTCTTCTTTTAGAAGCCTTTTGATATTGCTAGAGTACCAATTCCTTCTGTGAAGCACTGCTTCAGCCAGTCTGTGGTAACCTGTCATAGATCCAGTTTAAGAACCCATCACCAATCCATTATCTGTAGTCCATGTGTACCTGTGGATGTCCTACATACAAGGTGCAATCAAAAAAAATCTGAGCTTGTGCCTGTTGAGAAAGAATCGACTGAGACATTGATTATGTGAATGTGAACGGGTGATTAAATTAACTTTTGTGAGTCAGGGGTCATTGATATTTTTGTATCCACGTGCAGGTGCACATTTATGCTGTGAAACAGGCACAGTGTCTCAGAGTCTGCAAGCAGATCTATCAACAGACTCCAGAATGAGCCAAAATCTGTCTCGCAGATCATCGATTTTAGTTGGCTGTTTTGCTTTGCCTTAACAACTAAACAGGTTGTTTTTGCAGGAGAAGAACCTAAAGTGCCAAAGCATGAAGTGCAGAACAAAGAGCATGCTTTGCATTGTTTTCTTCAACATTCAGTGTGTGCACTGTGAATTCATCCACAGTGTCAAACTGTCAATGAGGTCTGCAGCAATGTCCTGAGGGAGAAGATTCAACCAACACAAACTTTGGCACGACGGCAGCTCGGTGGTTCGTGGTGACATTGCACAGGTTCTTTGGCCACACTGACACACCCACTACCCACCCTATGCCTCGTGTTGTTGCTGAACAAGTAAGTCCCTACAAGCTGTTTGCTTAGATCATCCTTGCTCACAAAATGAGCTTCATATTAAGCAACAGCTGTTATTTGGAAGCTGTGGATGAGATGCAGCCTGTCGTAAAGACTACTTTACTTTTAAAGATTTTATAGATACCGTCTCTAAACTTTCTGATTGCACCTTGTACACGTGTGTTTGTGTGTGTGGCTCAGCTCCTGACAGCCAGCATGGAGTTGATCTCCCAGATGAGGTTGCGGAGTTGGTCCATGATCTGTTTCAGGTGCTGGTTCTTCTGCTTCAGCTTCTGTAGGAAAAACATAGAAAAGAGATGGGAAAAAGCATGTTTTAGATACAAAAGCAATAAAAACTACAAATGTGAGAGCAGTTTGGTTACTGAAAAAAAAAAAAAAAGGCCTGCTTAAACAGTGTAAAACCAACAAAGCAATTATATACACACACAAATAATTACAGATTTGTTTGGAGCTACTACCCACAACAACACAAACGCTGATTCATACCATTTACTATAACACTGTAAATCCTTGTAACATAAATTACTTAACAAACGCTACTGAAGAAAAATAAATTCCAGATGTGATCTCGCTCCTAATGACGCTGCCACTTTGCCGCTCCCATTAGAAAACAAGCAGGTTCTAACCACAAAGTCTGGCTCGACAAATATTTTCAAAATTAGTATTAGTCAGTTATTCTGAAGGCAAATAAAATGTTAAAATACGCACACACACAACTTTTGACTGGGAAAGGCTTTTAGTGGGGACACTGCTGATACTTGGGCTGGTGTCAAAAATCACTGCCAGATTTGGGAGTGGTTTAGAAAAACGTCACGGTAAAAGGCGCAGGATTACGTCACTTATTCCTCCGTTCTACAGGGCTCAATTGTTCCTACAAAATGAGTCACATGGTGGCAATGTGCAGCTTGTTCCTTAATTAAGATAAACAACCCGCTTTAACCCTCGAGGGGCTTAGTTTGTATTTAACTGGTTCCTCCAAAAATCTGCACCGTAAGACACAAGCAGGTTGCGGATATAATTTTTTTAAGCACGCCATGCTTCGGTAAACTCAAAATAACATTATCAATAATTTAAATGGTAGAAAGTGAATTTCCAATATTTTATTCATTTTTCAATGAAATAAAGTGTTTTGTTTCTTCAAACTTGGCCTCTGACAAACAAAAGTACAGCTGAGTGCTTTTCTGGTTGTTTGTGTGTGGTGAAACCCTAGAGGGTTAATTCGAGTCAATCGTTCATCCACCATCCTGCTGCTATAAATGATCGGCAAAATAAAAAATGTGCATTTCTCTGCAGCTGAAGATTGTCTCCAACAATGAACCATTTAATCCCAGTCTGTCATAAACTACGGAGCCCCCACCTTTTGGTTAAAAATGATCCTTGCTGTACTTAAACATTTTGGTGGTTTTAATCTTATTGCTAAGAAAAACAGTGCCAATATCTAGCAGGCATCACGTTTACCTTGTTCAACATCTTACTTTACTGTATTAACATGCTCACATTTACTAATTAGCATCAGTTCCTTTGTGAAGCTGAGTGGTGTAGGTAATCAACATCTGATTGTGAGAATTCGTCCTGGATTGTGGAGAAAAATCAGCACTAAATGCAACTGCCTGTTTCCTGAGCTGCGCAGAATAAGAAGCTTGTTTTTCACCTGAAAAGCTGTTAAGTCACTACAACTCCACACTATACGGTGTAGTCTGTGGAAACAGAAGAGCTGTGTAGGTGCTGCTCTCTCTAATTCAGACTTTAGATGTACAGCTGCTCAAGTGGTGATTATAACTGTCAGCTGAACAATTCATAATCAACCACATTAAGTGAAGAATTGAATAAAATACATTAGGAAATGTAAGGTTAGTAGCTGATGTCAAAAAACATATTCAAAATACAAACTGCCCATTGCTTAGACCAGGGGTAGGCAACGCCAGGCCTCGAGTGCCGGTGTCCTGGAGGTTTTAGATGTGTCCATGATACATCACAGCTGATTTAAAGGGCTAAATGACTCCTCAGCATTTCTTGAAGTTCTCCAGAGGCCTGGTAATGAACTAATCATTTGATTCAGGTGTGTTAACCCAGGGTGTGATCTAAAACCTCCAGGACACTGGCACTCGAGGCCTGGAGTTGCCTACCCCTGGCTTAGACCCAGCAGGGCGTCGGTTTAAGCCGAGTGAGCTACCGGGCTGAAAATATACTGGCAGAAAACCTAAGAAAAAATCAAAACTCACAAAATGTCACTTTCATTGAGTGAAACTAAGACTGTGGTCAAGATGAAATCAACAAATAATTCAACAACCATGTAACGGAAGCGAATTCACAAACCAACTTATGTTTAGGACAGGGGTGTCCAACTCCAGGCCTCAAGGGCCAGAGTCCTGCAGGTTTTAGATTTCACCCTGGGTCAAACACACCTGAATCAAATGATTAGTTCATTACCAGGCCTCTGGAGAACTTCAAGACATGTTGAGGAGGTAATTTAGCCATTTAAATCATTTATCTCACTGGCTTGATCTAGAACTCAAATATTCAAAAGGTTTCAACAAAGCTGTGAGGCTGAAAAATGAAGCCAAAAAGTGCAGTCTCTGTAACGGCTGGCTCCAGTCCTCACAGACTCCCATGTTAAAGCTTCCAGCAGTAATGCCATTTCATTTTTGACTTTCTGCTTTTCTTCAGATTAGTTTCCTGTCAGAGGCCAGACTGGAAAATCAACACAGGGTTGGACCATCAGGGGTGGACAAACTGGGACTCTTGCGGAGGGCCATCCCAACGAACTAAATTCATCTTAATATTAATTTTTATCTCTTTATCTTTTTCTGAACTGCTACTGGTAAATGTTGGAGTTAGACCCCAGTTGAGGTCCCTTGAGGAAATTAGCTGCAGAGCGTTGTGGATGGACAGAACATATGAAATGTGTTTTGTTTTCCTCTTTCTGAAATGTGTATGGCAGGAGGCTTAATAAAAGCTTCAAAGCCACATTTAACTCCAGGTATTTCTCTCGCACACAATAAACAAAGTTTCCTCACCTGCCTGCTGACATCTCTCCCAAACACTCCCTGCTTCAGCTCACTTCATCAATCCTCGCCCCACTAATCGCTAAACTAACACACGCATCTGGCCTGTTTCGGGAGGGTACCGGTACATCACAGAGCAGCAAACAACACAATCTCCCAGTTAGTCACTCAGGGTTTTGTTCGCTGATTGCCTCTAAATGCCGCACCAAGATCTCTAAGTCAACAGCTGCCATGGACTGAAGTGCCTCATTGCCCAAGCTTTATACATAAACAAATAATAGCTCCTGAGCTGCTGTTGCTGGAGAGCCAGAAGAATAAAAGTGAGTACAGCTGCCAAATGTGGCTTTTGAAAAAATAACTCTGCCATTTGGAGGTTTGGGCAAATCAAGCAGCAGCAGTACATCACAGCGACTCGCTCAGCCGCTTCTCCTCTGATAGATATCCAGAGTGAGTGAGGGGGAGAGAAAGAGGAGAGCTCCTTCACTCAGGAGCTACTGTATCTGCAGTGCAGTGAAATCTATTAAGATTAAATCCATCTCACCCTCTCTCGCTAACACTCCTTTAGCCATGACTAATTACCAGCCATTTTTGCAGCGCAGATAACACCTTGAGCAATCGATTTCACACAGCTCTTTTAATATCAACTGTTTAGCTGATTGTCCTTGAAGATATTCCACAGTGGAACATTTGGAAGCCTTCCAGTCTTTCTCCCCCTCACTCTTCCCCTCTCTCTGGGGGGCTCTAAAAGCATCTCAAGCTCTCTTACTCCATCCTACCTTCTATCTCTCCAACTTACACTTTGAGTCTTAAGTGTGTGTGTGTGTGTGTGTGTGTGTGAGAAGATGGCAGTGAGTGTGTATTAAAAGGGATATGCCTCATTAATCTGACAAGCAAGTCTTGAAATAACTCGGTCATTTACGTATTAATGAGACGATACCCAGAGTCTTTGTAATCTTCCTCCAAGAATACAACGTTGCTCCCCTTTTTTTAAAAAAAAGTGAAACACTTTTTGCTCCATGAAGCTTCAAAAAAAGGAGCTGCACTCAGAAATATGTTTTTCATCTTGCTTTTTAAGAATAAAACAGCCACATATGGCTTCAAAGATGCATTTTTTGTCTTCACTTTTGAATACAGACTCTTCCACAAAATTGTGCCCTATGCTTTTTTTGAAAGCAGGCAATAAAATTATACATTTTTCACAGTGGAAATAAGACTATAGAGGCAGCAAAGCCTTCACAGCACATTTATTATAAAAGGCTCGCTGGCATATCTTGATATATGAATAACAAGACTGCTATTATCACAGTAATGATTCGGCAACCTCAGGGAGATATAATTCCATTCATAACCTCATAATTAGCGGAACTCTAATCCTTCACACCTATAATGCAATATTTGGAGAAAGGGTTTACAATAGAGAACAAAGAACTCTGAACTGTCTCCTCTTTGTCTGAATTACCAGGCGTTTTGCACACACTTCAGGAATCCAGCAAATACGCTCCCTCGTTTCTCTATGTTCGGACCCACAATAATGTTCTGATGTCCTTTCAATCCACAGCAAGAGCACTGACAGGCCATCGCCCACTGCAGGGTGGCCAGTCAACAACTCATGTCTGTCTGAGTCCTGTCTCCGAGGGCCTCCTGCAGACTGGGAGACTTCCTACCTGCTTCGTATAACCTGGAAACGCTGGTAGTAGTCTGCGGTAGAGCTTAAAAGAACAGCGACCTGAGATAGAAACTGTGATTGGCACGCCCAGAAGAGAAGCAGCGAGATGAGGGGAGTGAAAATAATGGTCCAGAACAAGTGTTTAGGTTGTGATGTGTGTGTGTGTGTGTACATGGAAAGGGTGGGAGGATAAGGGTGTGTTTGTGTGCATCAGTCTCTGTCGTGCAGGTGATTTATCCACAGTTTTTACTTTGGACGTTAAAAATCAGAATCAAGACATCTGTGGTTTGCAGAAATCAATGATTCAAAAGGAGAACGCAAGTCACGCTGTTACGTTAAAAAAAAAGGCTTTTACTTTATCTGTTGTGCGGACAGAAAGCCACTGCAGCCGCGATCACCGTTTATCACAGAAGCTCGGTGCTGTTTGCAGGTTCTGTATTTGAACATAATAACACTGCAGCCAAAGCCATGTAACAACCGCCTCATCTTACTGCATATAAAGGGGAATATGGCAGAGGTTGACAGGTTTTAGATTTGGAAAAAGAGTGAATCAATACTCAGCAAAGGTCAAATAAATATGATTTTTATAGAGAGAATAAAGTCAGGTCAGTGCATCGCTAGTATGGGTACCCAACTGAGTGAATTTGTTAGTGTGTGTGTGTGTGTGTGTGTGTGTGTGTGTGTGTGTGTGTGTGGAATCTGAGAGTAGGAAGAGAAGGTCATTCTAATGTCCAACTGCAGGACGCTCTCAGGTGCACTTGCAGAACATCTGGGCAGAGGACAGGCCGGGGTGAGATGTGTTTTTCAAAGCACAGGCAAGTTGCACGCAGAATGAGCCTTGTAAACAAGTCACATGGACTCACAGAGCTGTTTATCGGACACAGTTTTGGGAACACATCATCTAAAGAGATTAAACATTTTGGCAGCAGTGGGAGAAATCCAATTCCCATCCCTGTAACCTCCACTAAGTATGAAAGACATGTCAGAGTACCTGTCTGTGTTGTACTTTACCTCTGATTTATACACAGTAATAGCAAATTTCTATTTAAAAAAAGAAGAGGAAAAAAACATGCTTATGAAGACGGAGAAACCAGAGCCAAAGAGCAGCGTGACCTTTTTTTTAAATCTTACTTTTAAAAAAAACACGTTATTTTGAAGAAGACAGAACATGCAGCAGAACAAATGAGTAATAAAACCAAAAGAAAGAACAAAAGCAATATTGTATTATATATAATATTAAAGAGTACGACTTTGTGTGTGCAGGAGTGATATATCTATAATGTAGGGGTGCAACAATATTCGTATCGATATTGAACCGTTCGATACAGTGCTTTCGGTTCGGTACGCATATGTATCGAACAATACAACATTTGTAATTTATTTTATCAACTTTCCTTCTGACGATGCTGTCTGTGTTGAGCGCTCAGTGAATCTGCGTTCGACTACTCCGCCTAGGCTGCACTGTCGAGCGCAGATCCACTGAGCGCTCAACACAGACAGCATAGTCAGGAGGAAGAGCGCAGGGCAAGCTAGCGAGACAGAAGTTAAGCTCTCCTTGCAACATTCAGATCTGGCGTTTGGAATTATTTTGGTTTTCATGTGACGTATGACCCTGAAGGTAAGCGAGTCATGGACTAAAGTAAAACAGTATGTTGGATGTGCCATGCAATGCTTAATTACATTGGTGTGAACTAGTGTGTTAGCGCAGTTAGCTCGTTAACGTGTTGGCCGTCTAGCCCCATGCACGGGGCGATCGGCGGTAGCTCGTTAACGGAGATTTGCCGTGTTGTGGCGTTAAGGTCATTTCAACGAGATTAACCTGAAAGCACTAGTGGGAACACAACGAATATGACTGCACATTTACGCCGACATCATCCTAGTGCAAAGACAAAAACAACAAGCATGCTACTAACTTTAGCCGAGTCATTTAGACAGCTGTTAGCACGTGATTCTCCTTATGCTGCTGAGAATATAGCCCAGAAGAAGCGGATAGTATAGCTTTTATTTTGGAAAGAGACATTTCTCTGTAATAAACTCTCTTTTCCAAAGATGAGTGATTCCTCAATCAGATACAGGGCTTGCAAAATCGCTAGCCCGACGTCCCGGAGCTAGCGATCTTTCCAGTCGGGCTACAAAAATCTCTCTGCCCTGCCCGTCGGGCTATTGTAGGAAAAATATATGTCAATGCTTTTGCATTCTTTCAGAAATGTAGCTGGGTAATTATGTCATTGGCATCGGTGAGCCACTGTCAATATGTGACATATTGAAATCGCGTTTGAATTTGCGCTTGTTTTTTTGCTTTCACTTTGCAATGACAGCACTGATCTGTGAGTGATGATAATTTGTGCACCAATTCCTCTGACATCGTCTTATTAATCGTTAGCTTACTATGCAAACATGACAAGTGAAATCTCCCGCAGCAAGCTTAAACATGTGAGAGGTTGATCGCGCAGAGAATCGCTGAGCTTATGTGAGTCCGTGTGTAAAAGTAGCAGTATATATATTTTAGTTCTGCTGAGCCAAATAAGACAGGTCGGGGTGAAGAAGTGACAGCCAAAGAAAAGCTTACCACAAAACGGAGAAGTTATGACAAATGAGACTATAAGGCAAAAAGAAAGTGCAGCTTTATGGTTTCATGGACAAAAGAATTTCTGTGGCTGCAAAATGATGAGCTAAATAACCAGGGCTGCACATAAGTGGTCCGCAGGTGCGCATTCGCTGTCAAAATAAAAAACGCGCACAAGGGTTAGGGTTAAATTTAAAAACTGTACTTTTGAGTTAAAATATATATTTATAATTTTAATAAATGACAAATTAAAAAGGCATGAACATTTTTTTGTATCGAAAAAATATCGAACCGTGACACCAAAGTATCGAACCGAACCGAACCGTGAATTTTGTGTATCGTTGCACCCCTACTATAATGTAGTATATTAACCTTTACAGGACTGAGTGGAGGATATATAATACTATAGATGTTTGCTATTAGGTGTTAGCTGAGCTGTTAAATCATTACACAGGTCATATTATTGTCTCTTTATGTTGTTTTGTGGGTTATTTCTGTTTATGTTGTGTTTTATTGCGTTTTCGCATTTTTCTATTTGCTGGCGTTTCGTTAAGTTCCAATGCGTTTGACCTCCCAGGGCTACTGTATAATACGCTCATGTTCCCTTCTATACTTCAGACACTTCATAAGATTCTCGTGTTGTTCTTTGATATGAAAGTGACACAGATAAGACGAGCAGCTACAGTATCTGGTATCTTATTCACCATCAACTTTAAAAAAAACTACCAGTTTGGATCTCATGGAGAAAATGACCATTGATTATTCAGAGGTCGGCTGAATATGTCTGAAAATGATGAGATGTACAAATAAAGGACACGAAATGGAGAGTGGACACATGAGGTCTTGGTTACCGAGCCATATACCAGTTTGTTTAATGGATGAAGGATATTTCTCTGTCTCTTCCATCCCTGTCTGCCTTTCTCTGATTTCCTACATCACGCTCCCCATCCGCCCCACTCGTCCAAACTAGATCAAAGCTGCTGTCCCCGGTAGACAAGTGAAAGACAGAAGTAAAAGGGGAGGAAAAAAATGAATTTTTCATCGAAATCACTACATTAAAATTCAGTTCCACTGAAAGTTTGCCACAAGAGAAGCTCTAACGACTATATCTGTGTGTCATGTCAAGACAGATTCTGACTCAGGCCACCAAAGGACATTCCCTGACCTGAAATCCATTAGTGACAAATATATTCATACATTCACATCAGTGTAGGCCCACTGGAGATTGCTTTCGATTAAAGTGAATAGCTTTGCGCACCTTCAATACAGCATTCATCAACAGTCAGGCGCAACAACTCAGCACAAAACCTAAATCTGTAAACACTCGGGATTTGTCGAATGTAGGCCATCAAACAACAGGGCGTCTCCAGGGTTATCGAGCTTGATAATTGCCATCTCTATATGAATTAATTCTGCTGCATTATTTCTGTGTTAAAGCTGACTGGGGAGGGGTTATTTTTATCCCTTAGACATTACAGAAAAATCGAGCTAATCTGACAATTATATTACTGTGTGAATAGGATGAAGTATTCACCTGCTTTTTAACCATTTACCGTGTTTCATCTGCAATTAAAAACACGACCACCACACTTCTTTGAGCACATTAAAATCTCTTGTGGGCTTTTTGATGAAGGGCTGGAAAGAAAAGACTTCAATTAAAAAGAAATAATACTACACACACACACAGAGGAATGTAGCAAGTGAAGCAAAAACCTGCCTTCACTCAGGATTCTTCTGCTAATCCGGCCTGTCGCCGGCAACTCAAATCACAGCTTTTACTCCAATGGATCTGGCTGGGAATTACAAGTGTAAGTGTCTGTGAGTGAGGAGAAGGGATTAGAGAAGAGAAGAGAAGAGAAGAGAAGAGAAGATGGGAGACCTTTTTACCCTTTTTTAAACAGTCATATGAATGATTTTTCATGACATATGACCGCTTCTATATCATCATTTGCAACTATTACCATCCACACACTCAAAATCCTTTGATCTTTTTCATCATGCCTGACATCAGCCATTATAAATCATAAAATAAATTAAAACCTTCAAACACTGTCAGTCCAGCGAGAGAGCAGCAGGTATTCATGCTCTTACTCCTTCGAAAAAATAATGCAAAATCACTTTCTGGGGGTTGTTTTATTTGTTTGTTTGTTTAACCAGAACTGGATGATATTCTAATCATAATTTACTCCAAATATATGGTTTTCCACTTGGTTTAAAAAAAAGAGACTTGTGCTTCCCATCTGGTTGTGCTAACAATGTACTGAGCTTTCACTGCAGACAGGGCTCAGGCAGCTCCTCCACACACCATGAACCAAGCGAGGTAAAGACACAGAAAGGTTTTAATCAAGACTAAGGTGGTTTGGAAGAATCAGTCCAAATGGAGTTTGTGTCAAAGCAGCACTTCAGAACCAACAAACCTTGTGTTTGACTTAGATCAAAAAACATTCCTCAACAAAAGTGACATTAAATCTAAGCCAAAAGCAGGTATCCTTTTAGGGACCGACTATATAGCTAGGTATGCAGACAAGCATTTCTGAATGTACAACATGTTAACCCAGCAGCAGACGACACACTGTGTGACACTCCAGCCATCTAGAGTAAACTGAGGCTACAATTGACACAAGCCCACCCAAATTAGACAATAGAAGATTAGATAATTATTGCCTGGTCTGATGAGTCTCAATATCTGCTTTGTTCAGATCCCTTAGTACTAACAGAACATCATTCATGTCCATCCCTTTATGACCACAGTGTACCCATCTTCTACCCAACCAGGTAATGTATCAAAGCTCAGGTCATCCCAAACAGCTTTCTTGAACGCAACAGTGACTTCACCGTACTCGAATGGCCTCCACAGGCACCAGATCTCAGTCCCATAAAGCACCTTTGGGATGTGGTGGAACAGCAACTTTGTAAGTCTGTCATGTCAATCTAAAAGTGTTTCTAACCCAGTGCCAACAAGGTGTACCTAATGAAGTGGCCAGCGAGAGCACTGCAAACCTATATAAAGGAAATATAATGATATACCATAATACTGCCAGAATGTTTTTAAAAAAAAATTACCAAGATAACAAAAAATATTTATTTTAAAGCACAGAAAACCAGCAAGTAGGAAGACATAAAGGAAGGGAAAACCATCTACCTACAAGTTGCTAGCTTACCTAGCATGGGCTAGCGTGCTAGCTCAGAAATTCATCAGCAACACTGGTGTGAAGGCAGTTAGACTGGTGCTTTGTTCTACAGTAAAGTAAACTGACCGTGCGGTGTCAGGGCGGTGTCAACTAAAGCTTAACACATTAAAAAGTAAGAAGGCACCACCTTGTGGCTATTCAGTAACTGTGCTTTATAAAGTAATTATTGACAGCGCTGAAGATTACTATAAATTTTAAAATAAAACAACATAAATCATGAGAAAAATGACCCAAATAGTCTAGCTAGCAGTGGGTTTAGCCAGTCATTGATACATATTCGTCTAATCGCCCAACCCACAACTCGAAGTGAACAAAAACAGCTTCTGCCTTTTCCACAAGGT
Source organism: Maylandia zebra (assembly GCF_041146795.1). Classification (NCBI taxonomy): domain Eukaryota; kingdom Metazoa; phylum Chordata; class Actinopteri; order Cichliformes; family Cichlidae; genus Maylandia; species Maylandia zebra. Next base: position 12,237,015 of record NC_135187.1, read on the forward strand.
TTGCTAAGGCTAAAGCAAACCCCCTGGCTATCCTCAGACAGCGAGATTGAGATTGGGTGCCTGCGCCGGAGTGAAATTTAATTAAATTTTATTATTCATAACAAGCGTGACAGGAAACATGGAGAAGAGCCACAGCTATGTGTAAAGGTGCTCTTTTTCCCCCAGAATCCAGTGATCCCCTAAATTATGTAGAAATGACTCATTTCCTGAAGGAATTGTAACTCTCGTTCAGGAAGAAGAATTAGGACAAAGCAAACTCATGGGGCCAACACTTTTAGCATCGAGAGTGTCTACAGTAAAAGCTTCCAGGCTCTGTTCTTAAAGTGCTATAATCTCTGTCCATGCAGCCATAACGCTGATGAGCATAAAATCTTTTCGGGACCTTCTACTGATTATTTCGCAACCTAACTTTTGCATATTTATTACAAGTGAATGAAAATGGCTTGGGTAAGCAATCATTTAGATTGTTCCACAGAATATGCAGCATGAGTAAAAATAAGCTGCAATGATCTGCAGTCACCAACTCCTTTAAGAACTTAGTTTAAAAGTGGTGCACAGACTAAGTCCACTGGTGATATGTGGCAAACTGCCAGTAACGTGACTGAAAACGTGAGTGTAATAAGGCTATGGGTTGTCCTTTTGATTATATCATTAATCGATGCTTAACTGAAGCCGCAGATTCCTTACCTCACCTTAGAATGTTTAGTAAGGTGCGAGAATTTCCCTACACTGTTTGATTGCTGATTGCATTTTATGTGCATAAAAATAACAAGTCGAGATATTTATTTGTAAAGCCAACAGGAAATTATTCAAGGACTACTTGAAAAATGATATCTGTATCAAAAATGTAGTTTTTAAGAACAGGGTTGTTCAACTTATTTATCTTTTCATGCTTTGTTCAACATTCCTGTAATATTCAGTCAAATACTTTGTTTGAATTCATTACCTAGTAACACAGTTTCTGTTATAGCTGCTTAAATGTGAGTTATATTATATTTCATTTAGACACAGTTAAGTCAAAAGTTACAGCGATTCTTAATCTGTCTGCATTAATTTATTATTTGTGGTATGGGAAGGTCCCAGCAGCAGGACCCCCAGTCTGGAACAGAGCAGGCATCAGTAATAACAGATAAGGGCTATGCCATATCATCACATTTAATGCGATAAACTGTCACATCACAATATCACTGACATAGAAACACCACGCTTTTATTTTCCCCCAAAACAATGAGGCAAGCCTAGACATGCTGGAAAGCCAGAGCCCATGTCATCACCTACTAAGGATTTTTTTTACCTGTAAAGGGAGCTACAAAAAAACAAGCAGGCAAAAACATAGAATCAAATGCAATAGCTGATAGGTGCACTTCATTTGACAGGTAGAGCAAATAGTGGATGGAAATTACTGACCTTGCTAAAAGAATGGCAACGGAGAGACCAAAAGGTAGAAAATATTTTTCATTAAACATTTTTTATGTGACAATATTGTGGAAGGTTAAGTTACTTTAGTTATTGTTAAACTAAACTATTAAGCAGCTATTTGTAATACTTCTTTTTAAATATTTATGGAAAGCACTACGTGGGCTCATGCTGTATTACAGTGCATAATGCTATAATGCTTCACCTGCTGGCACCTTGTTTCAGTAGATTTATACTTTAAACTCACTGACATCACTAACACTAGCTCACTGATGACGGATGAAAAGCCCTTCATTTATTTGCACTAAGTAAATGCTGCTGCCTGCAAGCGGCACTCACCCAGAAAACATTGGTCAGTATTCATTTTCTATATCATGTTAAATATCATTGCAAATTTCACTGCAAAATTGTGATATAGATTTGAGGCTATAATAAATAGGATATTGATTCAGTGGAGGAGGAGGAGGGGGTGGGCTGGGTGGCAGAGCAGCTTGCAGAGGACACGGCAGAAGTAGGCAGGCTAAAGCTTGAACTTAAAAAGCACACAGTATATGAGATTAGCCAGAGGATGTGCAGGAGGGTATCAGTTGAGCTATCAGCTGTTGTGAACTGGCGCTGAGATCAGCTGTTATCAGCTGATGTGCCAGAATTACAGGCTCGGCTTGACTCCATGCCCGGTTTGTACTAAAGGCAGGCTCACAGTAAAAAAAGAAAAACAACTTTCACATTTTATCAGCTTTTGAAAAAGTGAGACGTTGATTATTTTTGTATGTGCAGACCCTCTCCTACCTTTCCATGTGCATGTATTTTTACCTAAGAAAGCATTCAAGATTCAAAAGCACAGTCTAGTTTCAGGCCACTGTGCATCTCTGCGCCCTAGCCAGAGGCTATCCAGTTGACAGCATTTGGAGAGCAGACAGAATATTCATGATGCAACCTCGATGGTATACGCCAGCACAAACATGACAACACAGAGCATCACAACTGTATCACATGCTGCCAAATAGAAAATATTAACGATGGAAATTTTTACACACAAAACAATATAGTTCATATTGCACCACTAAACTATATGCATAATGTATATATATATGATGTATTTGCTCTCGTATCGCTTTGAGCTCACAAATATTGGACATACACGGTGAGTCAATACGTTGGGCAGACACAGCAGGAAACTCATTGATTTCTGCTGTCCAAATTAGACATCGCAGCTCTTGTTTCACAGTGATTAGCGCCGCTTTAGAAAGTCTGCTGCAGTAAATTCCCCTAAGCTGATTAATGTATACGATTCTGAATGAACAATTTAACATGAATGCTTCCAGATTGCACTTGATGATGTGAGTCCATGTGTATTAAAAATGTTCCACCAAAGTAAAATGTCACTCCCTGATAAAACAAAAACAAATTGCCACTCTACGGGAACTTGTAAAAAGCATAAGTGAGTTGGGGGTAAGTAAGAGGCTTACTGCTCTGCGCCCTGCCTGGGGAACCCCGTGACGCTAAATGGGCCCTGGTTTACCATCTGACAGTATACCCACGGGGAGCGAGGCCAGGCAGCTTTAATTTGCCTGACATCAGTTAAAAAAAAAAGCCTTAATTGACTTTATAAACTTTATGGCTTTTTCCTCAATGGGAAGGTTTAAGTGCGAGTGTGTTTTGTGTTTAGCATGGGCTGTCTCAGGAGAGTAAAGGCCTTTAAAGGGATTCTGAAAGCAGATAAAAGCTTTCTCTTCCAGCAGTGGCAGAAATACAATAGCCATGTTGTCATCCTTGCATACACCTACCAACGGGGTTCTTTCAATACATCCTCAGCATTGAGGTGGAAAGCCTGCAGTGTCAGCCGACTGATGCAGAATGGTTGCAATCGATTCAGTATCTGAGGCTAGTCGCCTCCTCGCTCTCTCCAAAGCATTTGAGTCTCTGCCAGGTAGCCCCATCGATCGGGCTTTCCTCTGTGATTTGGTTCCCAAAAATAATGAATGAGGGCTGAGCGGGTGAAGTGCTGTTGCTTTAAAACTACTGATGGGCAACCATGCAAGCAACTTAACCTCTGGCAAAATTTCACTGAATAATTATTAATTCATTTTCTTTCTTTTTTTTCAAACAAATGCACATGCACGGTACTCTTATATCTTCTCTTGTCATATTTAGCTCATGTGAGCTCCTGAATTGATTGCTAACTGCAGCAGATTGCAGTGTGAAGAGAATGCAAACAGATTAGAAAACAACATAACATTAACAATACATAACAAATGCACGGCTATGAGGGACAATGCCATATTATTTTTAAAACATGATGGTGGGTGATATTAAATTCCACTTAACTGTATTTATATAGTGGCAGAGGCATGCTGGGACGAATGCATTACATTCTGTGTTCTGCTTGGTCTGTGCAACGTTTTTATTTAGAAGCCTGAGCATATTCTTTAGACCGCTCTTTTGTTTGACCTCCTCCCCTGTTCTCCAGCTGTGCTGTGCAGCTTTTCATGACTCACATCAAAAATAGACAAGGTGTATGTTTTTAGTAGAGGAGAGAAAAGCTTTTGGCACGCTTCTAAAACATTCTGCAGAACATAGTAGAAAAACCCAATTACTTCACTTTCTTCTTGTTTGCTTTTAAGCATTTTCCCCCTTTGCAATCATCTTGATAATGTACCTATTAAAGAGGGCTGGTAAGTATACAGAGGCAGAATCCTGTAAGTATAGAGTTATAAATATGAGTTACTCAGTTTTAGCCAAACTGTAGCTGTGAGACAGATGGCCTCACATTTGACCCTCGAATACTTTGATATACAGAGGTCAGGGTCGACTCATTGTCTGCAAAGCACCCAAGTTCTGTGTCTGCAAAATAAGCCCAAATCATCACCCACCATCACCGTGCCTGACAGCTGGGATGAAGTGTTTCTGTTTATATTTAGTTTTCTCCAAGAATGTCGCCGTGCATTATGGTGAATCATCTCCACTTTGGTCTTTTCTGTCCAAGTGTTTGTTACAGAAGGCTTGTGGTTTGTTAAGCTGCATCTTAGCAAAGCAGTGCAGCCATGTTCATTTTAGAGAGAAGATGTTTTCTCCTGGAAATCCTTCCAAACAAGTCAGGCTTGTTCAGTGTTTTTCTAACTGGACTGTCATGAACTTTAACATGTAACATGCTAACTGAGGCTTACAAAGAGTCTTCTGAAAACTCTTTGTCACATGTCTGCATATATTGTACTGCCATTTACTGTATTCACCTTTGTATATATGATATTTTATCTTTTTTCTTTCATAAACTGTCATCAAAACAAAAAAAGGAAGCAACCCGTCCAGCCATTTTATGCTTTCATATTCACAATTCCCATGTTAATATCAATTCCCATAATATTCCCATATTAACAGCAATCAAAAAGACTGACTTGTTTTGACTGATCAATATCAGTTAGGCTCTGCCTGGAGACACAAACGTAAACAGCTACAGTCAGCTGAACCTGTGCTGCTAACTAGCTAGCTTATTGACACGGTCTAAAGAGGAGAGGTGAATGTGGAAGTAGCTTCGGAGAGCTGACACCGGCTCTGCAGGCTTGCTGCAGAGCTGGCTTGTAGCGGATGATGTGCGAGTTTTCTGTTTATTTACCTATTAGTGTTTGTTTGTACCTCTCAAACATATAAATTGCTCATGCTATGTGCACTTAATGGGTTTGTGTGAACATGTGAGAAGTGAGAGCTTGAAGCCAGTATTTGAAGAGCGATACCCCGCCGTCTCAATCTCAGAGCAGACAGGACCTGTTTCTTTCATCTCTCTCAGATGTCTGTCAGGAGCTTATATCATCTGAGGCCAAGCCGAACACCACCTCTCACACTCTAAGTAAACATGATACTTCAAGGGGTTTTAATGGGCAGAAAAGGATTCCTCCGAAATTAAAAAAAAAAAAAGTTCTTCAGGTGCCAAAAACAGTTCTTCATACATGAAAAGCATCATGTGACGCAGTGATGTGTTAAATTGGCACAATCACTCACATACACTTAAAATCAGCTCTTTTGTGGCACGTCTCCAAAAAGTAATATCGGTTCTAATTAACTCCATCGTTTTAAGAGTGAAAGCAGCAGTGTGGGGAGGGTGAGAAAAAGAGAAAGGCAGGCAGATTTCAGGAAAGATAAAAGAGAGGTAATTTCAATTTAAAGCCTCCAATGCACTCACAGGAGATGCTGTTTGCTGAGTGCAGGGAAGAGTTTCAAAAGAGTAACAGCCTGTTACTTGTGCCTCACCCTCATCAAAACTCTAATAGACTCTTCACATACACAGAAAGCAGTTTCTGAAGTTCAAATGTACACATTTCTACCAGCTCCTGAGCAAGCAGCTTTCCCTTTACTAAATAAAAAGTGGAATGGAAAGTGATGACAGGGTTTGAAGCAAAACAAAACATAGCAGGCTTTCGGGTGATGTAACATGCCCTTTGGCAGTCACAGCACAGATCCTCAATCAGCTCCTGGCAACAAACCCTGACTACAGCTAAATCTGGAAACAAACGCACCTTATCAAACCATTCGCATCCCTTACACAGCACACGGGAGAGGCTGCTGTTGTTTGTTGTCTACTCCTTGATTTCGTGGTTCTGATATTAGCTGCCATATTTTGCTGAGTGCTGAATTGGAAACCCACATGCTCTGAACCGAGCGCACACAAACTGCCCTTTATACTGTAACTCACCCTGTACAGTAGATTGCAAAACAATCAAAAACAAACAACTTCCCAGCCCAGCCAATCCCAGCACACATGCATGGGGGAAATTACATTTGGCTCTTCGGCACCTTATTCTTCATTCTGCTCAACATCGACCTGTTGGACCTCAAATGAGTTGGTGTTCTAATAATTTCAACACCAATAATCTAAACTGACACGTTTTCTTTGTTTGCAGGGGCCAGGAGGTCACAACCACTCAGCTCCAGAACCAAACATAGCTCTTTTTCCCACCTCCAGCTTTGACAAACCCATAACGTCAGTGACGGACACGTTCATCCATCCAGCTCCTCATCCATCACAATTTACAAGCTATTATTCATAAAGCATCAAATGTAACCTTGAGCAAAATTTAAAGATCCATTAGGGTGTCATTTTGTAATTTTGATTAGCTTTGATCAATATTGTAGGAGGTACTCCACCTACAATACGTGGGTACAAGTGTTATGAAAAGTGGAGGGGTGAACAGACAACAGACACCTCACAGAACCTGTGCTTGTTGATTTCTGGAAGGATAAGAAAACAGAACAGTGTCTATTTTTTAAAGTTTTTAAACCTAATTGTCTGTCAGTTTGTTTGCTATACTTATACTTTAGTTGATCTTTTATAGCAGTGGTTAGCATGGATGTATCCACAGTGAGTCCCTTCAAGAAATAAACACTGTAGAGGAAAATAGAGGATTTAAGAGAAATTGATTCCTTTATTCGCTTGATTTGTGGCTAGACAATTTTTGGTTTTACTACTTTAAAAGCTTTTAATCGGTTTTAATTTAATTATTATCAAAGTTATCTAGTTTTAATCTGATTAATTTGCACAAACAGAGATTACAGGAATAGCCTTACAGGAATTATCTCTCAAAGTATTCCTAAAGCTACATTAACCGCTACATTCTATGGATGGAGTCACCACGATGGGTAGCTCTGCATGGTCGATTTGGCCCAGTTTAATGCTGGATGCCCTTCCTGATCCAACCATAAAGAGATTCGCATCTCCTCCCATTCTCAAACTGCCTGTTAAAAAACGCTAATAGATATTTATTTACCTGCACTTCTCAGTTTGGCAGCAATAAAAATAATTTTAAAAACCTGTATTATTGTAGTCAAAATCCACTTAAAACTACTAAATTATCACAAACAACCCACTGCTGCGTAGTCACGAGTAGTTAAAGTATTTGCCCCTAATAATTATGTTGATGGGCTAATTTATACTTTATACTAAATGGCTCTTTTGATAGTAAAGGTTACAAGCCCCTGCCACAGAGCAAGATGCAGAGTTAAACCGATCGATCATTTACCTTTACTTTAAATAACTTTGTCGATTTTGGCCACTAGGACACGTCCAAAGTTGCACTTGTGAATAAAATTTCACAGCCCAATGCAAGATGTAAGAAAACGGCAACCAAAAGCAAAGAGACAAATGAATGGAGAACAAAGATGCACAGATCAAACACAAATAGTAAACAACAACGCATGTTTCTTCAGTGGAAGAGAACAGAAAGTCGAAAAGTGGAGAATGGGAGAGTCACAGAGATGTGGCTGTGTGTTTTTATTTGATTAGTAAGTCATAAGTTTACAGAACAAATTTGTTAAAACTCAAGCACATCTACCATACACCTTAGTTTTAAGTTTTTCTACATAAAACTTTAAACTATGCATGATGCATTCAGCTGGACTACACATTATTGTAAGCTTGGAACTTGGCCTAACGCTGCACCGGAGGAGGAGGTGCATCCCAGGATGTGACTGATACAAAAGCCTCCTCCAGACTTTGGTACAAAGAGAAAAGAAGGGAAGCGCTTGATTCAACAACAACAATCTACAATCCCAACACATCTACATTTACTACACCACATCTACTACTCCTACCACCTCATTAATAAACACCACGTTTCAGCCATTATGTTTCATGCAGTCTCCACTAATATGAAATATGATGAATAGAGAAGATAGACATGATGCACTGTAGGCTGGATTCTGATATATTATGGAGCCTAGAAGCTTGCTAGAATAACTTGACCTCCTCCCACATGTACTTGGAACATTGATTGAAAGCATATATGGCATAAACTGGATGTAATCTTTATTAAAGAATCTATTTTAAACTTGTGCTGTCCTGTTTTTTGCTATTATTTTTGATGCAAACGAGAAGCTAAGAAAAAGTTTCTTTCCTCTGGCCATCAGGATCCTAACCTCTGTCCTCAAACATCTGTATATCCTCAACTTTCTCTTGTACCTTGCTATTATTTATAATCTACACTGAGAAAACCTAGGAGCACACCACCATACAAATAACTTCCTTGACAAAAAAACCCTCAGTCTTTTAAGAGACATGCATTTTTTTTTACATAAATGCTGTCTGCAACAATCAACAATTCTACAGAAATCTACATTAAAAGAATGGATTTGTTTTTCTTACATTATAAATAAGTTGAAACTTTTACTCAGACTCTTAGTGAAACCCTGGTGACCTGAAAGTGCCCCAGCACTAGTCTCCTTCTTACTAAATTAAAGACATCTCTCTTTACTGACCAGCTTCATCTTTACTGAAACCTCTTTCACACAAATTAACCTCTGACGCGCATCCTACATTTTCCAGTTTATGCTAAAATTAGCTTCAAAAGCATACAAAAAAATATAAAAGGCTTAATGTGGTTTTTTTAGTTAAACAAGTAACCTGTGCAAATTATGTGCACAATACAAGCTGAACAAGGTTTTCCAACTCTCATGGCTGCTCGTCTGAGTAAACAGCAGTCAAACAATAGCAGCAAAACTCTGCTTCTCTAATTGCTTACATAGCCCTTAAACAGTGCAACACAAAACAGAAATAATTGGGGTTACATTTGAAACGAAACGCAACAAAATGCTGCAAAATACCCTCCCCAAATAAACGCTCTGATACCACCCCTGCAAGAGCTTTGCGGCTACAATGCCCCTCTGACCCCAGCAAAACAATTAAAAAGCCCTCGGCATACAAAGAGCTAGTAATGGGCCACATATGAGGCTGCTAATAAGACAGAGGTACGGACACCCACTGTGCACAGCGTACTAATTCTGGAGCCTGAACATAGCTGGAGAGCATGGGAATAGAGGGACACAGGGATAGAGGGATAGAAAAGAGAGAGAGAAATAGGTATGAAAAGGAGGGGGAGAAAGTGGAGCACAGCAGGGGGAGTAATGTCTGCGTGAGTGGAAAGGTAGACAAAAAAAGGACAGAGACGGGGAATCGGAGCAAAGCAAAAGAAATTAAAAAAGAAAAACACAGCGAGAACATCTGCCAGCCAAGCAGTATCCCTCTCTCCTGGTCTTATTACAGTGAGGTGGTTGCGTTTGTTTATCATCAGGCCTCGGCAGAATACGCGCCTGCTCTTAGATAAAACTAAGCACCAGTAACACTAGAATTCATTATATACACCGAGCCGGCAGCAAGCTCAGACAGGTCCAGAGAGGAGAGAAGAGCAAAGCCAGACAGTGGATGCCTGTTCTATTTGAAATTACAAACATCCCTTTGCTTTTCATTTCTCCTTTTCTTATTTGAATAAAGAGGACAGACACGGTAATTAACGGGGTATTAAAAAAGCAAAACAGTGTGCAATGAGGGAGGGAGCGAAGGAGGAGGAGGAAGAGGGTGAGGGGGCATGGGAGGCAGCAGCAGCAGAGTGGGAGAGATAGTAACTAAAAGAGGGGAGAGGAAGAGAGGAGCTGTGGAGAATTAATAACAGGCCAGATCTCTCCAAGGCCTCCTTAATGGGCTGTGACAGGAATTTATTCACACTTAGGCTGGTATTAAATCAAACGCAAGGCGAGTGGCAGTGGCAGGCTGCAGCAGTGGAGTGGGGCGGGGGGCAGGGGGTGGGGGGATGGAGTAGAGAAAGCATTGGGTTCTGCCATGTCACAAGGGTCTGGCATTACAGTCCCTCTCTAAGGTGGAGGGTCATCTCCAAGGCCCTTGGGATGGATAGAAGGATGGAGAGATGGCGCAAGGAAGGGTTGTATGAAGAGAAGTAAGGATGAGTGATGTGCCAACGACAAGAGAGCCTGTCCCATGCCCCAGATGGAATGATTATCAAGTAGTCCAGAGAGCCGCAATGAATCATTCTTACTCCATTCTGCAAAATGCACCGTCACTCAGCCAGACAGCCGGCCGGTCCGTCAATCGGTTAGCCAATCAGTCAGTCAGGCGGGCAGAAAGGAGGCTGATTCCCTCAGACTTGGACACCCCTCGCTACAGAAAGCTGGCAAAAGTGAAAGCTACTCAAATCACAAAGCTGTATTTGAATCAGCACTCTGAGAAATGATCTGCTGGCTACTTTATTTCTCATATTCCTAGTTTTCCTCCATTAATTGGCGTGTGACCAGTAATGAATGGCTGCAATTTATGGTCACTTGGGGACGAGATAATTCAGTCCTGTTTTTATTATTATTTTTTTTACTGGAGCAGAAACATGTGGCTGACTGGGGACCCTGAATTGATATGCACAATCACATTCCTTGCTACCAGGGGTCTGCAGCACAGAGATTGAGCAATCGCAACCCATTAGGCTTCAATGAATTATGACGATTGCATCTAAAACATTTATGCAAACACTGTTGACTTCTGCACACGCTCAGATAAACTTTGCTTCTTCTCACAAACATATGCAAAGACTGCAGCTCACTTACACTTGCATGCATGGGAGTGAGCATTAAAAGATAATAAATAGGTTGTATACTTCAACATAAGGCAAAAAGGCACAAATTCATATTCGCACACATGTACAGAAGGGAATGTACACACTCAAAGACACTTAAGTTAAAACACATAGTGTCACACAATGTGCTTCCTAATAAAAACACTTGTGGAGAGTGATGAGAGCGTAACCTCCCCCCTCCACCCATTCCAGCTCTGGGCAGATTGCATCACCATCCGTCAGCCAGACTCCGACAAACAGCAATTACCCCAATCGACAGATAACGAGAGCAAGGCTATCACTCACAGCCAGGACGCCCCATAAAGCAGCCAGACATTACCATGAAGGAGTCATTTATCTGCTTCTCCTCTGCCCATCCCCCTTCTGCTTCCACTGCATCCTACTCTGATCTTTATGTTTACTACCTGTTCACGCCACAAGCTTTAAGGGTGGGCTTTAGGCCCAGCTGAACAGAGGGTAGGATAGAAGTCTGAGGCCAAATGGAAAGTGACAGCTAACCCACAAGGGTCAAGATTACTAACTCAAAATGCAGTTCTTTTAAAGGCATCTACAGGTATTGTTAATATGTGTGTTTCAATCACATATTGTATATGAATAATGGATATGATTTCTGTGTCTTAAATGTGAAGCTAATGCACAAGTACATTAAACTTGCATTCTATCTAATGGCCAACAGGGGGCACCTCCTCTAAATAACCAGGAGCTGATGAGTTAATGATCTCAATCTTTATTTAATGTAAAATGATGGTCGTTTTGTACATTAGGGTCACCTCTGATGTCCATAAGGAGGGTCCCAGCAGTCTCGCTTAGTTTCAGTCACACCCACGCCTCTCTTGTGATGTGCGTTTTCAAAAAGCTAAGATGGTAAAGGCAAAAATTTACCATTTACCATAGGCTATGGTTTCTACCTATTTTTATTTGCCTTTTCACATCAGTTCACCTGTGACGAACTGGCAACATATCCCAGGTGTAACCTGCCTCACACCCTCAGACAGCTCAGGTTCCCGTGACCCTAAGCTGGAGAAGTGGTTAAGAAAAGGGACGGATGATGGGGCAGCCAAGTAGCTCCCAGGCAGTACAGTATATACCCCATGAAGCCCAGATTTTAAAACCACCATAGCTGCATTCACCCTCATCCACCCTTTGTGCTCTACACAGTTCTGTCAAATAAAGGTCTAGAGAGACAGAAATAAAATTTTAAAAACAAAATAGAAATCAATCACAATGGAAACAAAGCGCTTATAATGTTGCATGCTACAAAGAATTGAATGAGGACTTTAGGGGAAACAGAAAACCTGTGACCTCTGGTTCAATCCAGAGAGTCTGTGTGGACATTGTGGAGGACTATAAATATATCCGAGTACACATAGATAAAACTGAACTCGGTTAAAAAAAACACTGCTGCACTCTACACGAAGGGCCAAGAGTCGTCTCTATTTTCTGAGGCGGCGGAGGTCTTTTAACATCTTTCAGACAATGCTCGGGATTTTCTATGAGTCTTTTGTGGCCAGTGCCATCCTCTATGATGTTGCATGCTGGAGCAGCAGGTTGCTAACAGACTCAATAAACTTATCCACAAGGCTAGTAATGTTGTGGGGACGGAGCTGGACTCCCTTAAGATGGTGTCGGAGAGGCGGATGTTGTCCAAGATAAGGACAATGCTGGACAATACCACCCACCCACTCCATGGCGTGCTGGCCAGGCACAGAAGCACGTTCAGTGAGAGACTGAGATTACACAATGCACCAACGCACAGGAAATTATTCCTGCCTGTGGCCATCTCCCTGTTCAACTCCTCCATCCAATGCACAGTACATCCAATACACTCTTTTGCACATCCTCTACAGTCAAATAAAATATATTTTAGAATAAAATATCAATCATATTTATTTAATCTCTGTTAATCTATCTATGTTTAATCCATGTTCTGGAGATGACTAATTGAGCTGTTTGTATATAAAAGAACTATTTCTTATATTTTGTAACTTTGTCATATATCGTATTATTTAATTTAGTTCAGTCTGTCACTGTACATATTGTCTTGGAGCAACTGTAACCACATCATTGCCTTAAGCATTTATAAAGAATTCTGATCCTGATAAAAACTGTAACATTTTCCTGAAATACAGTGCAGTGGAACCTGCGTGGGAATTATGTGTCTGCATTATATCTATGCTGTAGGCCTCCATAATATCTGCGTCAAAAACGCATTTTTAGTAGATTTGTCTCTCTACACAACCACAATCAAATATAAATCAAACAATCAACATGTGATTGAAGGGCAGACTTTAAGCTTTAATTCAGGGTTATTGTTTTGTTTCTTTTAAATACCATAAATTGTTTAAGAATTACAGCCATTTTTATACACAGTCCTCCAAAAATAAAGTGTTGAGTATGTATTTTATAGCTTTTTTGTGTAATTTTACATAACAAGAGGCAAGTAAGGGAGGCCATCATTAGACTGTAATTCCATATAAACCTGTTAGATAGACAGAAAAAACTTTAGAAAAGGACAAATCAGAAATCTAGTACATTGTTAAAAATAATTAACATAATCTGAGTCAAGAACATTCCTGGAGAGTCGGGTGTATCAAGAATGGAAGTTTGACTGAGGGTTTACAACAATGTTTGAACCACTGATTACACTCAAGAACAATAAGGTCAAATTAGACTTCTACATCTAAAAAACCTGAATAGTTATGTAAAATAAAATAAAATACATCTTGGACAGAAGAAACCAACAGACATTTACCAGAATGATGAGAAAAGTATGAAGAAGGAGAGAAGCAGCTCAGGATCCACATTATCAGTTTAACATGGTGTTATGCCATGGTTATGCACGGCTGCCAGTGACCAGTGCATATGTGGCTGCTGATAGAACTGGCAGGATGAAGTAGGCTGGCTAACAAACCAATGCAAACTGCAAAAAGCAAGCCAAGAGTTTCTCAAGGCAAATAAATGGGAAATTCTTCAATGACCAAGTCGGTCACCTGATCTCAAACCAGTGCAACATGCTTTTCCACAACCTAACCCTGAAAGCAGACAGATTCACAAACGAGCAACTGAAGGCAGTTTGAGTAGAGGTCTAGTAGAGCAACTAAGGGGGGGAAACATTTGCTGATGTCCACGAGCTTAAGATTCCACGCAGTCATTGACTACGAAGGATTTTCATCTAGGTTTACCTCATTAATTTCCAACATCTAAGAATGAGGGACTGTGTATAAAAATGGCTGTAATTCTTAACAGTTCATGCACAATATTAGTAAAACCCCTTGAATTAAAGCTGCACTTTAATCACATGCTGATAAACTTACAATCCCCTGTGGACTAAAAAAAATATCTCTTTGCCACAAACATTATGGAGGGTAGAAGAAGCCCAACAGCTATCATATCTCAATGATGATGGAACCTCTGCATATCACCAGTTTTAACACTGTCCTGGTGGGTTGTTCTATTAAGGGGATGTTAATCCTAAAAGACATGTTTGCATAAACTAATATGTCTCTCAGCTTCACTTGATTGGTTTACCAAAAATGACACCTCTAACCAATTTCAGATCCAATAACCTAAAATAACCAATGTCAGGCTTCACCACATCCCTCATGTGGCTTACACCACAGTAGATATGCCAATATGTTTTATCTGGATTTCCATTTCTGAGCTGACAAGGATTAGTTTGGTATGATTTAGGGTTGTCCCATTTTTTATTTTATTTATTTTGGGGGTGTGGTGGGGGGGGGGGGCTATACTAATATTCAGCAGTGAATAATCAAAGTCTTGCTTGTTTAGCAGGGGGTGGTGGTTGTAGTGGTGGTGGTAGTAGTGGCGGGGGGGGGGGGGGGGGGGGGGGGGGGTGTCAATAGCTACTCATGTCAAGTTTTTTAACTGCAACAGAATCTCCATGCACAAATGACAGATGATGCCAATGCTGTGATTTCAGTTATTTCGTTTATCCACTGAATGCTGGTGAAAGAGAAACTGCTGGTGTCAGGATGAAACAGTAGGATTTTTGGTATAACTTTTTTTTTTTTAACTGAAAAAACTCTGTGGTTACAGCCACAGCATGTACTTAATGTACGGAAATATGCAGTTTTTGTCACTGTTCCTAATTAAAGCCATCCCAAAACTCTGAAGGATTTCCAAATGGCCTGTTATTATTATTATTATTATTATTATTACTCAGCTCTATGACAATGAGACCAGTCCTTGATGATTTTATTATATAGAGCAGGGGTGTCAAACTCAAATTCACAGTGGGCCAAAATTCAAAACTGGAACAAGGTCGCGGGCTAACATTAATATTTATTGGAAAAAAATCTTCCTCCAGATTTAAGAATGAATCTCTTCTTATGGACTCAAACAAGTTTTGCTGAAAAACTGAATATGGAACAAGCAAAGCTTAATACTAAACAATATATATATTAGCTGTATAATACCAGTAGGCCAGCTCTAATAATAATTTGGTATGGCTTTGCGGGCCAAATGTAATTAGGCTGCGGGCCAAATTTGGCCCGCGGGCCAGAGTTTGACACCTATGATATAGAGCGATGAACCCCATCTTCAATGAAAGGGATTTAAGACAAACGATATGATCACATGCACTCATACACAAAGGGTCACATTCAAGAAGGTGTGACATGCTCAGTCATAAAAACATCTTGGAACAATTACTAATTAAAACTGAATGACTCTTCTGTATGATGAAGCTTTCTTATTTTCACATTAACAAAATCATGATGATTTTATTATATCATGTTTGATTGAGTCTGCTTTATCCCAATCCTTAATGTCATTGTTTGAATATTTATGGTTTCTGTAAAGAACAAAAAGTCCGATTCTTACATAGTTGGGGAGCCAGAGCTGAACCCAGTGTTCCTAAATCACACTTGCACCAATTCGTTGGCACCCTTTCCACAGCGAGTTTCAGTGTCTTCCTTATGGACGAAGGCTCGTGTCCCTTGAAAGCGCAGCAACACTGTGTAAAAACAGCTTGTTCTAGCAGCAATCACCCAGATGAACATGACGCATGATTTATCTCTTCATTATGTTGTTGTCTGTTATTTGTGTGTGTTTTGGAAATGTGCATGAGAGGATGGGTGACTCATCGACTGCAGACCAGATCTACCTACGGGTACAAACAAAGTAATCTCAACCCGAACCTGCCAAGAGGGCTTGGAAAATGGCTAAATTTAGTAACAAAATTACTACCTTAGCAATTTTGGTGAAATGAAGCGTGATGATCGCTGCTGTGAGGGAGAGGGACGTTGGCTGGAAAAATAAACTTACATATTAAAGAAAAAACACAAACGAATTTTAGCAAAAAATCCAAACTCCAAATTAAAAAACTGAATATCTACCTAGTGAACAAACATCTGGATAGTCAACTATATGGCTAAAAAGGCAACAAGAAAGTAAACACTCTTGAAATTCTAAGGTTTTACATTTCTTTTCATTAAAATGAGGTAAACACAACTTTCAGTGAGCAACAGCACATAACATATTATACCGTGTCATCATTTATTTAACAAAAACTAACCCCAAAATGCAGAAGGAGTGTGTGAAAAATTAAGTACACTTTTATTGCTCAATTTAGAGGGAAAGTAGTTGCCAGCCGCTGCTGTTCAAACACATTTGATTAATTGATCATCAGCCAGAATGAGCACCTCTATAAAAGTTCACGTTTTGTCAGTTTGTTGGTCTGGTGCATTCAGGTGTGTGTTAATAGGAGGAAAGACATCAGCAATGATCTTAAAAAGTAATTGCTGCTGCCTATCAATCTGATAAGGGTTATTTGGCCAAACACATTTAGGGACAAGATTTGCAAGAGTTGCTAGTCTTCCAGAACATTCCAGCAAATTCATGCCAAGGTCAGACATCTCAGGCTACAGCCCTCATTTAGCATGTAAGATGTTAAAATTCATGCAAGAACAATTTTTTTTTTTAAAAAGACTGAAAACTTGCTTGCTTGTTTGGAGGAAGCCTCTTGCAAAACTGCATCTGAACAAACCACAAGACCTATGGAATAATGCCCCTTGCACAGACGAGAGCAAAGCTATGTAATGCACAGCATATACTCCTCATACCAACTGTCGAGCATGGTGGTGGAGCGGTGATGATTTGAGCTTGTTTTGCAGCCATAGGACTTGGACATCTTGCAATCATTGAGTCCACTATTAACCCCTCTGAATAACAAAGTATTCTAGAATCAAATCTGAGGTCATCTGTTCGTCAGCTAAAGTCTGGCTGAAATAGGGTCACGAAACAGAACAGTGATCCCAAGCAAAACAGCAACAACTGAAATGCTGTGGCTGGACCTCAAAGGAGCTGTGCATATGTGCAAATTCTCAAAAACTTCAATGAATTAGTGCAACGATGGGAAAGAGAGCGAACCCACTGAGAAAATTATCTAGAAAATGATTTTTTTCAAGTCATTGCTGCTAAACGTGGTTCTTTTTGTTTAATGAATGATGATGTGGAGTAATACTAGAATGGCTCATCTCAGGTTGTATTTACCTAATTTCAGGAACTTATGCAACACCTCAGATTTTACTTTCTTTTAACCATGACTGTGTGTCCTTACTTTCCATTCTTTCCTTTTGTATAAAACAAAACGCACTTCAACGGCCTCCCTCAGATCACTCCCTTTTGTCGAGCTGTAACCATTATAGTTTCTGCTCTGAGATTAGCTCACTGAGAGCAGAGCATGCAAAAAAAAACATCCATGGATTCAGAACTCTGTTAGGCCGCCATCCTATCATCCCATGACAATACATTACGCCATTGTTCATTATTTACAGCAGTGAGTGAATTTAAAGTTTGATAGATGCCATCTTTTCTACAAAGAAAAAAAAAATCTTCTTTTGGCATTTCTGTGGGGGACTATGAAGCTAAACCACTGTGACATATCAGTCAGAGAGTCTGCAGCAAGCTTGGACTTATCTTTTCACTTATGCATCAATCTTCCCCCTGTGTCGGCATCCTGCTACAAGAAGGCCTCCTTTTTTCAACGCTGCAGCTTAGTTTCATCAGTTTTCTGTTATTCCTTTTGAAGACACTATCTGAATGGGAGCGGCTTAGCTCTGACAATTCACAGCTGTCTACACATCTATCAATCCATCCTTTTATCCATCTTTTACCTGTTTCTACCTTTCTGTACATCAAGGAGTCCCTGATTCGTTGCTACTGTTGTATACCATTTGATCCATCACAAATGCAACGCAGGAATGCTTTTATTTCTTGCACTTTGCTACATGTTTGCTTTGTTTTGTGTCCCTCCCCCCTCTCGGTTGTCTTCCTCTGTCTCCCTCTGCTTCACACATCTATCCTCAACATGACAAAATGGCTATCTGTCTGGTGATCCATCTTCAAACACCTTTCCCACCTGAGCGGTCCATTTCATTCTCTTCTTTTCCTCCAGAGAAAGCTTTGCTCCCAGACTTTTCTTTTATTTCTTTATCACAAATCTTTCATCTTTCACTTCTTCATCCTTTTCATAATATCTCGCTGCCTGCCATTTAGCCCTCTCTCTCCCATCTCTTCTCTCTCTCTGTTTTTCTTTTATCTCTCTCTGCTTGCTGATATCGCACCCTCCTCCTCCCCCTCTCATCCAGAACTATCCTATCTGGCTGGAGTGAGTGCAGCAGATGTAGCCAGGCTGCAAACATCTGCTTCCCCCTGTCCTGCTGCGTCTCTACTCTGCTGATCAGGCTAACTGCTCTAACTCCCCAAAGCTTGGTGTCCTTACTGCTGCCTTAACGCACAGCTGGGCACCCTGGGCAGAATCACAGCTAAACACGATTTTTTCCAAACACATGAGGCATACACCAGAAATCCAAGAGCCAGATTGGAAATGTCTGAAAAGTTCAAGTTTAAAAAACTTCATCGTGGTAGAAAACTTCTTCAATAATAGAACTAAAAAAATTACAATAAAAAACAGAAAGGATCACAAGCAAACAACTGTTATACATCTCAGTACAGACAGAAAAAAAATAACATGAGAGCAAACACAAGTACTGTACTGTGCAAAAGCCTCGAGCCACCTCTCATTTCTTTATATTTTGATAGGAAATGGGAAGCAGGAGTGGAAATGTTCAAAAATATGTACAAATTTACATGAAAATAAAGCAGAAAAGGCAAAAAAACAGAGTCTACAGAACCCTCACAAGCTTTAAAGTCAATATTTGGTATGACTACCCTTATTCTTCCCTAAGAATCTCATAGGCAAGATTTCTTGTAATTTTTTTAAGTATTCTTTAGGAATAGTGCTCCAGGTTTCTTGAAGGACACCCAAAGCTCCTATTTGGATGTTTGCTGCCTTTTATTCTGTTCTGTCAAGATGATCTCACACTGCTTCATTAATGTTGAGATTCAAGCTCCAGGGAGGTCAATCCACGACTGGTGGTGTCTGTGTTTTTATCCAGCTATGCTTTTACTGTATTAGCAATGTATCTGGGAAAAACGAAGCTGTTGCTGTCTGTGTTCATAATTCCATCAATGCTGTCAAGATCCCCCAAACCACGACAGAGCCTCCACCATGTTTGACAGATGGCTGTAGACACCCACTGTTAAACCTCTCTCCTGACCATTTTGGAATATCTTGACAATTTGAACCAAACACTTGAAATTTGGATTTGTTGCTCTATAAGACCTGTTGCTTTTGTCCTTTGTCCGCTGACAGAAGGGTGGAGCTGTATTGGACAGCTTGTAATACACTGACATAAACCCTGCATGCCACAGAGCATCCAAACACACATGGTCTATGGTTTATAACTCATTATTTAAATATATTCAGTTGTTGGGTGTTTTTCAGCTTCTGAAGTAGGAAAGTCAAAGCATAAAAGGTATTATTTCTAACAACTAGTAATGCCATGTGGGTGTCTACTTTGCTTGCCGATGACGTGATATACATTCTTGCCAGTGGTTTCGCATTTTTAGTTGATCCACAGGGGACGGTAAAGCTCAGAGATATGCAGCAATGCACCAACACATGCAAGAAAAGGGAAGACTATTAGACTTGTAAACAATACAGGTTTCAAGCTTCTATGGAAATCAGGTTTTCAAATATTTCACAAAGCAAACACACACACACACACAGCAAGTTTGTTATGATTGAAGGTTACTCATAAGAGTTTGGTAAGAAGCGCTTTATGTAAACAAAAGTTTTACTTGTCCACATGAAAACAACAGGAGGCGCCTGCAAAGGAACGATGAATTAAAATCTCAATTATGCTTTAAATAAGCCCACTTATTAAGTCAACAACAAGCCCTAAACTAAAAAAATAAGTATGAAATAACATATCTTTTGTACAGTGTAAAGAGCGTTTTTAATTTATATTCCATAATAACGTCTTGCTAGTGTTGAGGATTGCAGAATGTGAAAAAAGCTTTCCCAGAGCGCATTAGGACAGCTTGTCTTCCCAATCTGTATATACTCGGATCACTTGACAGAAATCAATTTGCATGCTAATGCTTTGCATAAGAGGAAGGTCACGTCACAAATAAGGCTATCACTTCGATACAAAGGTGTCTAAACTTTATTCACTTTCAGCTCTTGTGTTTAATGTGAGAGAAACACACAGATCTGATACTTTTTTCCCCTTCCTTTTTTGCATTACTCCAGAATTGTAAGGATTGGATTAAGCACTTGCTCCGGCAGGCTTCTAATGTTCTTTTTGTGGGTGTGGTAGCGTTGTGTGCAAAGGTGAAGAGACTGAGTGCAGTCGAGTAGAAGGCTCGCTGCAATGTTTCACTGTAGTGTTAACATTTAAAAAGCAGCCAGGGGAGCTCTGCTCATCTCTTCTGCTGACACTTCTGACCTTGGACTATTATCATTGCAGCAAACGCAGACAGAGTGGCATGTTCAATCTGTACAGAGCCAGTACAATGCACGTACAAAGAGAAGAAACAGAGAAGAGCAGGGCGTCAAGACAGCACACACACACACACACACACTGGAAACACGAGTAAAGCAAACTCGATCTCTTCTCACTGAAGAAAGAACTAAGAGCTCTTTGTCTCACTCAGTACACACACACACACACACACACACTCTCTGTATATATAAACAAAGCAAATCCCCTACTGACGAGGGGAAATAAAAAGTCATCCTAAATAACGCACAGTGTGCTTTACCTAAATCTATGCCATACTCCACTGTTAATAACCACTATGCTCACTTGAGATATGGGAGATATTCTGTGTGGCTGCTGCCTGCGTACTCTAACTCCCTGGTATAGGTTTCATCGACCCAGGGCGGATATTTGCATGTAGTGCTTTGCTGTCGTCATGATGGGCCTGCTTCCCAGGGAGAGATTAAACCTAATCCAGGACTCAAAATAATCTATTATGACAAATGTCAAAACATCACAGAGCAGGGTTTGTCAGTGTTTAGAGAACCTACTTCATATCGCATCGCCCAGTTCAAACAAACGCCATGTAAAAGCACCTATTCCTTTCAAACCAACAACCCATTTACCCTCGTCAACCTTAATAATACAGACGTTTTTCTTGCCCTACCCCTTTTGTTTTGTTTTGCAGCACAAGTAGTTATTCAACTGTTTGGTAATTTCCTAACCTTGAATTTCACTTCATGGATCTAGGTGGTATTTTGGTAGTAAGTACAGACCACATGGAAGGAGAAGAAGTGCAAAAACGTGGGAGTTCCATTCAAGTGAGGCTTTGTTGGAATTTTAGTAAAAAATGTGCCTGAAATTCCAGGCTCTAAAAAAAGAAAAGGAAAAAAGATTCCAAACACCGGCTTCTGCCATAACATTACAGACAAAACTCGAACTGAAAATGAAGCTCCAGATTCAAAGATCGCAAAGCAGTTCAACATGGCACAGATGCCACGGCAACTTGATCTGTGGTTGTAAGCACTGATTCTATCCTCCCCGCCCCGCAGCCACGATCGCTCCAATCGTGGCTGCGGGGCGATCGTGGCTCAAGAGTTGGCAGTTCGTCTTGTAACCGGAAGGTTGCCGGTTCGAGCCCCGGCTCGGACAGTCTGGGTCGTTGTGTCCTTGGGCAAGACACTACACCTACCGCCTACTGGTGATGCCCAGAGGGGCCGATGGCGCTTCTGTCAGTCTGCCCCAGGGCAGCTGTGGCTACAACTGTAGCTGCCTCCACCAGTGTGTGAATGTGAGAGTGAATGAATAGTGGAATTGTAAAGCGCTTTGAGGGCCCCGAAAAGCGCTATATAAATCCAATACATTATTATTTATTTATTTATTTAACTGAATCAATGATTAATTGTGTTACGTTTTCCTAAAACGATCCAGGGGACATGGGAGAGTAAAAAAAACATGTCAGAGTTGAAAAAGGAGACATGGAGGCAAATTTGACAAAGGTTTACACTGAAAGAAACGGACAAGCCTCTACCACCTTTGAAAGAAAAGAATCATACCAAAACCCAAGCAAGAGGTACACTGTCCACACACCAATTTGGGTATTAATTCATGAACCAATTGGTGAGATCTCCTCTCACTTTCTGTTTGACGTCTTAAAAACCGGATTCAATTGGCAATGACGGACTCTCGCTTTCTGTATAAATTTTGTGATGTTTCCTGGACCCGTGGAGCTGAAAAATAAAACTATTTGGAAGTGTTAAAAAGCTGCAGTTCTTCATGCAGCCACTAGAGGCTAGCTCCAAAAGGGAGTCAATCCCCTTAGACTACCATGTTAACATGCCCAACTTTACAGGGGAAACAAGCATGTTTAGAACCTGTTACCAAAAGTGTTTTGGCCTCTACGTATAGTTTTCACCAATAAAAACTCTGAGTAGGATGAAGTTATTTGTTGTTTTTTGTCTGTAGTTGTTTAGCCAGTTCTTTGTCAGCTGAGACGGGAGGGTCACATGTCTAAAAAGCTGACAATAAGTATTTGTAACAATATCGGGAATAAATCCTGATTTGAGTTCAGGAGATGACGTTTGAGGCGAGGAGGAAGAGATTGAGATTATTCTAATGTTAAATGGTTATATATAGTTTAAAGGTCACAAATGGGACTTATATAAGGCATACTACATATTTGGCCTGTTTCTAGCCACATACACAAAACACGACAGGGGGCAAGATAGCGGTTTCCACAAACCAGCAACCCCTTCACAAGACTTTTTAATGGATTCACTCTTTATTTTTTCGCTTTAAGTTTATGACAATGCATTAATTTGTTGGAAGGCATGATTACACACTAATCAAGGCACATTTATGAGTTCACCATTCTTTTTCTTTTAAATAAACTCAAAAACAGTACTTACCGTACCTTTAATTGTATGCAAATGACAGCATGATGTCGCAAAGTAGCCCTACTCAAAACTGGAAGACACGCGTTCATTATGACTGTGTGTAGATATGCGACTTTTATCCCAACACAAAATAAAAGTGAAGCTATAATGCTCTTAGCTTTGCTAACATTTTGTATTATTTATCACTATCATTATTGAACATGCCTGACAAAAAGCCAAACCATCTGCGTCTGGTTTTCAGACTGCTAGAAGCCTGCTGTCACTTGTTGATCTGCTCTTGTCATGCAGTCTGATTGGTACAGCTGCTTTAGCGCAATGAAATCAGTGATGTGACTGACTGGAAGTTCATTAACCACCACAGCCTCCAGTTTCATCCTCCTCTTTTACATGCTGATCTACATACACCAAAATAGCAAGTGCACCTGGAGACGCCCACACAGTCCACTCTGACATCTCGCTGTGCTTGTGCAATTAAAATATGGAGCTACAAATCCTTAAGACTAAAATCACAACCTGTTTTTATACTAGCCTAAATTTTCTGAAGTAGCTACAGAGATTTCACTCATAGCGATAGGGTCTATTTTCCCCCGCTGAATGAAGTATCATCACTTTAAATCTTTGATAAAGTGGGTCCAATACAGCCAACATTTCCTGCTATTGCTTCAGAAAAAAAATGTATTTGAAACACACCATTATGAACCTGTCACAGAAATTTTAGTGCATCTATCCACAAGGTCAAAACCAATCTATACATTTGTCTGCAAAATGTGACATGAGTGTAATACTTCTTGGCATTTTTGACAGTGCAATTGCTGTTACCAAAGAAACCACAGGCCTTACTAAATCAATCAGGATGGGTCTTTATTTTAAGAATAAGATGACACTAAAAAGCCTTTTCCCTCTCAAAGCTTCATCCACAACATTTCCTATTGTGCAATTTGTTTAATTAACATATAAGGGCCCACATTTCCATGTAACTGACTTCTCATACTCAACTCGTTTGTTTAGGTCGTGACTTGGGATCTAATCTACCTTCAACATTTCAGTCCTGACTGACGCTGGCATGTCAGTCCGAAGAAAAGCTGCACTGCACTTCAGATCGCTAGAAAATAGCCGCTCTATCACAGCTGAGCGAAAACTTATCTGACAGTGAATAAATTTTAAAAAAGCTCTTAGGTGTGTTTGATGTCTGACAATTGAAACCAAACGTGAACACCTTACACAAGATATGGGGAAAAAAAATCAAGTCATCTCTTCTTTCTTCTTGTTAATATTTAAAACACCTCCAGCTACTATTTTTTCCCCACACAGCTCTTTGTAGTTGAGGGTCAGCTCAGCTCAGTCTGTTACTGCGATCTAAAATGTATTTATATACTACAGAGGTGTCTAAAAAGCTGATAAGCATTTTCGCTGCTTTTTGATTTATTACCGCCATTATTTTTAATTATTTTTCATATGTTGCAAACACCTTAGCAATGTCAGTGTTCATGACCGTAGATGAACACTGAGACCAAAACACAACAAATCCAAATATCACCACTATGACTGGATGTGCAGAGCTTTGCTAATGAATCCCTAAGCTGGAGCAGAGGCCAAGATCCCTCCACAGATCGAACAACCTGTTTATGTTACTTTGGTCACAAACCGTTTGGCTAGGATGATCACATAAAATGGCTTTTTTTGGCTTACATTACCAAATGTTAACATACCTGCTAACACAGACAAACTTCTACCCACCCAACATAGCAGCTAGTGTCCAACCTTACTTTGCTTCCTTGCTAACGCTGTCAGTAGCAAAATACAAATTAAATTGTCTCTGGAGTTTGTGTTGCAGTCAGTGATGCACTGAGAACAAGTAGCCATTAGTGAACTCTATTGCTAAGCTAACATTAGCTAGTGTTACTCACTGCTTTGCTACGGTGGCCCCTAGAGACAAAGCACGTACAAACTCAAAAACACATGCAAATTCCAAAACACATGCAAACTCCAAAACACTTGCAAACTAAAGAACACATGCAAACTCCAAAACATGTACAAACTCCAAAACACTTGCAAAATCCAAAACACTTGCAAAACCCAAAACACGTACAAACTCCAAAACACTTGCAAAACCCAAAACACTTGCAAACTAAAAAACACATGCAAATTCCAAAACACTTGCAAAATCCAAAACACTTGCAAACTAAAAAACACATGCAAATTCCAAAACACGTACAAAATCCAAAACACTTGCAAACTAAAAAACACATGCAAATTCCAAAACACGTACAAACTCCAAAACACGTACAAACTCCAAAACACTTGCAAAATCCAAAACACGTACAAATTCCAAAACACGTACAAATTCCAAAACACTTGCAAACTCAAAAACACATGCAAATTCCAAAACACAACGGAAGTGCTCCAGGACGCTAGGGGCAGTGTTGAGCTCGATTTGCAAAATAAACGGCAAGTTTGTCTGTATGGGACGGTCTAGTCTCCGTCGCGCTTCCCAGGTTGCCTAGCAACCGTGATACTAACCGCTGGAAACGTGTCATACAACTTGGTTTGACAGAAATGAGGGAGAACATATTTTGTTCATTTGTTTGTTTGTTTCTACATGAGCTTTGTGTGATTTGATAAGTATCTGAGGCTGAGACCACAGAACAGTAAAACATGATTTTTGGGCTTCATTTCTGTACTGAACAGTCATTTCAAGATTAATTAGTAAATAAGAATTAGCTGATGTTGTTCATGAGACTAAAGTCATATCACTTTGGTAATGTAAATATAATATGGCCAATATTCTAGTTATTATATTAATCATTATTAGCTATTACAGCAGTGAACATGAACTCTGTGTCAAATACTGAGCTTCAGTACAGATTCAAGTTGCAGTTATTTATATGTCTTATCACCTTAAATCTTCACTCAAAGACAAGTATCTTTGACAGTGCATATATAGGTGTATCATATATAAGAGACAAATGTTGTTCCTTCAGTATGTTGGCATTACTAAATTTGGCTCATTGCTTACATATATTTATTAAAAGAAAATGTACAAGCTGTGATAACTGTTTCTGATAAAATGAAGAGTAGACTGATATATGAAATATTCCTTTATTGGGTGAGAAAATCAGACCATGTCATAACTGCTTTAAGTCATACAGAATAGATATCAGAGCCTTAAACAGGCTGGCTTCTGCTAAATGGGTTAAACTGGGCAGAAAGTCTACAAACACATAACATCCTTACAGAATATGATGTAACACTATAGATCAACTTACCTCAGAATATATAAAGCATATAAACAATTACAGCAATATGATGCAACAAACACAGCAGTGCTACTGATCCAAAATACTCAAAGCTTCATAGAACTGAAACAAACATTTGTTTTTAGCTCCATTCTGCTGCTGATACATACTTTAGGTTTCTGAATATTACACTTGTTGCTGCCTTTCATAGTGTGTAACTTAAAGGCCCTGAGTACTTTCTCCCACACTGAAAACACTGGAATGATAAAATTATTTGAACATTACCTAATAAGACTGATTCAGGACAGACAATTAGTTATTTTAAACTTTTCTAGCAGTCCTTCACAAACAGGGAACAGTCTGTCTATTCTCTCCATCTGTCAGCTGCTGCTGGCTCTTCCTCCTCCTCTTCCTCACACACTGTTGAGTTTGTCCTGGTGGATCATCAGGGGTGCAAAGCCTCACAGATGATGTGCAGCAGTGGGTCCCTCAGTCTGTCCTCACTCTGGACACTTGCAGTTGTCACACATGGAAATCAAATGTGTGATAAGCTGCAGGATTCAAACACAAGTGTGACTTATAAACACATGTTCATATTTTTATTACACAATCAGAGAGAAAGAAACAGAGAGAGTGCAGGACAGACAGACAGGTTAAAGTCTCAGGTGTATACACTGCTACAAAACAGCACAAAAGAAGGAGGATTTAGTGTTTGTGTTATTACGAAACAAGAGGAGTTCCCAGATGGTACAGTGGACACACATGTGTGACTCCTGTGATTAAAGCATCTTTCTTTCAGCTTAACGAGTGAACCGTCAGCTCGTTCAAACACACGTTAAAGTCCGTTTGGCTCGACACCACCGAACAGAGGCAGCAATATAACATAGCTAACATTAACAGTGCAGTGAATCTTCCCTGTGCTGTGATATTCAGGACTGCAAACCGAGCAGCATCACTGACTTTCAGCTTGTTGTGTTTGTGGATATATGACTGACTTTAATTATCCACAAAATCATCACAATCTCTGTAAGATTAAGGTCGACTATATATATTTTTTTTTAAAGTAAAGGCTTTAAAACCAAGTTAATTCTGAAAGTACAGACATGACTAATGTCACATAACTTTCCCGACATGTGGCCAACAATAATGGTTTAATGTTCTTCATTAAAAAAATATTTGCGCATAAATAAGTGACATAATATTCAGTACTTACTTCTGAAAGTTTACACTTCCTCCGCTCCGCTTCCACCGTTTTTTTCCGGCAAAATTATCCACACCACCACCGCACTATGAAGTCTGGGATATGTTGGGCCATGAAGGCTACACCGACCCATCCTTAAAATTCAGGGAAATTATGGACGCATTTGAGGGCCGCATTTCGAGCAGCCTTTGAATTGGGAAAGCCTTCTCTTGTCGCTGTGACGTAATCGGCCTTAAAATGCGGCCTTTAAGGCTGCAAACCCCAAATCCGGTCATTGGTACTTCCTGGCTTGTGTAGTTACTAGGTAACAAAAGCTCAACACTGCCCCTAGCGTCCTGGAGCACTTCCGTTGTGTTTTGGAATTTGCATGTGTTTTTGAGTTTGCAAGCGTTTTGGAATTTGTACGTGTTTTGGATTTTGCAAGTGTTTTGGAATTTGTACGTGTTTTGGATTTTGCAAGTGTTTTGGAATTTGTACGTGTTTTGGATTTTGCAAGTGTTTTGGAATTTGTACGTGTTTTGGAATTTGCAAGTGTTTTGGAATTTGTACGTGTTTTGGAATTTGCATGTGTTTTTTAGTTTGCAAGTGTTTTGGATTTTGCAAGTGTTTTGGAATTTGTACGTGTTTTGGATTTTGCAAGTGTTTTGGAATTTCAAGTCAAGTCAAGTCAAGTCAACTTTATTTGTCAATTCTGCCACATGTACAGGACATACACAGAATAGAAATTGCGTTACTCTCAAACCCTAGTGATTGGAAAAATGCAAATAAAATAATTAAAAAGTAAAAATTTAAATAAATACAATACAATTTTACGTATAACAAAAAAAAAGCTATGCAATATACAATATACAATATTCAAGTAAGAAGGCATAGTGGTGCAAAATAGGCAAATAGTGCAATGGGGATTTAGTAGTGTACGGTAAGAGATAGTGTAACAACAAAGTCTTATGAGGTCCAATGCTCCACAAAGCGACTGGAGCAGGCCAGTGAGTGCGTCAGAGAGTGAGTGTGTGTGTGTGTGTGTGACAGAGTTCAGTGAGACCGTGGTGGAGAAGAGGGGAGAGGGGGGCAGAATCGGGAGGGAGTTTAGCTTCCTGACAGCCTGATGGATGAAGCTGTCCTTCAGTCTGCTGGTCCTGGCCTGGAGACTCCGCAGTCTCCTCCCTGACGGCAGCAGCTTGAAGAAGCTTTGCATTGGGTGCGTGGGATCAGCCGCTATGCAAAGGGCTTTTTTAGTGAGACGGGTGCTGTAAATGTCCTGGAGGGAGGGGAGAGAGACACCAATGATCCTCTCTGCAGCTCTCACTATGCGTTGGAGGGTTCTATGGCAGGACGCATT
Organism: Maylandia zebra; assembly: GCF_041146795.1. Classification (NCBI taxonomy): domain Eukaryota; kingdom Metazoa; phylum Chordata; class Actinopteri; order Cichliformes; family Cichlidae; genus Maylandia; species Maylandia zebra. The sequence continues at coordinate 12,265,855 of NC_135187.1, forward strand.
GCAGGCTCCAAACCACACAGTGATGCAGCTCGACAGGATGCTCTCGATGGTGCCTCTGTAGAAAGTGTACATGATGGGGGCTGGAGCTCCTGCTCTTCTTAGTTTGCGGAGAAAGAAGAGACGCTGCTGTGATTTCTTGGCCAGTGCTGTGGTGTTGTACGTCCAGGAGAGATCCTCTGTGATGTGCACACCCAAGAACTTGGTGCTGCTCACTCTCTCCACAGACGCTCCGTCAATGGTCAGAGGAGCATGTTGGGTGTGCATTCTCCTGAAGTCCACAACAATCTCCTTCGTCTTCTCCACATTCAGAGAGAGATTGTTGTCAGCACACCACGTGGCCAGGCGTCTCACCTCACTTCTGTAGTCGGTCTCATCCCTGTTGCTAATGAGACCCACCACCGTTGTGTCGTCCGCAAACTTGATGAAGAGGTTGGAGCTGTGTGATGGAGTGCAGTCATGGGTCAGCAGAGTGAAGAGGAGGGGGCTCAGCACACATCCCTGCGGGGCCCCCGTGTTTAAAATGATGGTGCTGGATGTATTACTGCCGACCCGTACTGCTTGAGGTCTTCCGGTGAGGAAATCCAACAGCCAGTTGCACAGTGAGGTGTTGAGCCCCAGCTGGACCAGTTTTTGAGTGAGCTGTTGGGGGATTATAGTGTTGAATGCTGAACTGAAGTCTATGAACAGCATTCGAACATATGAATCTTTTTTGTCCAGGTGTGTGAGTGCTGAGTGGAGTGCAGTGGAGATGGCATCATCGGTTGAGCGATTGGGCCGATACGCAAACTGGAAGGGGTCCAGGGAGGGGGGCAGGACAGTCTTGATGTGCTGCATGACTAGTCGTTCGAAGCACTTCATCAGGATGGGAGTAAGTGCAACAGGACGGTAGTCATTAAAGCAGGAGGGAGATGACTTTTTTGGAACCGGAATGATTGTGGTGGCTTTAAAACATGTGGGGACGACAGCCTGGATGAGTGATATGTTGAAGATGTCTGTGAAGACATCAGTGAGTTCCACTGCACAGTCTCTCAGTGCACGACCAGGAATGTTGTCAGGACCCGGAGCTTTACGTGCATTGATCCTGCTGAGGGATCTCCTCACGCTGTCCGGGGACAGAGTCATCACCTGGTCACCAGGAGGGGGTGGGGTCTTCTGTGCAGTGGTGCTGTTTCGGACTTCAAAGCGAGCAAAGAAAGTGTTCAGCTCGTTCAGCAGGGGGATAGTACTGTCACAAGTCTGTGGTGGGGGCTTGTAATCTGTGATGGTCTGAATGCCCCGCCACAGGCTCCGTGAGTCTCTGCTGTCTTTGAAGTGATGGGATATTTTCCTGGAGTACTGTCTCTTAGCCTCTCTGATGCCACGGGAAAGGTTGGCCCTAGCTGTCCTCAGGCTTGCCTCGTCTCCATCTCTGAAGGCAACATTCCGAGCTTTCAGCAGCCTGTAGACCTCTCCTGTCATCCATGGTTTTTGATTGGCCCGGACAGTTATGGTTTTCGTGACTGTTACATCCTCAATGCACTTGTTGATGTAGGCTGTAACAGTCTCTGCGTACTCCTGGAGGTCAGTGGTGTTGTTGTAGGTGGCAGCCTGCTTAAACATGTTCCAGTCTGTGGTGTTAAAGCAGTCCTGTAAAGCCTCTGAAGACCCTTCTGGCCACACTTGTATCTGCTTACGAACCGGTTTGGTGGCTTTAACGAGCGGTCTGTAAGCAGGCATTAGCATGACAGTGATGTGGTCTGAGGCGCCGAGGTGGGGGAGGGGAAAAGCTTTGTAAGCTCCTCTCTGGGTGGTGTAAACAAAGTCCAGTGTGTTATTTCCCCTTGTTGGAAAGTCTATGTGTTGTTGTATTTTTGGAAAAACGCACTTTAAGTCTGCATGATTGAAATCCCCAGCCAGGATGAGAAAAGCATCAGGATGGGCTGTCTGCTGCTCACTGATGTGCTGGTACAGTTCATTCAGTGCCTCGCTCCTGTTGTTGACATTGGAGGAGGGAGGGATATACACAGCGCACAGTAGTATGGCTGTATATTCCCTCGGTAGATAGAATGGCCGGCACTTAATAACCATAAACTCCAGCACTGGTGAGCAGTGTTTCCAGACCGCAACAGCATCGCGACACCAGGCGTCACTGATGTAAACACAAAGTCCTCCCCCGCGGGTCTTACCTCCCGCGACGATGACTCTGTCAGCACGGTAGCATGTTAGCTGGTCGAGCTGAATGGCGCGGTCCGGGACACTGTCGCTAAGCCATGTTTCCGTGAACACAAAAGCACAGCAGTCCTTTACATTCCTTTGAGATGAACGTAGCAGTCGGATGTCGTCCAGTTTATTTTCTAGCGAGCGTACGTTGGCCAGAACGATAGAGGGGATGGCGGGTTTGTGTGGGCTAGCCGCTAGCCTAGCTCGGATGCCACCGCGCTTACCCCTCTTCTGCTTCCTCTCACACCGCTTGAGGCGCATCCATTGTGGGCGAAGTGCAGGAGTGGGGGTCGGTGATTGAGTAGGCCTTCGGAGCAAACCCAGATCTTTCAGCTTCTCGATGTCCACAGAGTTTAACTTAAAAAGTTTGTTTCTGCCGATGTCGAGAAGAAGTGTTCGGGCATATCCTCGCTTGCACACAGATAGACGCGACAAAGACTTACAAAAACACTGCAACTTACAGGACGAAAAACACGAAAAAGTAGTTTGTTCGGGAGAGAGAGAAGCCGCTGCGTGTGCACGCGCCGCCATGTTGAAAAAATTTTACGTGTTTTGGATTTTGCAAGTGTTTTGGAATTTGTACGTGTTTTGGAATTTGCATGTGTTTTTTAGTTTGCAAGTGTTTTGGATTTTGCAAGTGTTTTGGAATTTGTACGTGTTTTGGAATTTGTACGTGTTTTGGAATTTGCAAGTGTTTTTTAGTTTGCAAGTGTTTTGGATTTTGCAAGTGTTTTGGAATTTGTACGTGTTTTGGAATTTGTACGTGTTTTGGAATTTGCATGTGTTTTTTAGTTTGCAAGTGTTTTGGATTTTGCAAGTGTTTTGGAGTCTGTACGTGTTTTGGAGTTTGCATGTGTTTTTTAGTTTGCAAGTGTTTTGGATTTTGCATGTGTTTTGGAGTTTGTACGTGTTTTGGAGTTTGCATGTGTTTTTTAGTTTGCAAGTGTTTTGGAGTTTGCATGGGTTTTGGAATTTGCAAGTGTTTTGGAGTTTGCAAGTGTTTTGGAGTTTGTACGTGCTTTGTCTCTAGGGGCCACCGTACTTTGCACTGTGGGGAAGCAGCAAAGAGTGACTGAGGCACAGCCAAGTAGCAAACTCTGGGGTTTAAGAAGCAGCAAGCGCAGAAAACTGCAGCTCCCAGTGCAGCTGCTTGAGGCTGCCTTGAAAAGCAGTCAATGCCCCATAGACTCCCATGTTAAAATGTCAAACTGCACAGGATTAAAAAGTATATTTACAGCTTAGCACAAAAAAGCCCAAAACATTTTGGCCTCTATGGATAGTTTCCTCCTCCATAAAACCAGTACAGGGGGCAGATTTTTATTATAACTCATCCATCTGAGGAATAAGGCTTAAAGTTATGGCATATGGCTGATAAGGCCAAACAGGAAGCTGTAGCTGACAGCTGCTTTTCAGATCTCACCTTTGCTAATTTCATATACTCATTTGGATGTTTTCACCGCCTTTGATGTATGAGCATTTTTAATGGATTTTACAAAAAAAATAGTGCAGTTTGCTGTGCTTTCTGGCTCAAATAAACTAAATTAATCAGCATAGCGAGGTTTTAAAATGATAGTCCAGTAACCAGTGGGTGTAGTCGCAGTGTTTACATCCATCTTTGAGGTACAGTCTATGGGTAAGGCACACGGTAGCATGTCTTTTAACATACAGGTGAGTTCACAGGAAGTTGCAACTCAGCCAAGGTCTCATTTAAATAAGTTACATTATAATCAACTCCCAGATTGGCAAAAATTACATGGAAAATGCAATTAAACAGAACTACATTGTCAGCAAAACTCAGGGATGCCCCCTGGAAGACATCATGTGTTATTCAATTTCCCTGCCACTGGCAACAAAGACAACAAACTTATTATTAATATGATGATTATATAAGGATCACATGCCTGTAGGTCTATATCAGCACTCCAATGTTCCACAAATACTCCCAAAAGTCCCTGTATTTCCTTGGAAGGCTGAGGTTGGAATTACATCCGCCTCTTCATTAAATATGGTAAGAATCAGTCAGCCAGTCCAGGTGCTGCACTCAAACTAATATTAAACACTTTTATGCAGACAGACAAACATCGAACACGACTCTCAGACACCCGAGGTGCAACACGACTACAAAGCCTTTTCAAAAACGTAGGAATTAGGAATTAAGTTAGACAACTTCAAATTAATTTTTAAAAGCCCAATAATAATAATAATAACAATAATAATTACTACAATAAAATCTGTATACCACACTGTGCTGGATTAAATGTGGAGGTGATGCTTGAGTGGTGCGCATTAAAACAGAATCAGCTGCACAACATATCAAATTGAGTTCATTTTGAATCAGTCACAACATAATATCTGCTCGGTTCAATAAGATCAACAGTAAACCTCATATGAGATGAGTCTCCTTCATTTTAACCGTACGCTCCTCCTGCACAGTTGGAAAAATGTCATTAGGTTCAAATATTGGGTCTTCAAACTGCTCCTCAGGTTCCCCGACTGACCAGGAGATTCAGGTTTTGATAAAAATTAAACTAAAAAAAAAAAAGATAGCTGAGGATGAATCTAGTCCCCAGGAAAATGTTGTAAAATGCATTTGTGGTTAATAGGATTTCCCAGTGGTATCATGACCTCCTTTAAACACACAACCACTATCATCAGACAAAGTTTATCAAGTGTGGCCTCTTAATTTTGTTTTTGCACAAACCTTCTGTACAACCTGGATGGTTGCAATTCAAATAAGAGCAAACCTGCAATTAAAAATTCGGGTTAATGATGTTGAGTAAAATTATTCATCTGGAATAAATTGCACGCCTAATTATCATGTCTTGTCTGTACAATGATACTGAAACATCACTGAAATAACACCATGTTTATAGCTGAAATAAAAAGAGACTGAGATATCACTGTGAGCCTTTTCAAACCTTTCCCATTTTTTCTCTAATAAGCTTCTCCTCGTGTTGTTACAGGCTGGAAATCAAACCTGTAAGCCTGTCAGTGTTGTGCTGTTCATCCAGAACACCATACCTTGTTGACCTCCAGGATTTCTCTCCTTTCCTCACTGGCAGAGCGGCTCTGTCCACCTGATCGGTCTTCATGTTTGGAGCCGTCATCTTCCACAAAGGGTATCAGTTGCTGGAAGGGACAGCAAACAAAAAAATGTGGTTGTATTACTTACTGTAAGCAAGACAAGCGTAAGAGGATCGCTCCCAAAATGCTGACTTATTCAGATAACTGGATTGTGTTTCCCTGCTTGGAGTCGCACAGTAAGATCCATATCGTAGTTTTTTCAATAAAATCTGTTTAAAGATTCACCTCCTGATGCAATTATTCTCTTTCCTACTTCTATGTTTTTCCCCAATCTAACGTCTAAGGTCCAAATAAATTAAAAGCACTGTGCTGCCTAGTCACATCTTTCCTATACGCCCACTGAGCGCAGTTATAGGCCACATTTACATGTGTATGGGAAATCTCAACTAAGCTATATTCAACATATCTCTATGCCTTCTCGCACGATTGTTCCCACAAAGTGGTGAAAATGGGGATTGTGTGCAAGTTCTCGAACACTCTCTTCAACGTGGAAAGACAGGGACAGGAAAAGAGTGAGAGGGAAAAGCGAGTGGGAGATTAATTCATTTTTAAACACTCTGTGTACTTGACCTTGTCTGCTTGACACTAGAGTGAGGCTGATGTGCAAGAGCCTTCAGGCGAGGCAGCGTTCCCGAGAGCCGACAGGGTCACTGCCTGCTGCTTTGCGTCACACTGCCCCCTAGTGGGCACCTCGGTGTGGGTAGGGGAGCAGGAGGCTTGCTGCAGTCACACATCAAGTAATGTATGAATGTCTTGAGAACACACTGTTCCTCATAACACACAGACAGCAAGGATATAAAAGACCTGCACTGACAATGTGTGATTGATGTTATGCTATCTTTGCAGAGCGACTGCACAAAATTGAATTTTGTCAACAACAAAATAATAGACTGTAAAGCACACGCAGTGAAAATGGAGTCAAACCTGAGTTTCATATTCTCAAAAGACAGCAACAGTTTTATATAGCATGACATTTTATGGGTTTTAATAAAGGCTGTGGACGACTCTGCTATGGTTTGTAATACTGGAAGCTAGAAGTTCCTGTTACAAAAAAACATCTAGAAAAACATTGTTTTCCTTTCCAAAACAATACTGCCATACCAGACAAGATCACAAACATAGATTAGGTAGGACAGTCTCCAAGCAACATTAGCTAATAAAAAAAATATCCCATATGGTGGAATAGCAAACCTTCCTCCAATAATGACTTGGCAAAGCAGTAAATTATGACTGACTACAGATTTTGGCCCGTGTTGTGCAGCTGGAGCAGAGGCCCTGCAGACAGTCGACGGCTGATTTAAGTAACCTGATTCATCTGGAAGCAATGACTGACTAGTGTATGAGTAGAGTTGGAGCCAGACAATATCAAGACAAGCACAAAGGAAGTTATAAAAAAATAAAATAAAATACAGACAGAGAGAGGAGACTAATAGAGTAGGATAGCACTGAAGAGGGCAAGAGTCGTGGGAAAAGAGCCAGAGAGAGGTGAGAACAGAAAATGGGCACGGGAAAAAGAAAGGCAGACAAAGAAGAAAATAAAGAATGACAAAAAGACATAAAAGTCTGGAAAAAGTTTCTTTACTCCTGTCAGTTTCCAGGCTTAGCTCTGCGCCAAACTGTAAACTCTGACTCTTGGAGGGAGAAAAGACAGCAAGGACATGTGCAGGATATTATACCAGACAAACTATGAGCTCGCCTTCAACTTTGAGCAGGAAAAGATGAAAGTTTTTTCATTAGATAATTTGAGGCCGAAGCCAACGACATATCACATTTTAAAGGTGGTGGGCTCAGTTTGGCAGCCCGCGGGGGGAAAATGAAATGTGCTGAGTAGGTTGGGAGAGATGGATGGAGAGTGTATTTTGTGTGTGTGTGTGTGTGTGTGTGTGTGTACATGTAGCTATGCAGCACGTGCACGTCAAAGTGTGAGTCATAACCCCTGCCTCTTCCACAGAAAGATGGATGTGGTTTCCTGGCTGACAGAGAAGAATGGCCTAATGAAGTTCTCCAGGTTGCCTCAGTGAGACAAAAAGAAAAGGGTAAAAAAAGACTGGAAAAAAAAAAACAGCAGGGTGAATGTGTAAGAGGAGAGGGAAATGAAATGGCATAGCTGTTCACTGCAGGAAATGACAAGAGGAGAGCAAGACTTGGGACCACAGGGAAAAAACAACATGGGAAAGCAGAAAAAGACAGAGAGACAAAGCCAACAAGGACAAACAGACCGGCCCGAGAGAAAGAAGGAAATGAGCAGAGATCCAATATCTAGCAGATATCAGAGAAAAGAAGATGAAAGTGGTAGAAAATGTGGGGAGGAGGAAGAAAAATGCATCTAAAAAGGAAGAAAGCAGATTAAAGTCTGAGAAGGGGCAAGCAAAAAGCTGCAACGAACGACAAGTGGAAAGAAAAAGGGGCGAAAGCGCTGACGTGTGCAGTTGGTCCAGCTGTTCATTAAACGGGTCTGCTGCTAATTAGGCTGAGATGAGGTCACGCTGCCCGAGTCATTGATTCCACTTCCTGTTTCAGGCAGCCAATAGTGAGCGGCTGTCAGGCAGCCACCTGAATTCTCTAGGATGATAAATGGCATGCATGCTGGGGCCAAAATCAACAACCCCTCAGCCCCAGACAAACATGGTGAGAGGAGCTATTGGCTGGTCAGCACCGGACTGGGTCTCAGCCTCGGGGGGAAATGAATAAACATTTAAATAAGGTGGAATGAGCAGGGGGAGGAAAAAAAATAGCCAGATGGTGTAATGACTCAATGAAGGAACGGCAAAAGGAAAATGTCAAAGAAAACCCGTCACCGGCTTTGATTTAAGGGCACAACTGCACACGAGAGTCACTTTGAACAGATCGTTCAAAATGCCTCTCGCTGACTGTACTCCTCAATGCAGAAAATGTACGTGGTGGCAGCCATCACAAATTTGTTCCAATTTAAGACTGGTCTCCTCCCACATCCTCCTTTATCCTCAGTAGGAGCCTGGTGAGAAAGATTAGCTCCGAGCCAATCTGTAGAAATTGGGAAGGGACTGCCGCAGTCATAAATCCAATCAAACAGTAGTGGATAGCCGTGCCGGAGCCCCGCATGGTGCCTCACAGAGTGCACCCCCAGCGAGCCAGTGCGTGTGGAATTGCACATGTGGCGAAAACATGCTATTGTGCCAAGTTACACTGCACCACTTGCATTTCTATGTTGTACATTTATGTGTGTGTCGGGGGGGGGATACAATTGTGCAATCATTCTGTGAAGGCAGGCACGGAAGGAGCGGGGCTAAGAGGCAAAGTGGTGTTGTTGCTCCTGAAGGTGGATGGTGACTGTAACCAGCAGTAAAGAGGCTCTGGAGACTCACCTGAAACGACCAATGAATCTGCTGCAGGCAGAGAAAAGACAGACCTAGAGGGAGTAGGTGAGATAAGAGTTCCCCAGGGTAAATATGTGTGTGTTTGTGTGAGCAGCTTTGTGAGAGGGTGTGTGTGTGCATGAGCAAGGGGATATGGAAGTTACAATGGCCTGCTTCCTTTAAACCAACAGCTTCCTAATTTAGCAGACAGCTTTTACGAAAAGCCGGACTATGTGAGGCGACGGCTGAAAGCACAAAAAAAAAAATCCTGACAAGCATATAAAGTATTTGTTGACGTTCACATCTAAAAAGATCAATCAGTCAACTTAAAATGTAGTATCAGCACTTCCCCGCTTACAGCCTCATCATGTAAAACCTAAATGCAGTTGCAGGTGTGCTTTATATAATAAAAGCATGACCTAATTTGAGGTAAGACAGCATCTTGAAAGTAATAACAAATGGACAAAATATGTAAAATACAAAGTATAATACAATGTGTTTTATCAGGTAACAACTATATTAAGCTGGGAGTAATGTGTATTTCATTTAATCTCCTTTCAGCATGTAATACCTAACCAAATCCAAAGCAGAATGTTTGTAGCATGATCCGGGCCTGCTTACCCACTAATTTTATTTGTTTGTTTCATTAATCTTTTGTGAAGAGGGGGAGAGTGTTGTTCATGAGTGAATGGAAGACGGATTGAGAGGTGGACCAGCAGATTGGTATGGTTTGAGCAGAAATATAGGCGTTGTACTGGACTGCCATGGTTAAGAGAGAGCTGAACTTTACAAGTCAACCTACAAATCCAACCTTTACCTATAATTATGAGTCCTGGGTAATGACCAAAAGAGTAAGGCCACGAATACAAGAGGCCAAAATGAGTTTCCTTTATAGGTTGGCCGGGCTCAGCCTTTAAGGTGGGGAGAGGAGTTATTTCTAAGGCTGAGCATGGCTGGGTGGACTCTGGACTCCGGACAGTATGTCAGCAACACACAAAATCCACAATCAACATGTCTCACTACTGCAAATACTTTATTTACTTTTGGTGAGGGCGGTGCCTGTATAGAGCCTGCAGGAAGCCGGACACATTACACTCGCTCACTCAGGGTGAATTAATCAGATCATAGCCTGATATCACATATCACACTGACTTTGTAATATGGAGCTAATGACTTAAAAACAATTTATTGTCCAACTGAGTCTGACATTTATGTCCTCACACACATCCATGCTGGCAATGCATTGGAAAGTGCATCAGTACATGTGTGTAATCAGACAGAGCTCTTCGGCTAACTTTACCTTACCTTTACCCGAGTGCACTGACATGCATCAACCCATGATTAAATCTCAGTGTTCCCAGGTGCACGCCAATCTTTTGTATACTTAAATCAACTTGCACCAATGTCATCACCTCTCCTCCACATCACAGCCAACAAATCCCAACTGCTTCTTTTGTCTGCGTTATGCAACCAGTGCGTGCCGCCACTGTAGACGTGCGTCATATTGCTTCAGTCTCTGCAACAGGACCGGCGTGTGCAGCAAATACGGATCAAAGAAATGTTAGAAGCCCTTTTGGAAAGTTCAAAGTTTTCCATTTTTTATGTTTCAGGCTCATCTTAAGATTAATTTTCCCTCCTCGTCAATCCTTTTATGATTTATAAGTGCACTCTGTTGTCCCCTAACCAACCAGCCAATGTAAGAACCTGCTAACTGTTCCCACCTCACACTTAAAAGACTGAAGGCGGCTGAGCGTTAGCTGTTAGAGCTCCTCTGTTATGTAACAAACTGCTGCCATTTCCTTTTAGACCTCTTTTAAAGATTTAAATATATCGGCAAGCTTTCTTATAACTTTTTACTTTTCTTTTAAACCTTTAAGGCTTTTTTTATTTTATTGTTAACTACTGAGTTGCACTGTATTTTCATTCTTGATGCTGCACTTTCATGACTCTGTTTTATATTAATACACCAACTGTTCAATCATTTGGAGCTTACATTTATGCTTTTCTAATCTTCTTTAATTTTTTCCCCCCGTTTGTATGACTGTATTTTGACACATTCTTCATTATTACATGTTTCTTCTGAAATATTTTGTATTGATGAATGTTGCAAAAACATTTCATTAATAAACTTCACAACTTTATTTTTAATAATTATGGAAAGTGCACCACTAGTGGTATAAAATAACTGATATAACTGTGTGTATATATGTGACAGGAAATGGGGA